>NC_083315.2:41123996-41441171 GCF_963455315.2 Globicephala melas
AACACATGATAAACCATTAAGCCAATCAACATGCAGGACAATAATTAAAAGTTTTAATAAATGTAGTGGAAGAAACAAACAGAGGACTGGGGGAGATGATGTAGGAATAAGGATGATACAGGGACCTTAGCCAGGGATTAGATGGTGGAGAAGAGCTTTTTGAGGAGATGCTAAAACCTTGTGGTGGATTTGAACTGTGTCTACTTAGGTTTCTATTTTCCAGAATTTTCTTCCTTGCTTAGTTCTTGTTAGGGTGAGCCATAGAGACATTTTGCATAAGATTTGGAAAACAGAAGTAAAGCAGCTTCCTTTTTTTTTTTTTTTTTAACGCTAGGAAGTTTGGTGCAGGGCTCTGGGACTGTCGCAACTCAAATGTGAAGTCACCGTTCTGCTGGCTCTCATGCTGATGCGGGGCAGCATCCCAGCCTGCAGCTCCTGCAGCACCTGCTCCAGCGTGAAGCAGCTCTTTCTTCAGCTGCTCCAGATGCTGGGCTGGTGACTACAGCCTAGCGATGAAGGGTGCTAGCTTTTCCTAAAGCACTTGCATTGTGGAAGTTGGTCCGGAGACAGTGAGAGACAGGTGTGGATTCCTGTTCACCCCATGGGGTCTGATTGGTTTTTAAATGATTTTTTTTCTTTTTGGGGGCTAAACAATAGATTTCCACAGCTCAGAAATCAAACTCTAACTATCCAGCACTCTCTCCGTCTCTGCCCTGCATCATCCCCACCTCCATCCTCACCCACAGGGGACCACTGGGCTCACTTTCCCCATGTCCTCCCAGAGCATCTTCATTTACATCCACGCATGGACAAGTGTCCTTTCTGATTTCTCCCAATTCGGGCCCCAAAGGTAGCACACTGTCCACACTGTTTTGCATCTTCAACAGTTGTTTATGAACCATTGTTCCATACTGTGTTTTGCCTCTGGTTTGTGGGAAGGAAGGGAGTAGGGCAGGCCCCGGGCAACATTTCTCAAAGGAGGCATTTGTTCTGTGATGTTCTCTTAGCTTCCTTCCTGCAGCTCATTCCCACCCCTCTTGGTCCAGCTCCGCCACTGCTGGGCCCTGGATGTCTGAACGTCCTCCCTGACAGCTCTGCGCGTGCCTGACCAAAGCCATTACCCTCTTTGTCCTTCCCACACCGCCAGGATGCACTGCTTGGTACGGAAACATGAGTGTCCCCCTGTATCGAGTAAAGAGCTAATGGTGGCGTTTCTGGCAGTGTGGGGAGAGAGCCTTTGGGGAAGGGGCTTCATGGGTACTGCCCAATGGAGCTCGGCAAGTGGCTGCAGCATCTTGGGGTAGAAGGAACAGCAAATCCGGAAAGCTTCTTCCTCATGCAGCGCCCACACTGCCACCAGGTGAGGGCAGGACACCGTCCGCCTCCCACAGCTTCTGTCCCTGCCTGCCACAGCCCTGCCCTGCTCCTTTGTGCACCCATAGCTGAAGTGATGACTCACCAGTGACCTTGATCCCAGCTGCTCCCTCAGAAGAGCAGTCATGGCTCCCAGCCTCTCCTTTGGGAACCAAAGCTGACAAAGCCATCTCCTGCCACAGCCTTGCCCTGGGCGGGCCCCACCTGACCCGCCATTTCGGGGGAGCTTGACCAAAAATGGAAGATTTGATTGAATTTATCCAACACTGAGATCAGAAACTACTGACTTCATGGTGGCTAATACTGCCCCTAAAACTACCTGCAATTCATTCTGAATTGATTGAATACATATGTATGGAGAGCCTCCTATGAGCCAGGCACTGTTCTACGTCTGGAAATGGAGCAGTGAATACAAACCCTTGTTCTCGTGGAACTTACATCCTGGGAGAGCAGGCCGCCAATCAGATCCTCCCACACCAAATAAAGTGTGTATGTGTGTGTGTGTGTGTGTGTGTGTACTGCCAATATTTGTGTATTTGTACTGTCAACCAGGAATACCTATAGATGAACAAGTTGGGTTTATTACTTGCTGCAACAAAGGAGCCCACACACCATAGGGGAACCGAGGGCATCTCAGCACAAGGGTGTTAGAAAGAACGTAGAACAGGATTTGGACTTTGGCTGGGTGGTGTGGGACAGGGCCTAAGAAAGTGGGGCTTTGACCTGGATTGGGTGCTGCCAGAAAGCAGTGATGAGTCTATGATAGGGTATCTTAGTAAATCTCATATAAAAGGAGGGAGACCAGATGGAGGTCAAAGCTGTAATTAATGAAGAAACAGCAGTCACTCCTATTACCCAGGAGACACAGATTTGGGTATTTTGTGGCTTGGACAATTCTCATGTTTTGCTGTGTTCAGACGTGATAATGGAGGGATCTTGTTTTTGTCTTGACACATCGTGGTCACAGAGGGACCTTGTCTGATGGTGACATCCTACTAAATTGTTTCCATTCAACGGGAGAAGAGCAAAGCCTAGCTGTGCGTGCAGGGCCAGCTCCCAGATGTCAAGGCTGCTTCTCTGTCAAGCTCTCTCTCACTCTGTATATAATATATATGTAACTTCAGGTGGAAGTAAGTGCTTTGGAGATAGAGAGGGCTAGGAGTTGCCAGCGTGGGGAACGTGGTTACTTTGAAGCAGGTGGTCAGCGAGGCCTTAGGGAAGGTAGTGTCTGAGCGAAAACTTGAGGAAGCCAGGAGAGAACCACGTGGACATCCGGGGAAGAGCTTCCTGGCTAGAGTCAGCAAAGGCCTCCGCAGTGGGAGTGGGTTGGGCTTGTTTGAAGGGGGCTTCTCTTGTTGCGGAGCACGGGCTCTAGGTGCGCAGGCTCAGTAGTTGTGGCACACGGGCTTAGTTGCTCTGTGGTATGTGGGATCTTCCTGGGCCAGGGCTCGAACCTGTGTCTCCTGCATTGGCAGGCAGATTCTTAACCACTGTGCCACCAGGGAAGCCCGAATGCAGCAACAAAGACCCAACACAGCCAAAAGTAAATAAAGAAAATAAATAAATTTATAAAGAAAAAAAGGGGGCCAGTGGGCCTGGAGCAGAGTGAGTGAGGGGCAGGGCAGTGGAAGATAAAGTGTGAGGGGTGGTCCAGGCCAGATGGGGTCAAGCCTGTTGGCCAATGTGAAGAATTTGGCCTTCATTCTGAGTGAGATGGGAGCCATTGGAGGATTTTGCAGGGACAATGGACACAGTCAGGTTATATTATAAAAAGTCCCCTCTGGCTGCTTTTGAGACTGGACTCTAGGCAGCAGAGATGGGAAATGCTTCAGGAGGCTGCTGAGATGGCCCAGGGGAGGAGAGATGATGGTGGTTTGGACCAGCCTGGTGGTGGCAGATACAGTGGTATGAAGTGCTCGGACTGGACATGGATTGGAGGTAGGGTAAAACAGAATGGTGCCAAGATTTTTTATTTGAGCAAAAGATTGAGTTGTCCTTTCCTGAGATAGGGAAGCCCACTGAAGGAGCAGGATGTCTTTTGCAAAGTAGTGCAGCGGGAGCTCAATGGAGGCGTGCTAAGGTGAGGAGGCGCCCCTAGACATCCAAGCTGAGGTGTCGAGTAAGCAGATGCACCTGTGGGCCTGAAGTTCCTGGAGAAGTTTGGTGGGAGTACAGATTTGGGAGCTGTCTTATGTTTATCTGAGCATAAGGCATGGGCCTGGATGAAATCACCTAGATCTGAGTGTACAGAGGGAAGAGGTTTTGTTTATCTGTACTCACTTCCCAGGCACTCCAATATTTGGAAATCTGGGAAGTGAGGAGAAATCAACAGAGGAGACTGAAAAGGAACATCCAGAGAGGTAGAAGGACCAAGAATTCAATCATCTATTAACAAATATGTATTGAATTCTGAACATCACCTCAGAATTTCTAAGACCTTAGATTCTGAACTACTGAAATATGGGACAGATGGCAATGCCAGGAGGGGAAAAAAGGTATGGGCCAAGACTGTTCGTTGACACCAGGAATTTCTTCCCTCTTTCTTGATAAAAGAAACCTGACTCTGTTTGGAGAGGCAATGTACTCATATAAACGTCTACGTAAGATATAAATGGAAGTATCATGTGGGACTTTTGCAGCTTGCTTCAATGGAGCTAACACGGTTGGGAGGCACACATCTGCTCTTCTACTCTTATTCCTTCCTGCTGTATGAAAGATAGATGTTATAGTTGGAGCTCCAGCAGCCATCTTGAATCATGAGGCATCAGCAAAAGGAAACCAAGCATTAAGGATGGCAGAATGGAAGTACAGGAGCCCATGCTCTTTAAAACTGTGGAGCTGCCAACTAGTCATAGATTACTTAACTTTAGATTTATTTTTCATGAGCAAGAAACAAACTTCTGTCTTTTTAAAATTCACAGTTATTTTAGGTTCTCTGTCATAATGTTGCAAAATCTGATTCTAACTGAGCTGAGATTTATTCATAGGTTTTCAAAACTGTGTGCACAACTTGTGTGAGGAACCAAGTTGCCTACACAGCTTGTCATGGTCTGTGCCCTCCCAGGACTCCCTGTGTGGTGGGGAGGGCTAACAGGTACATGGGTCATTACAGCATTGGCTGGTAGGGGCTATGATGGTGGTTGTGCTCCAGGGTCTACAGCGAGAACTGAGACAGATGGCAACACAAGCTCCGTCCTCTCCATTCCTTTCAAATCATATCTAAATTCAATGACTCAACAAGTGTTCTTGGTCTGATTTTGTTCCCTTGCCTACATTTAATTTTAATTTATTCCAGTACCTAATTTAAGCTTGGAGTTGAGGAGGGGAAAAAATGATAATGTGGACCAGATTTTAGATGGTTGGCACTTATAATTTCACAGAGAGTCTCAATGGAATAATAAGCAATGGTTATGAACTTGCTAAGAATCAATTTGGTATGTGGAGCTTCATCCAACTAACAATTATATAAATACTCAAGCTCTAGAAAATTGGCAGGAGGCTAAAATTACAAATGTGATCTATGTCATTTCTTTAATGGACCAATTATTTTGATGCCTCCTTTTCCCCTTGGAAGGCACCTTAGCAGCACACTTGGCTAGCTTCTTACCTCTGACCAAGACTGCTCTTGACTAACAGAAACTTCGTGTCTTACCCATCTCCAGATCTAGGCCAAATGGAGACACAAATCTATATTGAGCAATTATTAGGTACCAGGCCCATTACATGCGTGCTCTTATCTAATCTTTACAATAACCCTGCAAAATAGGTTCTAGAATCTTCCTTTCACCAGTAAGAATCCAACACCCAGAGAGCCTGAGCACTCTGCCTCCAGTCCTAAACAGCTCTTGAGGGTAGAGCTGGGATTCAAACCCTTTCCTCTGTACCATGCTGTTTCTCCCCAAAATGCCTAGTGTCTTCCCTGTCATCTTACAGACTTTTAAGCCTGGAATCTCTTCTGTCCAATCTAAACAGCTTCCTACCCATGGGCTCTCCTTTCCAGTTTCCACCAGTCAAAATCCTACACCTCATCCAAATCTTTTGGGCAGTCGAATCACCTCCCCAATAAACTTCCTTGCACCTCCCATCAGTGTGAACTGTGCTTCCTGGGAATTCTCCCTGCCCCATGCTTGGCTCTTACAACACTTATCATTTTCTGTACTTTACCAGGGCTTTTTGCATCCTTTTTGTATCCTACCTGAATTATCCATTTTCAGCGGGAGGGAGGAAAGAAAGGACATTTGTTGCACACTTACTTTGTCACAGGAGTTTGTCTCCTTTAATCCCTCAGATAATCCGATGAGGACTTTTTACCTGCCACCTTACAGATGAAGTTAGATATACAGCAACCTGAAGTGGTGGAATGAGATGCAAACTCAGAAAGCAAGAAGGAGAAATTATAGATAATTTTCCCCACTCTGAGACTAGCCCATCGCTCAGGCATCCAGCAAATGTTTGTGGAGTGAATTAATGAATGGATGAATGAATGAATGAATATTTGAAGGTCGGCTTACAAAGGAACTTAGTGAGAAATGACACTGGTAGGAGAGCTAAATACATATTCCAAGCACAGATGGGGTTCAGTGGCTGAAGAAAATCCCAAACACTGAAACGAGCTCCAAATAAAAAGAAACGGTTTCCTTAACACTTTCACAACTAGGTGAAAGGTGTGTCTCCGCAGACCAGGTACAGAAGACGCGTTTGCAATCTACAGAGCTCCCTCCTTCGGAAAGCTCTGGAACACAGTCGGGTTTTGTTCGCAAACTTCGGCCGCGGGGGCGGGCAGGGGCCTGCCCCTTTAAGAATCTGGTCGAAGTCCTTTTTCTCTCCCTGCCCCCCCCCACTCGCGGTGCTGGGGAAGCCCAGCGCCCACCCCTTTCTCCTCTTGCTGGCTTAACTACGGGTTCGGATGCCCATCCGTCACAGAGGCGCCGCCTCTGATTGGCTTCGGGCCGGGAAGGCCGGAGAAACTAGTTTGTTGGCGGCGCCCCGGCTGTACCTCAGTAGCAACGCGCTCAGCGGCTTTGGCGAGCTGGGGGAGGGGAGCAGCGGCGGCGAGGGCTGCGGAGCCTCGCGCGGGCGGCTAGGGGCCTCTGAGCGCGGCGGGTGGCGACGCCCCGAGTGGTGAGTACCCGGGCTGGGCTGGGGGCGCCGTCCTCGGGCCGGTCTAGCCGCGCGCCCGGCCGCCGGCTTTGGCACTTGTCACCACCCCTCACCCCGGGCCGGGATCGGGAGCGCCGGGTCCTGCGCGCCCCGCCGTGGGAGCCCCCGGCAGAGGGAGCCTCGCGGGACCGTGTGCCCCGCGAGCAGCACAGCGGGGCTCGAGTGTCTGGAACCGCCTCGGCCACCTCGGGGTCTCGGAGGGCTGGAGTCGGGGACAATGGTGGGGAGTGGAGGTCTGTAGAGAGCCGTCTCCTCCCCAACCCCGTTCCTCCCTCCTCGCGAGTGCCGGGGGACCCGGCGAGGGTATTTGCTGAAAGCTCTGAGCGAGAGAATGAATTGTTTTGCAAATGGATGTTGCGCGCAGGAGCTGCAACTCTTTCCCCTGGGAGTGCTTGATTCATTGAGTCCGCAGACTCTCTTTTTAAAAAATTACTATCGATCCTGGAAAGTGGAGGCTGCCTGTCTTTGAGGATGTGAGCAGTCCGGCTTTGCGCCGCGGGCCGGATGAAGTCCCCGCGCACTTGACGCCGAGGGCCAGATGGCTGCCTGCCTCGTGCAGAGCGAGGGCCGAGGGTTTTAACCAAGGGAAAGGTCGTCCACGCGAGCCCGGCCCGGAGTCTCCTGTGCCCCGGCCGTTTACGTCCCACCTGACAGGGCCCCTTGTCTCTGTTTAGAGAGCTGTGGAGCAGCAGAGGAATTGTCACCCGTCCTAAGCCCTGCCTACCTGCCCCCCAGGGTGGCCGCCACCCTAGCAGGTCCAGAGCAAGCCTTCTCTGGCCCTGGCTGTCCTGTTCACCCCATCTTGCCCTGGCTCCGGGACCCCGCAGCACTTGGGCACGCCCCCTACTCCTTTTCTCCCTCGTGGTTGCTTGAGAAGCTTTCTGGTTGGGACTCTGTGCCCCCAGGGGCACCAGACATTTTTGTGCTGGTGCTTCAAAGAGCCCAAAGTTCATTTCCACTGTCTTTGAGCAGAGAAATCTTTATAGAGATCTTAACAAAGGGGGTGGGGTGGGGGCCGACCCAGGTCCCCCGCAGGTTTAACGCAGCCACTCTTGGTCCTGCTGGGTTGCTTTGGGCAGGGGGAAGGCTCCCTGAGCTTTGGCCCTCCCTGGTGAGTCAGGGCAGAGAAGGCCAGGTGTCTGGGCCTTTTAGTTTCACTCTGGTTCTGGCGGCGTGACTGAGGGAGGGAAGTTGCCAGGGGGAGAGGAGGCAGGAACCCCATAGTCTGATCACAGGCCAGACTCTGGTGACTCTGACTTGGTTCAGGCCCTTTGGGACCCTGGGCCTCAGTCTGCCCATTCACAGGTGGGACCGATGCTCTTTGAGCCCAGGTGTGCTGTTAGTATTGCTAAGGGGGTGTTGGTGAAGGCTTGCATTTGGGGACTGGGGAGGAGTAGGACCCAAGGTCCACCCCACCGGGGGCAGGTTTGGTGTCCTTCTAACACGGGGTCCTTGAGTCCCCAAGCCGTGCCTTTGGAGGATGATGGAATCAGTCTTCTGTGCCCGGCAGCTATCTCCGTCTTGAGCCATTCCCTTTGTCAGGAAGTGACTCCATGCAGGTTACTCAAAGGAAGGTAGAGAGAAATGGTAGAGACCTTCCTCCCGGGGCTCAGGCTGCAGCCGGATTTATGTATGTGGTGCAGAGAGAGGAGCCGCGGGCGACTGGCACGCTCCACCTCAGAGGTGGCTTCTGCAGCCTGATGCCCCTTAATAGCATCTTAAACCTGTGGGCGCTCAGTGTGGGAGAGGAGAGCAGGAAGAAAGAGGACGATTACCCGGGCCTTGGACCTCCTGGTCTGCAGCGAAAGCAGGCTTGGTTCTTCCCATCTATTACCGTGATGCACGGTTGGGGGGTGGGGTGGTCAAAGGGAGTGGTGGTTTGTTCATTCATTCGTTAACCGATTAATTGATTCATGGTTTGAAGGGGCTTGATTGGGACCCTGCCTTCGGGGAGCTCCTGGACCAGGTGTGCTGGCATGCGTGTGGCTTAGAGGCCCTGACACATCGAGGTGCGCACAGTACCCCAGTAACAAAGGCAGCAAGGGGAGCTGAGGGGACACAGGAGGTGCGCGGGTGGTGAAGGCTTCCTGGAGAGATGATGCCTTGATTAAGTAAAGATGAGAAAGGCATGTGGTGGGCTACCACCTCCCCCCACCCACTCACACTTCTCCCAGAGGCCACTTCATTGCCAGCCTCCAGGCAGGTGCAGGTTGAGGGCAGAGAGCATGCACGTGGGAGGTGATGGAAAGGTTCACCTGGGACTGTGGTGGTCTGGCCCAGGAGTCCCCCAGGAAGATGGGTGGCTTCTGGATACAGCAGATCTGCTCAGGGGATCATGGGAGACCCCACCCCACCAGCCCCAAACACCAACCCATCGCCTGAGCCCTTAGTGCCACGGTACCAGCCCTCAGCGTGGGTGTGGCCTGAAAACGGAGGGCGCTAGCAGAGCTGGCACAAGAAAACAGAGTGGCCAGACACAAATGAATTGGCTGATTGAGATGCTCCTTTTATGAATTGGCTGATTGAGATGCTCCTTTTCATCTGATGTGGTAAATGTCATAATTGAATTGCCTTAGGCAACCAGGGCTGTTGAAGCATTTTCCCAGCCAGAAAACACTTAGTTGGGACAGCTGGGGGTGGGGGGTGGGGAGAGTGTATGCATCCACAGCTTTTACTCACAGCATCCCAGCAGGCCTTTTCCCTTAGGAATCTGGGTCTGTCCCCAGGTGATGGAAGTCAGCCCAGCGTACCCTGTAGGTTCCACCCCCTTTCCTAGACCATCTGGCCCCTGATCAGCACTGCTCCCACCCCAATCTAATATGTAGCTAACGCTGATACCTGTCATCTTCAGGCACTCACCTTGCCAGACTTACTCCAGTTCCCTTAGCTGTTAGGAGCATGGAGGGGGGATTGTGGGATGGAGGGCAGAGAGAGGGCTCAGGGATGGGAGGGTTCCCTGTTATTAAGTCTCTTCAGCACCAGGTTGGGGGATGGGGGGAAGAGCATGGGCTCTTTGAACTGGACTCGGGTTCAGATGTTGCTTATGTGTCTGTGGTCAGCCCTCTCCTGGGGTCCCAGCCACCTGCACCCACCCTGCCCCCTCCCTCTAGTGCCAGTAGACGCTATTCTTTCTTACTGCTAAACCTTTCCTTCCCAGCCCTGTCAGTGACCTTTTGGATGAAAAATGGTAGGCGTGTGTGGCTCACTAACCTGTTTTTAAAAGTGCCAGCTCTGTGGTCTCAGAAATTCAGCTTAGTTGAGAAATTTCACTGTATTTTCTGCAAATACATAAAAATCTCCCAAGCCATTCCCTCCCCCAACGATGGTCTCCTGCACCTCTGGGACAGAGTTTAGATGAGGCTCTCTGGGCCCCACCTTGTTTCAGCGTGACTGAGGCCCAAGGCCAGCTGCACCTCTTCACCAGCTATCCCACAGATGGGACCCTCACACCTGGACCGTGTCAGCAGAAAGAGCACTTAAGTGGGGGTCTGGGAGTCCTGCTCTGCCCCTACCTGCTGTACGACTTCCTGTAGGTCCCCTTACCTCCATGGGCCTCGATTTGCTCTTCTGTAAAATGGGTGGATGTTCTTCGGTACAATGCTTCTACTAAATGTCTTGGTGTAAAATCTCAAAAGGTCTTGTGTCCTCTGGTATTAAGTAGTTTTATAAGGCTTGAGTTACTTGCATAGCTCACTTGGGCAGGAAGAGGGAGAGGTGGCCGGTAGAGTGCAGAGGGGCTGAATTAGAAGGCAGGAATCTGGCGTCCTAGCTCCAGCTCCGCCTCTGATGGGTGCTGTTGGCCTTTGGGCAGGTCACCTTCTGTCTCTGGGCCCTCATTTTTCCACCTGTAGAATGAAAGTGGTGTAGTAGGCAGGCGCCCCATTTCCTTTCCTTTCTTGGTGAGTGGAAACTGAGTCAGACTTTCCCAGTAACTCCCAGTAACTCCCCTGCCTCTGTCCACTGCCTTGGAGTTTGGGGCCCAGGTGTGAAGGGCAGCAGGTGTGGGAGCACTTAAATTGACACCCCCCACCCAGCCTGGAATAGATGGGGTGAGACCTCACCTGCGGAGTGTCCCCTGGGCATAGAGCCTAGGGCCACCTCTGAAAGGAGAGACGGACAAAGACTTCCTAGGGGGCAAGAGGGATCTTGAGGGAGCCCAGGGGGACAGAGGAGGACGCCAGGCTCCCTGCCTTCTGCACGCAGCACTTTGCCAAGGAGGCGCCTGCAAGACCAGTCTGATGGCTCCTCCTGCGAGGAGGCGGTAGGCGGGGGCTGAGCAGGGCCCTGGGAGAACTGTGTCGGCGGCTGCCGAAGGGAGGACCCCTTTGTCGCTCCCCACCCACCTCCGTCTGCCAGGAAGTCACCTTGGACTGTCAGCCGCCCTCCCGTCAGAGTAGGATGTGGGGATAGGATGAAAACTCAAACTCAGACTTGCTTATTTTCTGCCTGCTCCTGTTGGGCCCCCAGGGAGAGGCTGACCACAGATCAATCTAGGCTGAAAGGAATTAATTTCCTAATTAAGATAAGAAAGGCTTGGCTCATTCAAACCCCAGGATGAGCTGCCTGCCAGATTTGCAGTTGGCCAGGTTAGATCTGTCTGGTCAGGAGTGAGGGCCAAGAGACGGAGGAGCTCTTTTTCTAGAAAGCCATGGCGATTGCATCCTGCATCCAGAGTTCAAGTTTTGCTGCATCCCAGCTGGGCTTGCGAGACCCTGGGCAGCAAGTCCCTTAACCCGTGAGCACCTATATTATTTGCGGCTTTGGAAATCCGAGGGAGCGAGACGTACAGCTCCATTCAGGCAACAGACATTTATTCAGCATCTTCTGAATGGCTCACCCTGGACAAGAAACTGGGAAGGGAAAGTCAGGTTCAAAGAGGGTCTGTACTTGCAAGCTCGGCCTCTGGCCTGGGAGACAGACAAGTAGTCAGGTGGTTATGGGTCAGCGCTAGGCTGTGAGTGGCGTGGCCAGAGCCATTGGACACGTGAGGAAATGGACTGTCGTTTGTGTCTCAATTCCTAATGTGCCCAACGAATGTTTTTTGCCATCTGTTTTTCTGCCAGGATCTGCGATGCAGCAGAGAACAAGGCAAGGTCCCCACCATCCTGGGGCCCCCATTCAACTGGGGGAGGCAGACCACAGATGGATAAAATAAATAGAGCTGCGGTTGGGCTGCAGAAAGCAGACGGGGAGGTGTGAGGAAAAGGATCAAGGTGGGGCATCTGCTTAGACGAAGGGGCTCTGGGCTGGTGACATTTGAGCCGAGACCTCCAACACGGCAAGAGGCAGCTGTGGGAAGATCTGAGGAAGGGGGTGCCCAGCAAGTACACAGGCTGGGAACATTGTGGGCTGGGGAGGGGGTTGAGACGAGACCCAGAGATAGGCTGCAGCCATTCCATCCTGGAATCTTCTGATGCGTAGGGAACCTAAGGAAAACATGTTCCTTTTAAGTTGTTTTATTGTCTTTAATTTCAATCATACATCAGTAGGTTCCCTTTATAAACAAACAATATAAGAAACGGAGCATGGTATGAAAGTGGCCCCATCCTTGGTATCTGTCAGCAGTTTGGGGCATACTGTTCTTGTCCCCCTTTTCATATACAGATTTTGTGCTTATGTAATTTGGATCACACTCAGTACTCCACAGTGTCTATCACTTACTGTGTGGTGAATCTCTTTCTCTTTTCACAGCAGTGTAGTATTCCATGGTGCGGCCAGACCACCATCTTTCAGCTCACAGTCTCCTAACAGGAGACCTTTTGGTTGTGTCTGATTTTTCTTCCCCCCATTCAATCCATGAAGTCATGCACATCCTTGATCATACGTCTTTCTGGTCTTTAAATTTTCATTGTCAAAACCAAGTGCCGTTTGCGAAGACTAATAAGCCAGTTTTCTCTCCCATTGATGGTGTCTGGGAGCCCACTTCCCCACGTCCTCACCACGCTTGTTATTATCCACATTTTCCCTTTTAGCTACTGTGATGGGGGAAAAGGATCTCATTATTCCTTAAAAAAAAAAAAAAAGTGATCCAGTTTATTCAGGCTTTCTCTTTTTATTGTAATCCATCGTTGTTTTTCCCAGAGGATCAAGGTTTAGCGACTGCTGCCTCTCGCTGGTCTGACCGCGGCTGGGGACTCAGCGAAGCCTTTGCCCTGTGTACTCATCTGTGAAATGAGGTCCTTTTAATCCCCGCCCTGCCCCCTGCCAGGCTGCTGCGTTTTGGGCATGGGAAAACATTCCTGAAAGTTCATTTTATGCTGAAAAGCTCTGCAGACATCATGGGTTTTACTAGTGAAAGGCAGATGTCTGGAGCCTGGAACATTTGAATGGATGTGAGTGTTTCTAAACAGCCAGTGTGTCCAGGGGAGGGACTGGGCTGGCTTTAGGTGGGACGTCTGCCTTGCATCCCTGAGATGCGGAGGGCCTCATCCAGCCGAGTCAAATAAATGAGCCAGGAGGGCAGAGAAAGTTCTCTAGCTGGTTCTCTAGCTGGTCTAGGGACAGGCTCAGAAAGGGGCACTGGTCACCACAGACTTGATCCCCCATTTATCTGTTGGTAGAGACCAAAGGCTGGGGCTCCTAGAACTTTGTGTATTTCCATGTTTGTTACTTTGGGGGTCCTTGTCTGTTTTCTTGTAACAGGAGGCTTTAAGATAAGCAAAAGATTGACAAAAGGGCCCTTGTACTTGATTTGGAGACAGAAGGAGGGGAAGCTGTGGGGATTGATAAAGGAAAGGTGGGATCAGGGCCAAGGAAAACCAGGCCCATGTGGTCCCTGGGCGGCCTCAGGCCCCATGATGCAGGAGCCAGGGAGCGGGCTGGGCCCCGGAGGAATTCATCACTGCTGGGATTCAGGTGCCTGGGGTATATATAGCTAGGCTCTCCTGTCCTTCCCCAAGTGGGCTCTAACACAGTGGGTCCACACCTTGGGGAGCAGCGTCCAGACTTGGCTGCGATTGCCCTGCTGCCGCCTGGGACCTAAGCCCTGGTGGAGGCTTCTGTTATCCCCACCAGCCTGACCTGGTTGGGACAGCTGTGGGGAGCTGGGGGGGACTAGGCCACAGACAGGAAGGTGGACAGACACGGTGGGGGCGCGGTGATAGCAGCGAACGAACAAGCAGGTGGACAGAGGGCTTTGGTCGGGAGGCATCCTGCCTTTGTACCTCTGCAGCCAGTGGGCGGGAGGAGAGAAGGCTGAGACCTTGCACATCTTTGCATTTGTTAGGCATCCCATGGTTCTGAGGGCTGGGTTTTTCATGAAGGGAGTGAGGGGAGCATCTCACTCAGGAGCTGGCTCGAGGGCAGTCCATGAGGGCAGGGGCAGACTGGGTCCCACCCCACTGCCACCCCCAGCCCAGCCTGCAGGGGTTTGTGGAGTCAGAGTGAGGTCGAGTCGCCAGGTTTTGTTTCAGGCACCAGGATCGACTGGTCTGTCCGTGTTGCAGGAAGTTGCAGCTGCTATTTTTACTGCTCCAACTAGGACTTTTTACAGGAAGGTACAATTACAAGCAAAATGTCAGGGTTTGGCTGGCCAGCTGATCCCTGGGAGGCTGCCACAGGCCAAGGCAGGGACAATGGTGGTGTCGGTGGGTGTGTAAAGCAAGACTCATTTGCACGTGGACACATCCCTACCCTGGGTGCTGGGTGGCTTCCTGTGAACTGCTTGCAGTGTCTATATAGTTTTCCTCTAGGCAGAAAAGAGGACTTTGCTGGGATTTGTCCAGGTTAGTGCACCTGAACACGTTATGATTGGCTGGTCATGAGATTATGAAGCCAATCTGGGGAGCTGTAAGCCATTCTGTTCCGGACTGCTCAGGAAGCTGAAATTTTGTTAAATGAAATTATTGAGACCCTACGGTGTGATAGCCACACTGCTAAGTGCTAGAGGTAGAGATGGATCAGACAGACCCTGCCCTAGAGCATCACCCATGCAGCATTAAGGATGCAGAAAGTGCCATCCCTGAACCCTTTGGACAAGCACCTCATATGTTTTTAATTTATATGCCTTATGGCCAGAGGCCAAGCAGGGCTTACGTTAGCTTCTGTTGTGGCCTAACGGATCACCACTAACTTAGTGGCTTAAACAATACCTATTTATTAGCTCACAGTTCTGTAGGTCAGAAACCTGGGCTGGCTCAACTGGGTTCTCTGCCTAGGCTGTCACAAGTCCAAGGTCAAGTACCAGCTGGACTGGACTCTTATCCTGAGGCTCTGGGGGAGAATCTGCTTCCAGACTCATTCAGGTTGTTGGGAGAATCAGGTTCTTGGTGGTTGTAGGACTGAGGTCCCTCTCTCCTCCCTGGCTGGCAGCTAGGTGCTGATCTTGGCTCCTACAGGCTGCTGCATTCCATGCCAGATACCCCATCTCTAAGCAGCAGTGAAGTGTCAGATCCTTTCCTGCTTCAGATCTCTGATATCAACTTCTGCAATCAGCTGAAGAAAACTCTGCTTTAAAGAGCTCATGTGATTAAGTCAGGCCCACTCAGAGCATCTCCCTATTTTAAGGCCACCTGATTAGTTAGTAACATCATTAATTATATCTGCAAATCCCTGTGCTATGTAGGTAACATGGTCACAGGAGTAAGACCAGGGGTGGAGATCAGGGTGCCATCCTTGAATTTTCCTGCCAAGAGCTTGTGCCAACAGGGGCTACAACAGCAACAGTATTGATAACAGCAGGTCTCATGAATAGAGTGAATTTTGTGTGTCCCACTGTCCTGGGCTCTTTACATGGACCTTCTCATTTAATTCTCAGGATAGCACATTGACACTTATTCCACCCGCCCCATTTTCCAGATGAGTAAAACTGAGGCTCAGAGAATATAAGTACCTTGGGCCAGTCATACAGGTAGAAACAGCAGTGCTGGGATTTGAGACCAGGACCTTAGTGCCTAACCACCCCCTCAGGGTGCTCGAGGCCAGCATCTCCAGTTTGATTACTGTGATATGCAGAATACCGTGTAGGACAGGGATGAGGGTTGCTCTTTCCCATCCAGCATTTAAAATACTTAAATATGAAACATACCAATCATATTGCAGGTTAACACAGCAGACACTGAGGACCTCTCATGTGGATCTTTTTGATTCTTATTCCAGTGGGTATTTGTGGTTAATCTACTTCCCATTCAGCAATATTATCGATCTAATGTATTCCAGGCAGCAAAGATGACACAGAGTAGTGTCCTCGATGAGTTGAAAATAAAAATAAAGGCAGAGTACCCAATGCCCTGAAGGAATAAATAATGCTGGACTAGAGAAGAACCCTCACAGCACCGCAGCAAAGGGCCAATGGGTATTAGAATGTTAATTGTAGGAGACAAGACAAAAATGTTCTCTTTACTCTCTGCCATGTTCGTGGTGCATAGCACAGGACCCAGCACATGGTAGGTGCTCAGAAATTCCTTGTCAGGTTAATTTTTTCAGTATCTACTATGTATGAGGCCCTGTACATGCCAGACAGATGTCAAGTCCAGGGGAGGGTGTGAGCGTGAAAAGAGAGGGCTTATGGAGAGAGGGAGTGGGGATGGGAGAGCTGGAAAGTCCGGCATGTGCCCCAGCGAGTGGTGGGGGAGAGGGGCTGGGGACCAGATTGCACAAGGCTTGGATGTCCAAGCCTCCTTGAAGCTTTTGAGCAGGAGAGAATGGTGGTCAAAAGTGATGACCGGATTGCCTGGAGTGGGAGAGACTGGGGACAGGGCCTGTTCATAGCCCATTCCGCAGCTGTGAAGTCCTCACCTTGTTTCCGACGCAGGACTAGCCACACAAGGGACCCAGGAAGGAGGATTTAATGGAACTTGGTGGCCGAACGATATGCTAAAAATGTATGTATGAATGAGTTGCAGTTTCTGGGCACCCATGTATTTGGCTATAAATACACGTTACATATGTAATTTCAAGAGACCAAGAATCATCAACTGCAAAGCCCAAGGGCAGCAGCCCATGCGTGCCCCCTGTAGTTTGCCGTTTCAGGCGCCCTCTGCAAACCACCAAGGTCTGTTATTTGGGGGAAAATGAGGGGTCCTGTGGCGAGAAGAAAGCATCTGGTGATGGAGGGAGGCGCAGAGCAGGCTGGGTTCTTCGAGGGGAGGCCGGCCAGCGGGGATCAGAGGGCGCCAGCTCCTGTGCCCACACGTCCATGCAAGCTGGGGAGGGGCCGAGACCCTCCGGGCAGGTGATTCCACTCTCACTGCCCTTCACTTTCCATGGCAGTTTCTTTTTCGAGTACTTTTAAAAAAAACATGGTTAATGTGTGGAGGATGAGGAAGTTTTGCTGACCCACTGTTCTCACAGTGTGGTCCAGGACGGTCCCTGGGATTTTTTCGCGGTCCACGGGGGTCAAAACTGTTTTCATAGTAACACCCAGATATTATTTGCCTTTTTCACCCATTCCCTCCAAGTGCATTACCCGGTGACCCAATGTTTTCCAGATGACCATTGCATGAAGTTACTAAATCATGCATGTGTAAGTGAGCCAGAGTGCAAGACAGACCAGGAGACGGGCAGGTCATGGAGTACACAAGGGCACCACACGGGCTCAGGACCCACACTGCAGCTAATCTTTAAGAAACTAGTGCTTGACAAGTCTTAGTGTTTTGTCAAAGAGGAATATCCAAAATGATCTGTAAAGGCTCTTAAAATCTGTTCCCTTTTCCAACTCCCTGTCTGTATGAGGCTGGATTTTCTTCTAGTCTTCACAATGAAAACATTTTATAATGTTTAGGAGTATGGGATTAACACTTACACACTACTATATATAAAATAGGTAAGCATTAAGGATTTACTGTATAGCACTGGGAACTGTATTCAGGATCTTGTAATGACCTATGATGGAAAGTAATCTAAAAGTATATATATAACAATCACTTTGCTGTACACCTGAAACTAACACAATATTGTAAATCAGCTATACTTCAATTAAAAAAAAAACACGACATTTTACAACAAATTGAATACAGAAGCAGTTAGAGAGTCTGGCCACTATTCTCAATAAAATAAATTTTTTTTTTGAAACTAGATTTATGAAAAACTATTGTTACTTATGCTAACATATAATGAGTTTATTATTGTTCTTCAGGTAACTAGTATACATTTCAATTTTGTCTCAGTTTTAATTTTGTCTGTGATAAATTTCAATAGGTTAAACCACGTAACAGAAGCCCCTTAGGGTCGTCAATCATTTTCAGATTGTAAAAAGATCCTGAGACCAAACCATTTGAGAACAGGTGTGCTAGGCAAAGCCCTTGCAAGCTGGGGCCTGGGTGTGGGCCCTGAACCCAGCTCTGTTCATCTGTTTTTCCCCTTTTAGTCCCTTGGCAATCCTGCGAGGTTGGTGTGATTATTTTCACGTCCATTTTACAAATGTGGAAACCGAGGCACTGAGCATTTGAATACCCAGCACAGGCCTCGCAGTATAGAGGTGGCAGTGCCAGCAAGCAGGGAGGTACCAGACCGACGTCCCTGTTCCCCAGGCAGGGAGGAAGGCAGGCGCCTGAGAGAGCGCTTGTAATGCAGGCCTGGTCTGTGTCCTCAAGTTACGAGCCGTTGGACGTAGTGCGAGCTCTTCAGGGTGGCACGGGGCCTGGCAGGCGGGGAGGCACACTTCCACACCCTTCCTCCTTTCCTGAGGCCCAGGAAGGCAGACTCAGGTTTGCTAAGTGGCAGCGAGGCACTTGGGAAATCAAGTGTTTTTCATTAAAAACAGCATCTCCTGTTCAGGCACACACGGTGTTTGCAGCCAGGAAGGTGGTTCTTTCTAAACAGCCCATGTTATGCCTTTCGAGCAGGGACTTTGGAGCAAAACAGCTTTGAACACTGAGGATGTGTGCGCGTTTCTTACCTTCTCTGAGCCTCAGTTTGCCCACCTGTACAATAGGGACCGTGACGCCTCAAAGAGGTGCCGTAAGGATGAAATGAAAGAAGGCACGTACAGGGCCTGATGCAAAAGCTCGTTCACAGCCAGGTTCGAAAAAAAGTGACTCTGGGACTTCTCTGGTAGTCCAGGTTCGACCCCTGGCTAGGGAACTAAGATCCCACATGCTGTGTGGCACGACCCCCCCCCCCAACCAAAACCAAAAAAGTGACCCTGCATCTGGCACAGTGTCCGGCAGGTTCAGGGGTGTGTGCGGTGGGGACAGCCTCCCCACCCTCCTCTCCAGTGGTAGCTATCAACCCATTTCTCACCCAACCTACCAGAGACAGTCTGCAACCCCAGCAGGTGCATGTGTGTGTGTATTACGTGTCTATGTGTATGACTAGGTAGTCGGTTTTTAACAGATGTAAGAGATGGCATCCTATTCATAGCACTTCTCATTTTAGCAGAGAAAGCCAGTTGCTTATTTTTTTATATATATAGTTCTGTAGTACTCCATTGTATGAATGAACCACCATTTCTTTAACTGGGCCTCTTGCCTGTGAACATTGAGCCTGTTTCCAGCCTTTTGCTTGCAGCCAAGAGCGTGCAAGTGTGATGGAGGGCAGGATTCCTGGGCGTGGAGAGGCTGGGGCAGAGGGCTTTTGTCATTTTGAAAGATCTTACCAAAGTGCTCTCCAGCTACACTCCCCTGCCCTCCTCCCTCTCCATGGGAGGGGAGAAACAGAGCTGTGTCTTGGGCTTTAGCAATTGAGGCACATTCCCATTCTGGTTCGACAGCAGCCCTGGCAGCCTGGAGTAGAACGAAGCTTCTAGAGCACAGGGAGAAAGAAATCCACGAACAAGTAGCTGGTGCTTGACTTTTTTTTTTTTTTTCCTTCTGTCCTGTTCTGCGTGTGCATTTTCCTCCCAGGCTGTCACTCCAGGTGGCTCACTGAAAGTGATATCTAGGCCACAGTGCTTTTAATGACTCCATCTGTGGGCCTCTGTGACTCTTTCAGGGGACCAGACAGGAAGAGAGACAGCCTCCCTCCAGGCCCCCAGCCTCCCTCTGTTTGCCAGGGGCCCGGCCAGTCCTGCTGAAGAGGGAGGAACCCAGGACCAGGAGGCGGTGTTTGCTTTGTATGGGGGCTGTTCTCTGCCCCTGCTTGTTTCTCTCTGTCTCGCTCTGGATAAATGAAAGGAAACAAGTGATCTCAACAGATGGGCGAACCTGAGCACCAAGTGCTTTGTCTCCTCTGTGGTTAGACCAGGGATGTCCATTTCATTGGCCCCACTCCCGTCTGCAGCAATAGCTGGGCTTGCAGACCCCCAGCCTCGGGGGCCAGAGACAGTCCAGGCGGCCCCACTGAGCTGAGGGGCAGCAGGATGCGGCAGTGGAAGCCAGGTGGCAGCTTCTCTGGGCCCTTCCCTGCCGAATTTGGAGGCATCTGAGCCACTCCTCCCTTAGCTGAAAGAAGCCTCTTTGTTGCAGCGGTGGTTTCGTTAAGCATGGTAACCAGAGCTTCTATGACAGTATGACGTCACACATCTGTAATTCTTCTCCAGAGATTTTTATCTCAAGAGAATACAGTGATTCATAATACACCACAGCAAAGACGTTATTTGTTCATTGGATACAAATGCAAAACTGTGGATGAATGAATTAGTAAGTCATGGTGCTTATATACTTCACAGACATTAAAAATTACAGCTGACAACCCCAAAGACGCTGGGATAAACCAACCGGTTCATCCCAGTGTCTGCATGCAGGAGACCCCTGATCAATCTGTGTTCAGTGGTGAATGAAGGATAGGAGCATGCAAACTCTGTGAATGGTGAAAACAATGTGAAAGTGTGTTCTGTAGTTGCAACAATGTAAAATGTTTGTTTTGGGATAAAAGCAGAAAATAATAAGCCAAAGTGAAAATAGTCATTGTGTTTGCAGTGCCTCTCAACCTTATCACTTCCCCCCACAAACCTTTTTGGACCTTTTATTCCTAATTGCACTCAACCCCCTTCCCCGCCATAAATTTTAATACCAGATACGCTATAAGTCTGTCTGTATGTATGTCTGTGCTTTGTACCTAAAACAAGTAAGATTTTTTTCTGTCTTCCAAGAACCAGTTTTTGCCTCCTTAGGACAGTGTTTCTGCCCACCACCTCCTGACCCCCTCAGCCCCCGTGAGGACGTCTGTGTCGGGGCTGTGATTCCTGGGGATTTGTCGTCTTTTGTGTCTTGCCCTCACCTTTGTGTTCTCTTCTCAGTAAAAATGACTGAGCTCCTGGGTGTGCCTGTTGGCCTATCTCACTTGGTTCGTGGAGCTCACACTCAGAAGAGGTGGTCCTGGGCAGAAAAGGGGGCGCCAACCATCCGTGGCTGCATCTGCTGGGCTGGGCCTATGGCTGGGCAGTCATTACAGGGAGTCATTCCCACATATCCCTGCCTGGTGTCCCAGCCTGAAAAAAGCACTCAGACCAGTGCCTAGTACATAGTAAGTGCTCAGTCACTATGACTTATTGGTAGTAGTACTGTTGTCATTACCATTCATCTCTGAGCTGCTGTTTTCTTATCTGTAAATTACAAAACTAATAGGGCATATGGCAGGCTTGCACCTCTGGTGCTGTCCCGGTGAACGAAGCTACGTGACTCGTTTTAGCTAATGAGATGGGGACAGAAGTGATGTGCGTCTTTCTAAGGCCAAGCACCGAATTGGCAGTGCCACTTTCCAGAGCGTTCTCTATTTTCCCATTGGCATGGTGACTGGTGACATGGTGACTACTCTGTCATCTGGGTCCCTGGGAGTGACAGTGATGAGAAGAGTACTCTCTCCTCCCCTCCCCCCTCAACCACCAACTAACCCACAGCGCATGTAGCATAAGAGCGAGATGTCTCTGTCCCCAAAGCCACCGAGATTCGGGGGTGTTTGTTGCTGCAGCACAAGCTAGCCCATCTTGATTAAAACATTAGAGTCATAACCTTGTCAGGCTTGGTTGTGAGGATGAAATCTTCCATGTAAGATGCCCAGCACAGTATGGATACATGGTAGTCATGTGCTCCATGTGGCTCCCTTCCCAACCAGAATTCCCTGTTGATTCTTTGCAGCAGGTGTTGCTTCTTCCTACAGCAGAGTTTCACAGGCCTTGAGCCCTTACCCCTGTCCTCTGCCTTTTCTGGGAAGGCAGAGCCTGTTGCCTGGGAAAGGCCAGGGCAGTGCACCACCCAGACCCTTCCTCTAGAAGTGGCCCGCCCACTCCGGCAGAGCTGGCATCCATCCCCATAGCATCTATCAACTCGGAATAACAGCTCTGGCTCCCCGTTGACCAGAGGCTGCTGGCAGCCTGAGACCTGGCTATCACTCACAGGAGCTAAAGTGGCTGCCCTTCCTCGAGTGTGCCTAACATTCGTGTGCGTTGAGTAAAAAGGCTGGAGCGCGTGGAGAAGGCACCGAGGCGTTTGCCTGCCCCTCGGGGTCTGCTGGGACCACGTTCCCCTTCCTGGCTTTGGGTGCAGGAAGTTGGGCCATGTGTAGGATTCAGTGCCCACCTGGGACTGTGTGTGTGAGTGTGCGTGACCCTTTTGAGAGGGTACAGTTGCACTGTTGCTCACGCCCTCAGGACAGCAGGTGGGAACCGGGCTGTCTCACACTGTGCCTTGTCAGAGGGTGTGGAAGGCTTGGGCTTCTGTCCAGAGGGGGCGAGCTCAAGGGCGGGCTCCACCCTTCGTGGGACATTCTGGCACTGCCTGAAGAGAACCCCATTTATTACCAAGCAGGGTCTGAAGCAGACACCGTCACCCCTTCCCTGAACCTCACTCTATTCTAGAACCACCACCCGCATGGCCAGCGCATTCGCCTGCAGGAGGGCCCAGGCTTGCAGTGAGGCAGGGATGGGGTGAGGCTGGGGGCTGGGATAGGGTGGAGTAGCATCCAGCAGGCTAACCACGGGAGAGCAGGAGGCGTGCGTTACACAATTCCCGCGACTTTACTGCGGATTTGAAGTCTTTCAAAATCAAAAGCTGAAAAACAAGATCAAAATAAATAAATACATAGTAAAAAATATAAACAGTTTTAACCTGTTGGATTTTCAATAAAAATTCAGGTAATACGACTTCTGAATAAATATATATGAAGTTGTTTTTTGTTTTCTTTTTAAAAGAAAGGGCCATTGGAAGGTAGAAGCATCTAGGAAAAGGACCCATTGTCTGATAATTCACTTGTATCTAGAATGATCTGTGGCTCTGATTCAGTTACAGTGGTCATACTGATTTTACTTTCACTTAACAATTAGATTTGTCTGCTTCATACGGTGCTTAGTTTGTTTTCCACTTGAAAATTGGACGGATGGCTGCCCCTGCACCCCGTGGGCTCCCCGAGGTGTGTGTGTCCCCCAGACTTGGGCAGGGTGGGGATTTGAGCTGCAGTATCACGGGGCGTCCTCTTGGAACCCCGCTCCTGGGAACCTTGTTGCAGCATGCCGCCCTGCATAGCCCTGATATCTGATAGTGTTGGAATCCTTCATTATCACAGTTCTGGAGTAACCCAGATCCAGCAGACTTGAAGAAAACCTTTAGTGTTTTTCCTGACTATAAAAATATTACATACTCATTTTAAAAAAATGAAATAACTTAAAAATGATTAGAGTAGACAGTGAAAATCCCCTTATTCAAAGTGGAGGTTGGGGTAATGTCTGCTGTGTCCTTTATTCAGTGATGGTGGTAATGACAACAGCAACAATAATAAAACAGCTGACCAAGTAAGCAGGAGAGGGCCAGGCCGTCCCAAATTGCTTGTCATCGACGGTCTCATTTAAGTCTCAAACAAACCTATAAAGTAGCAGCTGTTTTCATCATCACTTTATGATTGAGAAAAATAGCCCAGAGAGGTGAATTAACTTTCTCAGGGTCACCAGTAAGGGCTGAGCTGTCTTCAGGGGCCCTGTTGCTGTGCACTGGCATTGAGGAGCTGTGAGTTTCCCCGGGGCTGCCTTGTCACAGGTGTGTCAGTGCAGCTGGGGCAGAACCCCCTGGGAGATACAGATTCAAAATACTTGCTGCCCCTCCCCTCTGCGGGCTGGGGTCCACCTGCTGCAGCTGGAATGTCCAAGGCGCATTCTTCACTTACACGATTGGCCCCAGGGTTCACATGCCACTGGCCCTGTGTGATAGCGCTGCTGCCTGTCCCTGGCCTTTCTCTTCCCTGAAGGGCCGATGGTTTCCACCCAGCCTTTGCACCTGCTGCTTCTCTGCCTGAACCCTCCTTTCCCCGCCATCACATCTGGGCTCCGCTCATCACTTACGTTTCATCCCACGTGTCCCCTCTTCACAGGGGCCTAAATGAGCCCACCGTCGTCTTGTCCCTCTGTGGCCCATTGCCATTTTATTTTCTTCATAGAACTCCCAGGAAGGGAAAGTGTCCTGTTCACTGGTTTGGTTGCTTATCGCTGGTCTGTCTGCCCCCTTCCATACCGCCAACCACAGAGTGCAGGTCCATGGGGGCAGGAACTCTGTCTCTGTGCATCACCGTCTCCCTGCCTGGCACGTGGGAATTGTTCGGGAAGCTTCTGGTGGATGAGCGAGTCAGAACCACATTACCTGCAACCCCTCAGCTGGGCCCTGGGATTTTCTGGCTCCCTCTGGCCACCAGCAAAGAGTGATGGAGTTGACACACTCATTTAGAAAATTGCTAACTCCTGGCTGGGGGTGGAAGTGGGGGAGGGCGTTAGCGCTGCAGGACAGAGCTGGGCCTCCCAGAGAGTGACCCCCAAAATGCAGCTTTGATTGCCTCTGGTGCCTTTTTCTCTGAGAGTGGAGGTCTTTAGATCTTAGTCACTGGAATCTTCAGAGAGCTTGGCAAGTTTTCTTCTGAAGGTCTTGCCTCTTGGCTAGTTTGTTTACTTATGTATTTGGCTAACTTTCCAAGGAGGATGAAAGGTGAGCTGGGCACCTTGCTATTTGGTGCTTTTTTTTGGAATTTTATTTTATTATGTTTTTAAATAAATTATTTTTGGCTATGTTGGGTCTTCGTTGCAGTGCGCGGGCTTCTCATTGCGGTGGCTTCTCTTATGGAACACAGGCTCTAGGAGCGTGGGCTTCAGTACTTGTGGCGCATGGGCTTGGTTGCTCTGCAGCATGTGGGATCTTCCCGGACCAGGGCTCGAACCCATGTCCCCTTCATTGGCAGGTAGATTCTTAACCACTGTGCCACCAGGGAAGTCCCTTTTTGCAATTTTAAAACTATATATATATTATATTGGAGTATAGTTGATTTACAATGTTGTGTTAGTTTCAGGTGTATAGCAAAGTGATTCAATTAGACGTACACATATATTCAATCTTCTTCAGATTCTTTTCTCATATAGGTTATCACAGAATATTGAGTAGACTTCCCTGTGCTGTACAGTAGGTCCTCGTTGGTTATTTGTCTTATATGTAGTGTGTATATGTTCATCCCAAGCTCCTAATTTACCATTACCCCCCCACAACGTTTCCCTTTTGATAACCATGAGTTTGTTTTCGATATCTGTAAGTCTGTTTCTGTTTTGTAAATAAGTTCATTTGTATCATTTTTTTTAGATTCCACATATAAGTGATATCATATATTTGTCTTTGTCTGACTTCACTTAGTATGATAATCACTAGGTCCATCCATGTTGCTGCAAATGGCATTATTTCCTTCTTTTTTATGGCTGAGTAATATTCCATTGTAGGTATGTACCACATCTTCTTTATCTATTCCTCTGTTGATGGACAGTTAGTTTGCTTCTGTATCTTGGCTGTTGTAAATAGTGCTGCAGTGAACATTGGGGTGCATGTATCTTTTCGAATTATGGTTTTCTCCTTATATATGCCCAGTAGTGGGATTGCAGGATCATTTGGTAGTTCTATTTGTAGTTTTTTAAGAAACCTCCATACTGTTCTCCATAGTGGCTGTATCAATTTACATTCCCACCAACAGTGCAAGAGGGTTCCCTTTTCTCCACACCCTCTCCAGCATTTATTGTTTCTAGATTTTTTGATGATGGCCATTCTGACTGGTGTGAGATGATATCTCATTGTAGTTTTGATTTGCATTTCTCTAATGATTAATGATGTTGAGCATTCTTTCATGTGTTTGTTGGCAGCCTGTATATTTTCTTTGGAGAAATGTCTATTTAGGTCTTCTGCCCATTTTTGGATTGGGTTGTTTGTTTTTTTGTTATTGAGCTGCATGAGCTGCTTATAAATTTTGGAGATTAATCCTTTGTCAGTTGCTTCATTTGCAAATATTTTCTCCCATTCTGAGGGTTGTCTTTTGGTCTTGTTTATGGTTTCCTTTGCTGTGCAAAAGACTTGAAGTTTCATTAGGTCCCATTTGTTTATTTTTGTTTTTATTTCCATTTCTCTAGGAGGTGGGTCAAAAAGGATCTTGCTGTGATTTATATCATAGAGTGTTCTGCCTATGTTTTCCACTAAGAGTTTGATAGTTTCTGGCCTTACATTTAGGTGTTTAATCCATTTTGAGCTTATTTTTGTGTATGGTGTTAGGGAGTGATCTAATCTCATACTTTTACATGTACCTGTCCAGTTTTCCCAGCACCACTTATTGAAGAGGCTGTCCTTTCTCCACTGTACATTCCTGACTCCTTTATCAAAGATAAGGTGACCATATGTGCGTGGGTTTATCTCTGGGCTTTCTATCCTGTTCCATTGATCTATTTTTCTGTTTTTGTGCCAGTACCATACTGTCTTGATTACTGTAGCTTTGTAGTATAGTATGAAGTCACGGAGCCTGATTCATCCAGCTCCATTTTTTGTGCTCAAGATTGCTTCGGCTATTCGGAGTCTTTTGTGTTTCCATACAAATTGTGAAATTTTTTGTTCTAGTTCTGTGAAAAATGCCAGTGGCAGTTTGATAGGGATTGCACTGAATCTGTAGATTGCTTTGGGGAGTAGAGTCATTTTCACAATGTTGATTCTTCCAATCCAAGAACATGGTATATCTCTCCATCTATTTGTATCATTTTTAATTTCTTCCATCAGTGTCTTATAATTTTCTGCATACAGGTCTTTTGTCTCCTTAGGTAGGTTTATTCCTAGATATTTTATTCTTTTTGTTGCAATGGTAAATGGGAGTGTTTTCTTGATTTCACTTTCAGTTTTTTCATCATTAGTGTATAAGAATGCCAGAGATTTCTGTGCATTAATTTTGTATCCTGCTACTTTACCAAATTCATTGATTAGCTCTAGTAGTTTTCTGGTAGCATTTTTAGGATTCTCTATGTATAGTATCATGTCATCTGCAAACAGTGAGAGCTTTACTTCTTCTTTTCCGATTTGGATTCCTTTTATTTACTTTTCTTCTCTGATTGCTGTGGCTAAAACTTCCAAAACTATGTTGAATAAGAGTAGTGAGAGTGGGCAACCTTGTCTTGTTCCTGATCTTAGTGGAAATGCTTTCAGTTTTTCACCATTGAGGACGATGTTGGCTGTGGGTTTGTCATATATGGCCTTTATTATGTTGAGGAAAGTTCCCTCTATGCCTGCTTTCTGCAGGTTTTTTTTTTATCATAAATGGGTGTTGAATTTTGTCAAAAGCTTTCTCTGCATCTATTGAGATGATCATATGGTTTTTCTCCTTCAATTTGTTAATATGGTGTGTATCACGTTGATTGATTTGCGTATATTGAAGAATCCTTGCATTCCTGGAATAAACTCCGCTTTATCATGGTGTATGATCCTTTTAATGTGCTGTTGGATTCTGTTTGCTAGTATTTTGTTGAGGATTTTTGCATCTATGTTCATCAGTGATATTGGCCTGTAGTTTTCTTTCTTTGTGACATCGTTGTCTGGTTTTGGTATCAAGGTGATGGTGGCCTCGTAGAATGAGTTTGGGAGTGTTCCTCCCTCTGCTATATTTTGGAAGAGTTTGAGAAGGATAGGTGTTAGCTCTTCTCCAAATGTGTGATGGAATTTGCCTGTGAAGCCATCTGGTCCTGGGCTTTTGTTTGTTGGAAGATTTTTAATCACAGTTTCAATTTCAATGCTTGTGATTGGTCTGTTCATATTTTCTATTTCTTCCTGATTCAGTCTTGGCAGGTTGTGCATTTCTAAGAATTTGTCCATTTCTTCCAGGTTGTCCATTTTATTGGCATAGAGTTGCTTATAGTAATCTCTCATGATCTTTTGTATTTCTGCAGTGTCAGTTGTTATTTCTCCGTTTTCATTTCTAATTCTATTGATTTGAGTCTTCTCCCTGTTTTTCTTCAGGAGTCTGGCTAATGGTTCATCAATTTTGTTTATCTTCTCAAAGAACCAGCTTTTAGTTTTATTGATCTTTGCTATCATTTCCTTCATTTCTTTTTCATTTATTTCTGATCTGATTTTTATGATTTCTTTCCCTCTGCTAACTTCGGAGTTTTTTGTTCTTCTTTCTCTAATTGCTTTAGGTGCAAGGTTAGGTTGTTTATTCGAGATGTTTCCTGTTTCTTAAGGTAGGATTGTATTGCTATAAACTTCCCTCTTAGAACTGCTTTTGCTGCATCCCATAGGTTTTGGGTCATCGTGTCTCCAATGTCATTTGTTTCTAGGTATTTTTTTATTTCCTCTTTGATTTCTTCAGTGATCACTTCGTTATTAAGTAGTGTATTGTTTATCCTCCATGTGTTTGTAGTTTTTACAGATCTTTTCCTGTAATTGATATCTAGTCTCATAGCATTGTGGTCGGAAAAGATACTTGATACAATTTCAATTTTCTTAAATTTACCAAGGCTTGATTTGTGACACAAGATATGATCTATCCTGGACAATGTTCCATGAGCACTTGAGAAAAATGTGTATTCTGTTGTTTTTGGATGGAATGTCCTATAAATATCAATTAAGTCCATCTTGTTTAATGTATCATTTAAAGCTTGTGTTTCCTTACTTATTTTCATTTTGGATGATCTGTCCATTGGTGCAAGTGGGGTTTTAAAGTCCCCTACTATGAATGTGTTACTGTCGATTTCCCCTTTTATGGCTGTTAGTATTTGCCTTATGTATTGAGGTGCTCCAGTGTTGGGTGCATAAATATTTATAATTGTTATGTTTTCTTCTTGGATCGATCCCTTGATCATTATGTAGTGTCCATCTTTGTCTCTTCTAATAGTCTTTATTTTAAAGTCTATTTTGTCTGATATGAGAATTGCTACTCCAGCTTTCTTTTGGTTTCCATTTGCATAAAATATCTTTTTCCATCCCCTTACTTTCAGTCTGTATGTGTCTCTAGGTCTGAAATGGGTCTCTTGTAGACAGCATATATATGGGTCTTGTTTTTGTATCCATTCAGCCAATCTGTGTCTTTTGGTGGGAGCATTTAGTCCATTTACATTTAAGGTAATTATCGATATGTACGTTCCTATTCCCATTTTCTTAATTGTTTTGGGTTCGTTATTGTAGGTCTTTTCCTTCTCTTGTGTTTCTTGCCTAGAGAAGTTCCTTTAGCATTTGTTGTAAAGGTGGCTTGGTGGTGCTGAACTCTCAGCTTTTGCTTGTCTGTAAAGGTTTTAATTTCTCCATCAAATCTGAATGAGATCCTTGCTGGGTAGAGTAATCTTGGTTGCAGGTTTTTCTCCTTCATCACTTTAAATATGTTCTGCCAGTCCCTTCTGGCTTGCAGAGTTTCTGCTGAAAGATCAGCTGTTAACCTTATGGGGATTCCCTTGTGTGTTATTTGTTGTTTTTCCCTTGCTGCTTTTAATATGTTTTCTTTGTATTTAATTTTTGACAGTTTGATTAGTATGTTTTTTGGTGTATTTCTCCTTGGATTTATCCTGTATTGGACTCTCTGTGCTTCCTGGACTTGATTAACTCTTTCCTTTCCCATATTAGGGAAGTTTTCAACTATAATCTCTTCAAATATTTTCTCAGTCCCTTTCTTTTTCTCTTCTTCTTCTGGAACCCCTATAATTCGAATGTTGGTGTGTTTAATGTTGTCCCAGAGGTCGCTGAGACTGTCCTCAGTTCTTTTCATTCTTTTTTTTTTATTCTGCTCTCTAGTAGTTATTTCCACTATTTTATCTTCCAGGTCACTTATGCGTTCTTCTGCCTCAGTTATTCTGCTATTGATCCCATTTAGAGTATTTTTAATTTCATTTATTGTGTTGTTCATCATTGTTTGTTTCATCTTTAGTTGTTCTAGGTCTTTGTTAAATGTTTCTTGCATTTTCTGTATTCTGTTTCCAAGATTTTAGATCATCTTTACTATCATTATTCTGAATTCTTTTTCAGGTAGACTGCCTATTTCCTCTTCATTTGTTAGGTCTGGTGGGTTTTTATCTTACTCCTTCATCTGCTGTGTTTTTCTGTCTTCTCATTTTTCTTATCTTACTGTGTTTGGGGTCTCCTTTTTGCAGGCTGCAGGTTCGTAGTTCCCGTTGTTTTTGGTGTCTGTCCCCAGTGGCTAAGGTTGGTTCAGTGGATTGTGTAGGCTTCCTGGTGGAGGGGACTAGTGCCTGTGTTCTGGTGGATGAGGCTAGATCTTGTCTTTCTGGTGGGCAGGTCCACGTCTGGTGGTGTGTTTTGCGGTGTCTGTGGACTTATTATTATTTTAGGCAGCCTCTCTGCTAATGGGTGGGGTTGTGTTCCTGTCTTGCTAGTTGTTTGGCATATGGTGTCCAGCACTATAACTTGCTGGTCGTTGAGTGAAGCTGGGTGCTGGCATTGAGATGGAGATCTCTAGGAGATTTTGGCCGTTTGATATTACATGGAGCTGGGAGGTCTCTGTGGACCAGTGTCCTGAAGTTGGCTCTCCTACCTCAGAGGCACAGCACTGAGTCCTGGCTGCTGCACCAAGAGCCTTTCATCCACACAGCTCAGAATAAAAGGGAGAAAAAGTAGAAAGAAAGAAAAAGAAAGGAGGGAGGGAAGGAGGGAGGGAGGAAGAAATAAAGAAAGAAGATAACGTAAAATAAAATAAAATATAATAAAGTTATTAAAATAAAAAATAATTATTAAGAAAAAAACGGACGGATAGAAACCTAGGACAAATGGTGGAAGCACAGCTATACAGACAAAATCTCACACAGAAGCATACACATACACACTCACAAAAAGAGGAAAATGGGAAAAAATCATAAATCTTGCTCTCAAAGTCCACCTCCTTAATTTGGGATGATTCGTTGTCTATTCATGTATTCCACAGATGCAGGGTACGTCAAGTTGATGTGGAGCTTTAATCCGCTGCTTCTGAGGCTACTGGGAGAGATTTCCCTTTCTCTTCTTCGTTCGCATAGCTCCCAGTGTTCAGCTTTGGATTTGGCCCCGCTTCTGCGTGTAGGTTGCCGGAGGGCGTCTTTTCTTCGGTCGGATAGGACGGGGTTAAAGGAGCAGCTGCTTCGGGGAGTGTGGTTCACTTAGGCCGGGGGAGGGAGGGGCACGGAGTGCGGGCGAGCCTGCGGCGGCAGAGGCCGGCATGACGTTGCACCAGCCTGAGGCGCTCCGTGCGTTCTCCCGGGGAAGTTGTCCCTGGATCCCGGGACCCTGGCAGTGGCGGGCTGCACAGGCTCCCCGGAAGGGGGGTGTGGATAGTGATCTGTGCTCGCACACAGGCTTCTTGGTGGCGGCAGCAGCAGACTTAGCGTCTCGTGCCCGTCTCTGGGGTCTGCGCTTTTAGCCGGAGCTCCTTTAAGCAGAGCTCTTTACCCCCTCTCCTCGCGCACCAGGAACCAAAGAGGGAAGAAAAAGTCTCTTGCCTCTTCGGCAGGTCCACACTTTTCCCCGGACTCCCTCCCGGCTAAACGTGGTGCACTAACCCTCTGCAGGCTGTGTTCACGCCGCCAAACCCAGTCCTCTCCCAGCGCTCCGACCTAAGCCCGAGCCTCAACTCCCAGTCCCGCCCGCCACGGCGGGTGAGCAGACAAGCCTCTCGGGCTGGTGAGTGCTGGTTGGCACCGATCCTCTGTGCGGAATCTCTCTGCTTTGCCCTCCGCACCCCTGTTGCTGTGCTCTCCCCCGCAGCTCCGAAGCTTCCCCCTCTGCCACCCGCAGTCTCCGCCTGTGAAGGGGCTTCCTAGTGTGTGGAAACCTTTCCTCCTTCACAGCTCCCCCCCACTGGTGCAGGTCCCGTCCCTATCCTTTTGTCTCTGTTTATTCTTTTTTCTTTTGCCCTACCCAGGTACGTGGGGAGTTTCTTGCCTTTTGGGAGGTCTGAGGTCTTCTGCCAGCATTCAGTAGGTGTTCTGTAGGAGTTGTTCCACATGTAGGTGTATTTCTGGTGTATCTGTGGGGAGGAAGGTGATCTCCGCGTCTCACTCCTCCGCCATCTTCCCCTCGTCCCCTGTCTTTTCATTTTGTTTATGGTTTCCTTTGCTGTGCAGAAGCTTTTACGTTTAATTAGATCCCATTTATTTATTTATTTTTTTATTTTCAGTAGGAGGTGGATCCAAAAAGTATTGCTGTGATTTATGTCAAAGAGTGTTCTGCCTTTGTTTTCCTCTAAGAGTTTTATAGTGTCCAGCCTTACATTTAGGTCTTTGATCCATTTTGAATTTATTTTTGTGTATGGTATTAGAGAATGTTCTAATTTCATTCTTTTACACGTAGCTGTCCGGTGTTCCCAGCATTGCTTATTGAAGAGGCTGTCTTCTCTCCATTGTATATTCTTGCCTCCTTGGTCATAGATTAGTTGACCATAGGTGCATGGGTTTATTTCTGGGCTTTGTATCCTGTTCCATTGAGCTATATTTCTGTTTTTGTGCCCGTACCATACTGTTTTGATGACTGTAGCTTTGTAGTAGTCTGAAGTCAGGGAGCCTGATTCCTCCAGTTCCATTTTTCTTTCTCAGGATTGCTTTGGCTATTGGGCGTCTTTTGTGTCTCCATACAAATTTAAAAAATTTTTGTTCTAGTTCTGTGAAAAGTGCCATTGGTAATTTGATAGGGATTGAGTTGAATCTATAGATTGCCTTGGGTAGTATAGTCATTTTGACAATATTGATTCTTCCAATGCAAGAACATGGTGTATCTTTCCATGTGTTTGTGTCATCTTTGATTTCTTTCATTAGTGTCTTATTGTTTTCAGAGTACAGGCAGGTCTCTTATCTCCTTAGGTAGATTTATTCCTAGGTGTTTTATTCTTTTTGATGTGATGGTAAATGGGATTGTTTCCTTAATTTCTCTTTTTGGATCTTTTGTTGTTAGCATATAGAAATGCAACAGATTTCTGTGTATTAATTTTCTTTCGTTTTTAAAATAAATTTATTTATTTATTATTGGGTCTTTGTTGCTGCACGTGGGCTTTCTCTAGTTGTGGCGAGTGGGGGGCTACTCTTCGTTGCAGTGCACGTGCTTCTCATTGTGATGGCTTCTCTTGTTGTGGAGCATGGGCTGTAGGCACGTGGGCTTCAGTAATTGTGGCACGAGGGCTCAGTAGTTGTGGCTCGCAGGCTGTAGAGTGCAGGCTCAGTAGTTGTGGCCCACGGACTTAGTTCCTCCACGGCATGTGGGATTTTCCTGGACCAGGGATCGAACTCATGTTCCCTGCATTGGCAGGTGGATTCTCACCCACTGCGCCACCAGGGAAGTCCTGTATTAATTTTCTATCCTGCAACTTTACCGAATTCATTGATAAGCTCTAGTAGTTTTCTCATAGCATCTTTAGGATTTTCTATGTATAGTATCATGTCATCTGCAAACAGTGACAGTTTTGTTTCTTCTTTTCCACTTTGGATTCCTTTTCTTTTTCTTCTCTGATTGCTGTGGTTAGGACTTCCAAAACTACATTGAATAAAAGTGGTGAGAGTGGACATCTTGTTTAGTTCCTGATCTTAGAGGGAATGCTTTCATCTTTTCACTATTGAGAATGATGTTAGCTGTGGGTTTGCCGTATATGGCCTTTATTATGTTGAGGTAAGTTCCCTCTGTGCCCACTTTCTGGAGACTTTTTATCATAAATGGGTGTTAAATTTTGTCAAAAGCTTTTTCTGCATCTATTGAGATGATCACATGGTTTTTATTCTTCAGTTTGTTAATGTGGCATATCATACTGATTGATTTGTGGATATCGAAGAATCCTTGCATCCCAGGGATAAATCCCAGGGATAAATTTGATCATGGTGTATGATCCTTTTAATGTGTTGTTGGATTCTGTTTGCTAGTATTTTGTTGAGGATTTTTGCATCTATATTCATCAGTGATATTGGTCTGTAATTTTCTTTTTTTGTAGTATCTCTGTCTGGTTTTGATATCAGGGTGATGGGTGGCCTTGTAGAATGAGTTTGGGAGTGTTCCTTCCTCTGCAATTTTTTGGAAGAGTTTGGGAAGTATGGGTGTTAGCTCTTCTCTAAATGTTTGATAGAATTCACCTGTGAAGCCATCTGGTCCTGGACTTTTGTCTGTTGGTAGTGTTAAAATCACTGTTTCAATTTCATTACTTGTGGTCTGTTCTTATTTTCTATTTCTGGTTCAGTTTTTGAAGATTGTACCTTTCTAAGAATTTGTCCATTTCTTCTAGGTTGTCCATTTTAGTAGCATGTGGTTGTTTGTAGTAGTCTCATGATCTTTTTGTATTTCTGTGGTGTCCATTGTAAGTTCTCCTTTTTCATTTCTAATTTTATTGATTTGAGCCCTCTCCCTTTTTTTCTCAAAGAGTCTGGCTAAAGGTTTATCAATTTTGTTTATCTTTTAAAGGAATCAACTTTTTGTTTCATTGATCTTTTCTATTGTTTTCTTCTCTATTTCATTTATTTCTGGTCTCTATTACTTCTTGGCCTTTTGGCTAAGATCAAGTGTATTTTTGCTCTGATCTTTATCATTTCTTTTTTTTCCAACTTTGGGTTTTGTTTCATCTTTCTCTAGTTGCTTTGGCTGTAAGTTTAGGTTGTATATTTGAGATTTTTTTTGTTTCCTGAGTTAAGATTCTACTGCTATAAACTTCCCTCTTAGAACTGTTAGCCGCATCCCATAGGTTTTGGATCATCATGCTTTCATTTTCGTTTGTCTCTAGGTATTTTTTGATTTCCTCTTTGATTTCTTCAGTGATCCATTGATTGATTAGTAAGATATTGTTTAACCTCCACATGTTTGTGTTTTTTACAGTTTTCTTTTTTCCTGTAATTGACTTCTAATCTCATAGTGTTGTGGTCGGAAAAGATGCTTGATATGATTTCGATTTTCTTAAATTTACCAAGGCTTGATTTGTGACCCAAGATGTGATCTCTCCTGGAGAATGTACCATGTGCACTTGAGAAGAAAGTGTATTCTGTTGCTTTTGGATGCAATGTTCTATAAATATCAGTTAAGTCCATCTGGTCTAATGTGTCATTTAAGGCCTGTGTTTCTGTATTGATTTTCTGTCTGGATGATCTGTCCAATGATGAAAGTGGGGTGTTAAAGTCTCCCACTATTATTGTGTTACTGTCAGTTTCTCTTTTTATGGCTGTTAGTATTTGCCTTATGTATTGAGGTGTTCCTGTGTTGTGTGCATATATATTTACAATTGTTATATCTTCTTCTTGGATTGATCCCTTGATCATTATGTAGTGACCTTCCTTGTCTCTTGTAACAGTCTTTATTTTAAACTCTATTTTGTCTGATATGAGTATTGCTACTCCAGCTTTCTTTTGATTTCTACTTGCATGGAATACCTTTTTCCATCCCCTCACTTTGTTTGTACAAGTCCCTAGATCTGAAGTGTGTCTCTTGTAGACAGCAGAAATATGGATATTGTTTTTGTATCCATTCAGCCAGTCTATGTCTTTTGGTTGGAGCATTTAATCCATTTACATTTAAGGTAATTATCAATATGTATGTTCTTATTGCCATTTTGTTAATTGTTTTGGGTTTGTTTTTGAAGGTCTTTTTTCTTCCCTTCCTCTTTTGTTCTTTTATGATGTGATGTCTATCTTTAGTGTTGTATTTGGATTGCTTTTTCTTTTTTGTGTGTGTTTCTATTGTAGATTTTTGGTTTGTGGTTCCCATGAGGTTTTGTTATAGCAGTCTATATGTATACCAGATTGTTTTAAATTGCTGGTCTCTTAATTTCCAATGCATTTCCAGTATCCTGCATTTGTATTCTTATCTTCTCACGATTGCTGGCTTTGATGTTATATTTGTGTGTAGATGTTTACTTTATGTTTGCCTTTACTGGTGAGCTTTCCCATTCACAATTTTCTTGATTCTATTGTAGTTGTGGCCATTTATTTTCCACTTAGAGAAGTTTCTTTAGGATTTGTTTTAAAGCTGGTTTGGTGGTGCTGAGCTCTCTTAGCTTTTGGTTGTCTGTAAAGCTTTTGATTTCTCCATCAAATATGAATGAGAGCCTTGCTGGATAGAGTATTCTTGGTTGTAGATTTTTCCCTTTCATCAGTTTAAATATATAGTGCCACTCCTTTCAGGCTTGCAGAATTTCTGCTGAAAAATCAGCTGAAAACCATATGGGGATTACCTTGTATGTTACTTGTTTCTTTTCCCTTGTGGCTTTTAATATTCTTCCTTTGTCTTTCATTTTTGTCGGTTTGATTAATATGAGTCTCATCATGTTCCTCATTGGGTTTATCTTGTATGGGACTCTGTGCTTCCTGGATTTGAGTGTTTCCTTTCTCATGTTAGGGAAGTTTTCAGCTATTATCTCTTCAAGTATTTTCTCACGTTCTTTCTCTCTTTTCCTTCTGGGACTCCTTAATGCAAATGTTTGTGTGTTTAATACTGTTCCAGAGGTCTCTGAGACTGACCTTATTTCTTTTCATTTTTTTTCTTTATTCTGTTCCACAGCTGTGATTTCCACCACTCTTTCAGTCAGCTATTCATTCTTCTGCCTCAGTTATTCTGCTAGTGATTCCTCTAGTGTATTCTTCATTCCAGTTATTGTATTGTTCATCTCTGTTTGTTTGTTCTTTAAGTCTTCTAGCTTTTTGTTAATCATCCCTTGTATCGTCTCAATCCGTGCCTCCATTCTTTTTCTAAGATCTTGGATCATCCTTAATATCATTACTCTAGATTCTCTTTCGGGTAGGTTACCTATCTCCACTTCATTTAGTTGTTCTTGTGGGTTTTTGTCTTCTTCCTTCGTCTGGAACGTATTTACCATCTCATTTTGTCTGACTTTCTGTGTTTGTGGTTTCCTTTCTGCTGGCTGCAGGATCATAGCTCCTCTTGCTTTTGGTGTCTGCCCCTTGGTGGGTGAAGTTGGTCCTGGTGTTTGTGCAGGCTTCCTGGTGGGAGGGACTGGTGCCTGCCCATTGGTGGGTTCAGCTGGGTCTTGTCCCTGTAGTCGGCAGGGCTGTGTCAAGTGGTGTGGTTAGAGGTGGCTGTGAGCTCCGTACGGCTTTAGGCAGCCTGTCTGCTGATGGGTGGGGCTGTTCCTATCCTGCTCTTTGTTTGGCCTGAGGCATTCCAGCACTGGAGCCTGCAGGCTGTTTGGTAGGGCCAGGTCTTGATGCCAAAAGAGTGACCTCCAGGAGAGGTAATGCTGATCAGTATTCTCTGGGGCCTCTGCCACCAGTGTCCTTGCTCCCTCGTCAGTCAGCCACAGCCTCCCCCTGCCTCCCCAGGACACCCTCCAAGACTCATAGGTAGGTCGAGCCTGGGCTTCTGTGGAGTTACTGCTTTGGGCTGGGTCCCAGTGTATGTGAAATCTTGTGTGCGCCCTCTAAGAGTGGACCCTGTTTGCCCCAGTCCTGTGGAGCTCCTGCACTCAAGCCCCACTGGCTTGCAAAGCCAAATGCTCTGGGGGTTCCTCCTCCTGATGTCAGATCCTCAGGCTGGGGAACCTGACATGGGGCTCAGGACTCTCACTCCTGTGGGAGAGCCTCTATGATATAATTATTTTCCAATATGTGGGTCACCCACGTGGTGGGTATGTGATTTGATTATGTCGTGGAAGCCTCCCTCCTACCATCTTGTTGTGGCTCCTTCTTTGTCTTTGAATCTAAAATATCTTTTTTTTTTGGTGGGTCCCTGTCTTTTTTGTTGATGGCTGTTCAGCCGTTAGTTGTGATTTTGGTGTTTTCGTGAGAGGAGGTAGGCTCAGGTCCTTCTACTCCACCATGTTTTCCAGAAGAGAGGGGCTTCCTTTAGTTTGGATGCTTGTTGTCTCTTTCTCCAGCGTGTGCTGGCCGTTATCCCCTTGATATGGGGTGTGCAGGTGCCGTGGCCCTTGTGCGCTCCCGGGATGGCGGGGGCAGTGCTTGGTGCCTGGCCGCAGGTCTCGTGGTAGTAGCTGCTCTCCGTGTATTCCTGGGAGACTGGGGGCAGCGCTTGGCACCCACTTGTGTGTCTCATAGCAGCGACTCACGCCCACCCCTGGAACTCTGGTAGGCGGTGTCGTGTTGCCTGGGAGCGCTCACAGGGAAAGAAGCTCTTTTGGTGGTCCAACTCCTCTCCTCATGCCCCCTCCCCATAATGGCACCTTGCCTCTCCGGCAGGCCCAGGCTTCTTCCAAGTACCCCCTCAGTGTCCACACTCCAGCCTCTTCAGGCTGTCTCCATGCAGCCATCCCCGGTCCTCTCCCTGGGTCTGACCTCTGAAGCCTGAGCTTTAGCACCCAGCCCCCACCTGCACCGAAAGATGAGAGTCTCAGGCTGGGGAGCGCAGGGTGGCGGTGCCGACCCTCTCTGCAGGTTACTCTCCGTTTTGCCTTCCACAGACCAGTTGCTGCACTCTCCTCCGAGGCTCTGAAGCTCCCCCTCCGTCCAGGCTCATCTCCCTGCCAGTGAGGAGACTTCTCAAGCTGCGGAAATCTTTCCTCCTTCACAGCTCCCGCCTTGGGGCGCAAGCCCCATCCCGATTTCTTTCTTTTTCTTTTTCCTTTCGTCCTATGCAGTTACATGGAGGTTTTCTTGCCCTTTCAGAAGTCTGAGGCCGCCTGCCGGCGTTCAGTAGGTGTTCTGTGCGCGTTGTTCCACTTGTAGGTGTATTTTTAATGTTTTTGTGGGAGCAGGTGAGCTCCCCAGTCTGTTCCTCTGCCATCTTGATCCCATCCCTTCTATCTGGTGCGTTTTAACCTCTTTCCTGTAGGTAAGGACTGCAGTCGGGGAAGTGGAGCTATTGTCGGAGGTGGATCAGTACCTCTTAGCAGGATAATAAATCACTCGTCAGGAGCGTGGCAGTGTCATGCAGTTAATTTATGTGCCTTAAATCGATCAAAACCTGGGATGACGCTTAGGTCATCAAAATAGTCCTGAGATACGTACAGCTTGAGAGTGTCTGATTTGGGGGGGCCCCCAAAGGCAGGGGGCCATGGAGACAGGCTTCCAAGAGTCTGGACAGACCTGACTGCACACACACTTTTGGTGCTCACCCTTCCTGCCACTGGGAACCTTTTGTCTTATATACTCTCTTTGGATCCCCCAGCCCCTGCATAGGGCTGGGTGTGTAACTGGTACTGAACACTGGAAATCACCTCATGAAACCCGTTCTTGGTGTCTAGGGTGGCCTCCCCCGGAGGTGGAAAGGGTGGCAGGACTTGCATAGCTAAGACCCCTTACTAAGGCCAGCAGTCCTGATCCCTGATTCAGGAACTGACGTCCCAGTGATCCTTTTACTAGTTGGGACTCCTGGTGGCAAGTGACAGAAAGGAAGGGGGCAGACTGGCTCGAGTCAGCAGGCATGAGGGCCCCGCTCTCCTCCTCTGTGCAGCTCCCACCTCGGGCAGCACTTCCGCTCCCAGCCTCGGTTCAGTCTGTCAGCAGCCCCAGGAACAGAGCTGGCCTCACCCCCTGCAGCTGAGTAAACATCGTAGATTAGAGTCTCCTGGGCCCATCCTGGGTGTGGGGCCCGTCAGAGTCTCCTGGGCCCATCCTGGGTGTGGGGCCCGTCAGAGTCTCCTGGGCGCATCCTGGGTGTGGGGCCCGTCAGAGTCTCCTGGGCGCATCCTGGGTGTGGGGCCCGTCAGAGTCTCCTGGGCCCATCCTGGGTGTGGGGCCCGTCAGAGTCTCCTGGGCCCATCCTGGGTGTGGGCCCGTCACAATGGCTGGGAGGATGCTGGAGCCCAGGGATGCACCACTTTGGCCAGCCCAGTGCCCTGCCTTGGATCCCGTGTCTAAACAGCCTGGAGTGGAGGAGGGTGGTTCCTGAGAACAGCTGGATGTTGGGGCAAGCAGGAGGGGGCCGTGCTGGCTTGCGTGTCCACCACGCCCGCCCATGGTCACACCTACCTCGGCAGCATCCACCGCCGTCTCAGCCTGCATCTTCTCTGGGCCTGGAGGAGGGCAGCTGGGCGAGCACCGCAGCGGATGTTAGTGAGGTGAGCTTTATGCACCATGTGCGTCTTAGCTTCGTCATTGAGTCCAGTCAAGTGGTCACTCTGTGCCGGGTCCCATCAGCACCACACACGGTCCCGGCCTTCAGGGGCCAGAGATGCAGGAGGCAGATAAGCGCATGATGCTACGTTGTGACGGGTGCTGCGAAGGCAGAAGTAGGGGAGGTGTGGGAGGCGGTGACCTCAACAAGGTGGCCGCTCTCAGGAGGCGCGAGAGTGAGCCACTCAGGAAAAATGGGGTGGGCAGGGGCGCATTCCAGGCAGAAGAACAGCACGTGAAAAGGTCCTGAGGCCAGTGACAAGTCCGGCGCAGCCTGAGGGGCAGCTCTTTGGGACGTGGCAGGATGTGAGGACACAGGGGTAGCCAGTGGAGACCTGGAGGCCACAGTAGGGACCTGGGGTTTTACTGAGGGTGCTGGGACGGCCCTGGAGAGTTTTGAGCTGGGCGTGGTGTGATCCAGGTGATGCTGTTTAAAAGGTTCTGGTCTCTGGATGAATTCAGACCCTGGGGGGCACGAGCAGAAGCAGAGGCTGGTGAGGGGCGTTTCTTTTAGTCCAGGGGAGAGACAGGGGTTGGGGGGAGGGTCAGGCCCAGGGCTTGTGTAGGAGGCGCGGCCACAGGACATGTGGTGGCCTGGTTGTTGTGATGATGGGATGTGAGCACCAAGGAGCGTGTTGGTGGCATTTCCCAGATCGGGGGAGGAGCAGGTTTGGGGGAAATGCTGGACATGTTACAGCTGAGGTAATGCTTCGGCTTCCGGGTATATTTCTGGTGGAGGTGAGTAGCCTGAGGTGGGGCACGGCATCCAGGGCCCCTGGCTTTCAGGCCTGTCCTCCCACACTGCTGGCCTGGAGCTGAAGGGCAGCCCTGGGCACCCGTGGGCCTGGGTGGAGACTCGATTCACAGTCTCTGCAGCCCCCTCCCTGTGTCTGGGCCTCAGCCTCCTTGTCTGTAAACTGGGGCCAGTGAGACTCTCCAACCCCCCCAGAATCCTGGTGCTTCGGGGCTGTCCCTGGAAGACTGGCTCAGGTCTGGGCGCCTCCTGGGAGGAGGCGGGACAGACGGGGAGGCGGCCCTCCTGGCAGGTGCTGCTGCTCTCGGCTCTGCTCAGAGGAGCCTGGGCCGGCAGCCGTCTGGGGGTGGGAACCCGCTTGGGTGTGTCCGTGCGTCGCGGGCCCTCGGCTGGGGCGGGAGTTGGCGTCAGCGGGCAGGCATCCTGGTGCTGAGCGAGACAGAGTCAGCTCAGGGGCCCCGGGCTGCCCACTTAACTTGACCTCATTCTCAGGGCAAACGTGGCTGCTCTGTTGGGGTTTGCCCTGCTTTTTGGCACCTTCTCAGTCTTTGAGTCCTGCTTCGTCCTGCCCTTAACGCCCTCCAAAGGGAGTCTCCACCTGAATCCCTCCTAGGGCGGCCCTGTTAGCAGCCCCCCAGAGCGGAGGGGGGCCCAGCCCATTCCCACAGCCTCAGTGCCAGCTGCTTCAGCGTGGACCTGGGCCCGGAAGGGAGGGAAGCGTGCCACGCGGGGCCAGAAAACCCAAGAGGGCCTTCGCCTGACGGGCTGAGAGTGTGTGTCCACATGTGACTGTGGGAGGAAAGCAGGGCCGTCCACTCTCTGGCTAGCCCCAGGGCCAGGCCCTGTGGGCAGCCTCTGAGCCTACTGCCCCCCAGGAGCAGCTACTAGTGACGTCCTGTTTGCACGGCAGAGAGCTGGCATTCCAACCCGGGGCTGTCTGTAAAGTGAGTCCAGGAGGAGCTGGGCACCATGCATGGGTGTGCAAGCCCCAGCATTCAAGGCTACGTCCACGTGGAGCTCAGAAGCAGCCTGGTTTCCTGGCTGGGGTGGGGCACAGGGCGAGGGCAGTGAGGTGCTCAGGGGCCCAGAGCAGGTGGGGCCTGTGGAACAGCAGGAACCCAGGTCAAGCCTCAGCATCAGGGCCCTGAACTGGAGACCTCGGAGCCAGTCCCCCAGGTGGCACACAGATCAAAGGCCACGTCCCTCCAACAGCCCAGACACACGGGAGCCGGATGGACAGTCACCAGGTGGATGGCCACATTTGGGAAAGTGCCCGGTGATCAAGGAGGCAGAAGCCGGAATGAGGATTTAGCTGTCACGTGAGATTTGGGGAGCTGTGCTGCAAGGCTGGAATTCAGGTTGGGCAATTCAGACCTGGGGGGTGGGGGGGCGCTTCCCAGGAAGCCTCTGCGGCCAGGTCAGCGCAGTCTCTCATCTCTGCAGTGCCTGGCTCCAGGGCCAGGCTCGGGGGTCAAGCTCTGTAAATAATTGCCAACGAGTGAGGGACTCTCAGAGGCCTGAGCAGAGCAGGGACTTCGTCTCACAATAGAGAAAACTAAGTTGCAGAGGAGGGGAGAGGTGCCCTAGGGCAGGTGGTAGAGTGGGGACCACCGTGTACAGCCTGGACGTCGGGTGCAGCACTCTCCCGCCCCTGTGGGCTGCACACGGACCCCCTCAGGCGAACCTCTAACCTGGAGCTCAGTGCTCCGCGGTGGCAGGTTTGCACTGAGGGACACTGACGGGTCATCGGCCCGCAGTCCGCCTGGAGCTCGGGGGCCAGAGCAGCAAGGCCAGGCCCAGCCCCTGTGTCTTCCCTGCCCCAGCCCGGGAGCAGGGGCCTTGCCCGGGCAGCTCTGATCACGTCACTCGGTGGCTTCCCTGGCTCTTTGCCAGGAGAGGAGTGAGCAAGGGAGAGAGCAGTGCACTAGGACAATAATTTACAATCCAGTGACGCATGAGATCGCAGCCTTCCTTTACCAGATTATTACTTAAGTACAGAATTGACTTGGAGTGGGGAGTGGGGGGAGTTTACTTCTGAAAATAAAAATGAAACAGAAGGGGGTTTTTCTGGCCTCCTTACCAGCGGGAAGGAGGAAGCCCAGGCTTCTGGGGTCAGGACGCTGAATGCATTTTACTTTTTGGCCACTTCTCTTGAGGCCTGGGATCTTTGCCTGCTGTCTGAGCCTCTTTCCCATAGTACCACAGTGGGGTCTTGGGTCATGCCATCGGCCAGACTTTAATTCAAGTGCTTTGGAATCCCCACGTTCCAGCCGGCGACGAGCCTGTGTCTGTCTGCTCTGGGGACCCACACTCTGAGCCCCAAGTCCTGGGCCCGGCAGAGGACGCCAGATGAGGGGGCAGGTGGAGCGTTCACTGTGGCCCAGGAGCCTGGAGTCGCCTGTCGGGACCAGGGAGGCTCCGATGGCTACAGGTTTTCCTGCTGCTTTGGTTGAGGCAAATCTGGATTGCTTTAGCGTCCCGCTGTCACCCAGGACCTTGTCTTGGCCTCCCCTTGGGACCTCGGAATCGAGCAGGTGTCCAGAGGGTGAGCCACAGGCTAGCTGGCCTCATCTCCACACCTTGCTTATCGCAGCTGGGTCCGGAGGCCTCTGGAGAGCCCTGGATTTGCAGAATGTGTCTATGCTGAGCGCTTGGGCTGTGACAGCAGTTCTTGGGGAACTTTCCAAGGGCAAGGGGTGTGAGGGGCTTGGCCAGGGCTGCTTGGAGCCCAGCTCAGGACAGGGTGTGCTGGGAGCAGAGGGGGGCGTAAGGCTCTGCTTGGGGTCTGTGGCTCCTTGGGAATGGCTTTCAAAAGTCTCCCTGCAGGAATCCCAGTCTCCTTGGGCCAATGGGGGGTAGAGATTGGGCTGGAACCAGACAGCCCACGAGGGAATTCTGGCTGCAGCACGTGAGGCAGCCACTTTGCATCTCTGAGCCTTGGCTTCCCCGGCTGAAGAATGGGGCCACACAGTAGCAGCCCCGGACGGTGGAATGCGTCCAGAGCACATGCTCCTTAGCACTGCCCTGCTGGCTTCTTAACCAGGTTGGGGACACTATTGCACGTTCTAGCAACCACGGGAGGCAGCTGCAGCTCGAGGTCACCCAAGGAGGCTCGTATCCAGAGCTGGTGCAAAAGCGGTTGGTCTGAACCCCAGCCTCTACCATCTGAGTCGTCCTTGGCTGGCAGATTGAGGGGTGGGGCTTGGGCCGGGTTTGGCAGAGCTGAGCAGAGAGCAGGGGTGGAGGGGGCGGGCCGGCCATGCTTGGGGGCTGAGCGGGGAGCTGCGGGGGTGCCAGGCCCTGGCCCCTCTCACCTGTGGCCTTGTCCCCCCTCCGGCAGATTGGCTCAGCATGTCGGTCAGCGTCCATGAGACCCGCAAGTCGCGGAGCAGCACGGGCTCCATGAACATCACGCTGTTCCACAAGGCCTCGCACCCCGACTGCGTGCTGGCGCACCTCAACACGCTGCGCAAGCACCGCATGTTCACGGACGTCACGCTCTGGGCCGGCGACCGCGCCTTCCCCTGCCACCGCGCCGTGCTGGCCGCCTCCAGCCGCTACTTCGAGGCCATGTTCAGCCACGGCCTGCGGGAGAGCCGCGATGACACGGTCAACTTCCAGGACAACCTGCACCCCGAGGTGCTGGAGCTGCTGCTGGACTTCGCCTACTCGTCCCGCATCGTCATCAACGAGGAGAACGCAGAGTCGCTGCTCGAGGCGGGTGACATGCTGCAGTTCCATGACGTGCGTGATGCAGCCGCCGAGTTCCTGGAGAAGAACCTGTTCCCGTCCAACTGCCTGGGCATGATGCTGCTGTCGGACGCCCACCAGTGCCGCCGGCTCTACGAGTTCTCGTGGCGCATGTGCCTGGTGCACTTCGAGGCTGTGCGGCAGAGCGAGGACTTCAACAGCCTGTCCAAGGACACCCTGCTGGACCTCATCTCGAGTGACGAGCTGGAGGCGGAGGACGAGCGTGTGGTCTTTGAGGCCATACTGCAGTGGGTCAGGCACGACCTGGAGCGGCGCAAGGCCCACCTGCCCGAGCTGCTGCGCGGCGTGCGGCTGGCCCTGCTGCCGTCCGACTGCCTGAAGGAGGCCGTGTCGGGTGAGGCCCTGCTCATGGCCGACGAGCGCACCCGGCTCATCGTGGACGAGGCGCTGCGCTGCAAGGCCCGCATCCTACAGAACGACGGCGTGGTCACCAGCCCCTGTGCCCGGCCGCGCAGGGCCGGACACACGCTGCTCATCCTTGGGGGCCAGACCTTCATGTGTGACAAGATCTACCAGGTGGACCACAAGGCCAAGGAGATCATCCCCAAGGCGGACCTGCCCAGCCCCCGCAAGGAGTTCAGCGCCTCGGCCATCGGCTGCAAGGTCTATGTGACCGGGGGCCGGGGCTCCGAGAACGGGGTCTCTAAGGACGTGTGGGTGTACAACACCGTCCACGAGGAGTGGTCCAAGGCGGCGCCCATGCTCATCGCCCGCTTCGGCCACGGCTCGGCCGAGCTGGAGAACTGCCTCTATGTGGTCGGAGGGCACACGTCCCTGGCTGGCGTCTTCCCGGCCTCGCCGTCTGTCTCCCTGAAGCAGGTGGAGAAGTACGACCCCGGGGCTAACAAGTGGACGATGGTGGCCCCGCTGAGGGATGGTGTCAGCAATGCCGCAGTCGTGAGCGCCAAGCTGAAGCTTTTTGTCTTCGGGGGGACCAGCATCCACCGCGACATGGTGTCCAAAGTCCAGTGCTACGACCCTGCAGAGAACCGGTGGACGATCAAGGCCGAGTGTCCCCAGCCTTGGCGGTACACCGCTGCCGCCGTCCTGGGCAGCCAGATATTCATCATGGGAGGCGACACGGAGTACACAGCTGCCTCGGCCTACCGCTTCGACTGCGAGACCAACCAGTGGACGCGGATCGGGGACATGACTGCCAAGCGCATGTCCTGCCACGCCCTGGCCTCGGGCAACAAGCTCTACGTGGTGGGGGGCTACTTCGGGACCCAGCGGTGTAAGACCTTGGACTGCTACGACCCCACCTCGGACACGTGGAACTGCATCACCACCGTGCCCTACTCGCTCATCCCCACGGCCTTCGTCAGCACCTGGAAGCACCTGCCCGCATGAGGCGCACCTGTAGAGCCCAACCAGGTGAGCCCCCGCACCCCAGGCCTGATCCCACCCCAGGTAAAGGCTGCATCTTCCGCAGAAGGCCGGGCGAGGCAGGACAGCAGGTGACTGGGGGGCTCTGGGACCCTTTTTCAACGCTGGAGCCGGAGCCTGGCTCTGCCCCTTACTTGCAGTTGATCTTGAGCAAAACACATGACCCCTCTGCCAAATGGGGGTGACAATCTTAGACTGGGGCAGTGGTTCCCAGGCGTGGCCGCAGGTCAGAGTCCCCGGGGGGCCTTTTGACAATCCTATGTGGAGTCTAGGCCAACCTGTGAAGTCTAAGGGCACAGTCTCCACACAAGGGCACCCTCCCTCTGACACCAGCTGTGAGGTCAGGGTTCCCCAGAACCGTCTCAGGGCCAGCACTCACTGGAAGGACTCATGAATGTGCTGAAGGCATATGTGCACGGTTACGGTTTATTATGGGCAAAGGATGCAGATTAAGATCAGAGGGCAGAGATGCATGGATCAGATTCCTGGACGGGGGGCCAAATGCAAAGCATTCCTTGTCCACTCCCCATGGAGTTGGGACACTGTTACTCTTGTAGCATCAGTGAGTGACAGCACGTACGGAATGCTGCCTGCCAGGGGAGCTCACAGAAGCTGCGGTGTCCAGAATTTTTAGCGGGGCCCCATCACGTGGGCATGACCGATTGTTCATGTCCCCGTGGTTACTCTCAAGTCAGCTGGTCCAGCGTGACCCAAAGCCCCCACCCTAAACAGACACTCCTATCAGGTGTGACCCAGATCACCTCCCAGAAGCCAAGGGCAAAGGCCAGATCTCTGTTGGGGCAAAGGCCACAAATTCTGTCCTACTCAAATGCTAAGCCCAGGACTCTCCCTAGGCTATTCGGGGCCTCTGGGGCCCAGGCCTCAGTAGTCGTTATAGCTCCAGGTGAGTCCGGTTTGCAGCCAAGGTGAGAGCCCCACCATGGGGGGCCCTTGAGAGGCAACAGGAGGGGAGTGGATGGAGGGCTCAAAGGGAGGCGGGAGCTGGCGCCCTGGGGTCGGGTGCCACTGTGGACATCCGGTAGTTCCAGGGCTCTGGGACCAGACGGCCCTGGGATTGGGTCCTGCCTCTCCTGGGGGCAGCTGTGTGCTCACTGGTGTGCGAAGGAACCTCTTGTCTCCCATCCCTCCGCAAGATGGAGAGAAGGCCTTCCTCCGAGCGGGCGTCACGATTACGTGAGGGAATAGCCCCCAGCAGGGCTTGCTGCAGTGCTGCCCCAGTTACCCCAAGTTATCGTGCTCTGTTCTTAGCGCCATCATTATATGAAATCATTGCCTGAAAAGGGAAGGTGACAGTGGTTGCCAGGGGCAAAGGGACACATTCAGGCACTCTTTGTGGGTGACAGAGGAACAGGGAGACAGGAAGAGGGACTTGCCCAGGTCCCAGGACGGGTGCAGAGTCGGGAAGGGAGAGGGCGGAAGGAAGAACCAGCATGTCCTGGAGGGCCTCTTCTGAGGGGTGGGCGGGACCTTTCCTGTAGCTCCGCTGGGGCAGGCTCCACAGCAGGCACTGAGGTTGGATTAGGGTGTCCTGAGCCAGCCTGGCAGGGGCGCAGGGGCAGGGGCTGGAATGGAGTGGTGGGCTCGTGGGCACTGGAGAAGGTCGTCCATGGTCAGGTCCCAACTCTTAGCCCTCCTCGGGTCCTTGGCCCTTGGGGTGGTGAGGTGTGGGGACCCCCGGTGGATGGGAGTCAGGAAGCATAGGTCCTGGGTGCTCTAAGAAGCGGGGTTGGTGGGAGATCCCAGGGTCACACAGGGGGAGCCTTCCCACCTGGCCCCGGGCTGTCCTGTCCACCGAGGTGCTTCTCTGCCTGGCTGGCCCAGGCCCTCCCTGCCCACACCTGCCTTGTGCTCCTGCAGCTCTGAGGAGCCAGCCCCGTGCCGTTCAGGTCACAGGAACCCCGTCAGGAGCTGGCCAGAGCGGAGAAATTAATTTCCTCAATGACCTGGCGGCTGCTGACAAGAACGCTGAAAGCTCTGCACGGCGAAAGCAATCGTACTTAGCTGGGATTGCTTCTGAATGGAATCTGATGTCTCAGCTATTAAATCAAATCCAGCCGTGCCTTCGAGGCCCTTAAAGAGGTAGAGGTATGTCCTCTGGCAGGCAAGGCAGCAGGGCAGGACCCAGCGAAGGCATCAGGTGTGCCGTACAGGGTGGCCTTCATAAAGGCCAGCCTGGATGAGAATAGGCTTTGTTCTCTTTTAAGGTTTCTCTGCTTTGTTCTGTTTTAATGTGCTCTCTTCCTCTTTGGGAGAAAAATCTGACCAGCAAAATATCTTGGTCCTGGGGAATAGGCTTCAAAGAGAACACTGGCGTTTCCTTGTTGAGTCCCTGTTCCCACACTCTGGGAACTTAGGCTGGTCACCTGTCGGGCCCAAAGGCTCCTCCCATCTCGGGCCACCCAGCCCAGGTGGCTCTGACCCTGTCTGGTGTTTGCCCATCCCCGGGACCCTGGAGGGCAGTTCTTCCCCAAGCGGGAGAGGGTGGGGGTAGGTCAGCCGGACCCAGTGAGCCCTTTACTCTTCCAGGACTTCCCCCCGTTTCAGGGACCGTGGAAGGGTCGGCTCTGACTCTTGCTGGCTGCTTGACCCTGGTTGCTTAACTTCTCTGAGCTTCAGCTTTCTCATCTGGAAAACGGGAATAAAAACTATTACTCACAGTAGTTGAGGAGGAGAGACCGAGTGAGGGGCTGGGTTCAGAGTCCGCTTTTATATGAGGTTGCGAGGAGGAGGGGACGGTGGTGATAATGGTTTCGGGATGCTTTGGGCGCAGGGACCTCTGGATGTCCCTGGGCCAGCCCCTCCTTCTGGAAGGGTCCATCCCTCACGGTCGGGATCGCACTTGCCATTGCCTGGCTGAGTGCCACACGGGCCTTGTTCCTTCCGTGCTCCCCAGCCCACGGCGTGGGTGCTGTGGTCTCTACAGGGGACTCAGTTGCCACCAGAGGAGGGCTGATTCAGCACATCCTGTCCTGCCTTAAGAGAGATTGCGCCCGAGAGGCAACCCCGGAGCACAGGATTCAGGGCTGGGCTGGTGTGGCCGGGGGGGTGCCCGGGGCAGGCCTTTTGCAACACCCCGTGTCCACCCATCCGCCTGCACACCCACGGCCTCCCGTTCTGTCCGTGTTAACCAGGGCCACCCCATGCCAGGCCCGCAATGGGGACAGCGTTAGTGGCTGTGGTCCGCATGGCAGGCCCCCACCAGCACGCCACGGGACAGCGAGGGCAGTCACGGGGCTGGCCGGGGCCACTGTGCACGGGCGGTGGGCTAGACAAGTGTCCTGTTGACTGAAAAAAAGAAAACACACAACCTAAAGGTTGAGAATTATGTTTTATTTGGCGGACAAAACTGAAGACTTAAGCCTGGGACGCAGCTTCTCAGATAGCTCTGAGGGACTGCTCCCAAGAGGTCATGGGGGGAACCAGCACATATAGGAGTTCTTGCAACGAAGACCAGGTAGTCAGAACATCAAAAGAATATTGTTAAAGAAACCAGACACCGCAAGTTAAGGCATGTAGCGCTTTTCTGTGTTTGGGAAGGTGCAAGAGTCTGGGCTCACTGAAGTCATTCCTTTACGATGCACTTCAGCTGTCAGGGGTCCAGTATCCTGTGCTTTCCCATCCTGAGTCTCCTCAGGGTGCACCGTCGGGGGCGGCTGCAACATCCTTTGTTTACTCACGTGGCGGGCACCATTTTTGCATTGATGCATGATCCCATTTCACAGATGAGGAAACCAGGCCTCAGAGAAGCAACTGCCAGAAATCAGGGTGGCGCAGACCAGGACGGCCATGGGACGCGCCTGAGTGATCCAGGCAGTGCGGCTTCCCAGCTCCTCTGCCTTCTGGGTGCCACCTCTTCCTCAGCAACTCGGCACAGCCCAGAAGGGCCACCCCCCAGGTCAGGATCCCACAGTCCCTCACCCCCAGCACCAGGGGGCTCTGAGGCTTGGCTTGGGGCCTGCCCCGAGGGGAACCCCATGTCTGCTTGGTGTTCTGGCGGGTAGGGCGGGCAGGCCCCCAAGCTTTGGGTTCACCGCCTTAGAGCTTCTCAGGACGTTTAGGGGCCTGTGAGGAGCTTGGAGGGATTTGGGGGCCCTTCACCAGCCTCACTGAGAGCACAGTGGTCGCCTTGCCCAGCCCACACATCTGGGAGCTTGCTGACCCCCTGGGCTCGACCAGCTTCCAGCAGAACTTGAGTCCGCCTTCCAGAAGCCTTGGGAATGAGGGGCGCATCCTACTTGAAGGAAACAGGTCCACAGGTCCCAGTGCTGGCTTGAATTTTTTTCATTATAATGTTACTTAAATATGTACAGACTTACAACTAGATGTAAGCTCCCTGTGTTTGTAGCTCTTTCACAGCTGCAACGCTAACAATTGTACAGGTGAAATACACCCAAAGACGCAAGACTGAGAATGCGGTCTCCGCTAACTGATGCTTTGTGGAAGTTGTGTTGCCTCCCTCTGCCTCTTGGATGGCTGGATATGCAGGTTTATGGAGAGCTCAGCCCGCCTGTGCAGGGGGCTCCTTCTCTTTTCTTTTTTGGAACCGCCGTGAGACCCTTTTGGGCAGCTCGGTGTGGGTGGAGGCGGGGGCACATCATCTGTGTCCCCTGGCACAAACCTGCCTCCTTGGTCTAGGGCTGCCTCTGAGCCCATGGCACTCAGAGAGCTGGCCAGAGTAAGTGTGCTGTCTGGCATTGTGGATGGGTGGGGAGTGGGGAACACCCTTGGCAAGAACCCCCAGCTCCCTCCCCTGGTACTCCAGAGAACCTGTTTTTAAAATAGAATCCCACAGGGGTGTGTGTCTGCCTGTGGAGGCTGAGTGGACAGTCCGCCCATCGCTGTCCTGAGTGTTCCCCGCTCCCCACCCCTCTAGGTCCTTCCTGGGCCTGCTGTATCCTTTCTCCACTAGGTGATCAACTCAGGAGCTGCTACCCCAGCCAAGGGCACCACCTCCTGGACACACGTCCACGGCCACGTCTCTGCTTGGAGTTGGGTTAGGTTATGCCAAGCTGTCGCTGTGGGTTGGGCTTTAGAAATGATCACACTGGCCAGCTGCGTTTTCTTCATTGCTTCCAGGACATTCTACGCTAAGCCTTTTGTGTGCATTAGATGGCTCCATCCTTCTCTGGGAGAAGGCAGGTATCTGTCCTTATTTTCCACAGGAAAATGCGAAGCTCAGAGCAGATGCCACACTGATCACTGATTGAGAACCCAGCACTGGAGTGTGAGCTTCATGACCATGGGGACCGTCTGACCTCATTCACCACTGCATCTGTCCTGCAGGGTCTGGGTTGATAGGCTGTGCAGTAAATATTTGTCAAGTGCAGGAATGAATGTGTTGGCTGCTGCCCACAGCTGTACTGTTCTTCCTGGTGACCTGACTGGCCGTGACCATGTCTGCTCCCCCTGCTCTCTGACCATGTCTGCCCTCCCTCTCTCACCATTTCCAACCTCACTGGCCTACATTCAGGTTCTCAAAAATATCAATACCAGATTCCTACCCCCAGGCCTATGTACATGCCATTCCTTCTGCCTGGAGTGCTTTTTGCCTTTCTAGAAAACTCCTGTCTGTCCTGCAGGTCTTAGGTTAAATATTACCTCCTTCCCATACCCTCCACCAAAGTAAAAGAAAGTCCTCCTTCTAATCTCTAATTTTTTTTCTTTTTTTATTATATTATTTTTAAAAATTTTATTTTATATTGGAGTATAGTTGATTAACAATGTTGTATTAGTTTCAGGTGTACAGCAAAGTGATTCAGTTATACATACACTTGTATCTATTCTTTTTCAAATGCATTTCCTATTTAGATAATTACAGAATATTGAGCAGAGTTCCCTGTGCTGTACAGTAGGTCCTTGTTGGTTATCTATTTCAAATATAATCGTGAGTACATGTCAACCCGAAACTCCCAATCTATCCCTCCCCCAGCCCTTTCCCCGCTCCCAGTAACCATAAGTTTGTTCTCTAAGTCTGTGGCTCTGTTTTGTAAATAAGTTTTATTTGTATCATTTTTTTAGATTCTGCATATTAGCGATATCATATGTTTGTCTTTCTCTATCTGACTTACTTCACTTAGTATGATAATCTCCAGGTCCATCCATGTTGCTGGAAATGGCATTATTTTATTCTTTTTAATGGCTGAGTAATATTCCATTATATATACGTACCACATCTTCACTCGTTCATTTGTCCATGGATATTTAGGTTGCTTTCATGTTCTGGCTATTGTAAACAGCGTTGCCATGAACATTGGGGTGCATGTATCCTTTTGAACCGTGTTTTTCTCCAACTATATGCCCAAGAGTGGGATTACTGGATCATACGGTAGTTCTATTTTTAGTTTCTTAAGGAACCTTCATATTGTTCTTCATAGTGGCTGTACCAATTTACATTCCCACCAACAGTGTAGGAGGGTTCCCTTTTCTCCACACCCTCTCCAGCATTTATTGTTTGTAGACTTCGATGATGGCCATTTTGACTGGTGTGAGGTGATACTGTAGTTTTGATGTGCATTTATATAATAATTATTAGTGATGTTGACCATCTTTCCATGTGCTTTTTGACCATCTGTATGTCTTCTTTGGAGAAATGTCTATTTAGGTCTTCCGCCCTTTTTTGTTTTGTGGTACACAGGCCTCTCACTGTTGTGGCCTCTTCCGTTGTGGAGCACAGGCTCCGGACACGCAGGCTTAGCAGCCATAGCTCACAGGCCTAGCCGTTCCATGGCATGTGGGATCTTCCTGGACCAGGGCATGAACCTGTGTCCCCTGCATTGGCAGGCAGACTCTCAACCACTGTGCCACCAGGGAAGCCCCGCCCATTTTTTGATTGGCTTGTTTTTTTGATATTGAGCTGCATGAGCTGTTGGTAAATTTTGGAGATTAAGTCCTTGTTGGTCGCATCCTTTGCAAGTATTTTCTCCCATTCTGTGGGTTGTCTTTACGTTTATGATTTCCTTTGCTGTGCGAAAGCTTTTAAATTTGATTAGGTCCCACTTGTTTTTGTTTTTATTTCCATTACTCTGAGAGATGGATTGAAAAAGATACTGCTGTGATTTATGTCAAAGAGTGCTCTGCCTATGTTTTCCTCTAAGAGTTTTATAGTATCCGGACTTACATTTAGGTCTTTAATCCATTTTGAGTTTCTTTTTGTGTATGGTGTTAGGGAGTGTTCTAACTTCATTCGTTTACATGTAGCTGTCCAGTTTTCTCAGAACCACTTATTGAAGAGGCTGTCTTCTCCATTGTATATTCTTGCCTCCTTAATCATAGATTAATTGACCATAGGTGCATGGGTTTATTTCTGGGCTTTCTATTCCATTCCATTGAACTATATTTCTGTTTTTGTGTCAGTACCATACTGTTTTGATGACTGTAGCTTTGTAGTATAGTCCGAAGTCAGGGAGCCTGATTCCTCCAGCTCCATTTTTCTTTCTCAGGATTGCTTTGGCTATTTGGGGTCTTTTGTGTCTGCATACAAATTAAAAAAAATTTTTGTGCTAGTTCTGTGAAAAATGCCATTGGTAATTTGATAGGGATTGCATTGAATCTGTAGACTGCCTTGGGTAGTATACTCATTGATTCTTCCAGTGCAAGAACATGGTGTATCTCTCCATGTGTTTGTGTCAGCTTTGATTTCTTTCATCAGCATCTTATAGTTTTCAGAGTACAGGTCTTTTGTCTCCTTAGGTAGGTTTATTCCTAGGTGTTTTATTCTTTTTGATGTGATGGTAAATGGGATTGCTTCCTTAATTTCTCTTTCTGGATCTTTTGTTGTTAGTGTATAGAAATGCAACAGTTTTCTGCGTATCGATTTTCTATCCTGCAACTATACCAGATTCATTGATGAGCTCTAGTAGTATTCTGGTAGCATCTTTAGGATTTTCTCTGTATAGTATCATGTCATCTGCAAACAGTGACAGTTCTTTTCCAACTTGGATTCCTTTTATTTCTTTTTCTTCTCTGATTGCCGTGGCTAGGACTTCCAAAGCTGTGTTGAATCATAGTGGCGAGGGTGGATATCCTTGTCTTGTTCCTGCTCTTAGAGGAAATGTGTTCAGTTCACTGTTGAGAATGTTAGCTGTGGGTTTGTTGTATATGGCCTTTATTATGTTGAGGTATGTTCCCTCTATGCCTACTTTCTGGAGAGGTTTTTTTTAATCATAAATGGGTGTTGAACTTTGTCAAAGCTTTTTCTGAATCTATTGGGATGATCATATGGTTTTTATTCTTCAGTTTTTTAATGTGGTGTATCACACTGATTGATTAGCAGATATTGAAGAATCTGGGCATCCCTGGGATAAATCCCACTTGATCATGGTGTATGATCCTTTTCATGTATTGTTGGATTTGGTTTGCTTGTATTTTGTTGAGTATTTCTGCATCTATGTTCATCAGTAATATTGGCCTGTAATTTTCTTTTTTGTGGTATCTTTGGTTTTGGTATCAGGGTGATGGTGGCGTCATAGAATGAGTTTGGGAGTGTTCCTTTTTCTGCAGCTTTTTGGATTAGTTTCAGAAGGATAGGTGTTAACTCTTCTCTAAATGTTTGATAGAATTTGCTTATGAAGCCATCTGGTCCTGGACTTTTGTTTGTTTGGAGTTTTTAAATCACAGTTTCAATTTCAGTACTTGTGATTGGTCTGTTCATATTTTCTATTTCTTCCTGGTTCAGTCTGGGAGATTGTATCTTTCTAAGAATTTGTCCATTTCTTCTAGGTTGCCCATTTTATTGGCATATAGTTGCTTGTAGTAGTCTCTTATGATCCTTTGTATTTCTGTGGTGTTGGTTGTAACTTCTCCTTTTGCATTTCTAATTTTATTGATTTGAGCCCTATTCCTTTTTTTCTTGATGAGTCTGGCTAAAGGTTTATCAATTATGTTTATCTTTTCAAAGAACCAGCTTTTAGTTTCATTGATCTTTTCTATTGTTTTCTTCATCTCTATTTCATTTATTTCTGCTCTGATCTTTATGATTTCTTTCCTTCTACTAACTTTAGGTTTTGTTTGTTCTTCTTTCTCTAGTTGCTTTAGGTGTAAGGTTAGGTTGTTTGAGATTTTTCTTGTTTCCTGAGGTAAGATTGTATAGCTATAAACTTCCCTCTTAGAACTGCTTTTACTGCTTCCCATTGGTTTTGGATCATCGTATTTTCGGTGTCATTTGTCTCTAGGTATGTTTTGATTTCCTCTTGGATTTCTTCTGTGATCCATTGGTTGTTTAGTGGCATATTGTTTCAGCCTCCACATGTTTGTGTTTTTTACAGGTTTTTTTTCCTGTAATTGATTTCTAATCTCATAGCATTGTGGTTGGAAAAGATGCTTGATATGATTTCAATTATCTTAAATTTACCAAGGCTCACTTTGTGGCCTAGCATGTGATCAATCCTGGAGAATGTTCCATGTGCACTTGAGAAGACTGTGTATTCTGTTGCTTTTGAACAGAATACTCTATAAATTAAGTCCATCTTGTCTAATGTGTCATTTAAGGCCTGTGTTTCCGTATTGATTTTCTGTCTGGATGATCTCTCCAATGATGAAAGTCGGGTGTTAAAGTCCCACACTATTATTGTTACTGTTGATTTCTTCTTTTATGGCTGTTAATATTTGCCTTTTCTCCTCCCCTCACTTTCAGTTTGTCTGTGTCCCTAGATCTGAAGTGGATCTTTGGTAACATATATATGGGTCTTGTTTTTGTATCCAGCCAGTCTTTGTCTTTTGGTTGGAGCATTTAATCCATTTACATTTAAGGTAATTATCAATATGTGTGTTCTTATTGCCATTTTGTTGATTGTTTTGGATTTGTTTTCCTAGTTCTTTTATCTTCCTCTATTGTTCTCTTGTGATTTGATGACTAACATTAGTGTTGTGTTGGATTCCTTTTTCTTGTTTGTGTATTGTAGATTTTGGTTTGCAGCTGCTTGTCTGTAAAGCTTTTGATTTCTCTGTCGAATCTGACTGAGAGCCTTGCTGGGTAGAGTATTCTTGGTTGTAGGCTCTTTCCTTTCATCACTTTAAATATACGGTGCTACTCCCTTCTGGCCTGCAGAGTTTCTGACGAACAATCAGCTGGTAACCTTATGGGAGGTACCTTGTATGTTATGTGTCATTTTTCCCTTGTTGTTTTTAATATTTTTTCTTTGTCTTCAATTTTTGTCAATTTGATTACTATCTTTCTCGGTGTGTTCCTCCTTGGATTTATCCTGCCTGGGACTCTCTGTGCTTCCTGGACTTGGGTGACTGTTTCCTTTCCCATGTTAGGCAAATTTTCAGCTATTATCTCTTTAAATATTTTCTCAGGTCCTTTCTCTCCCTCTTCTCCCTCTGCGACCGCTAAAATGCAAATGTTGGTGTGTTTCATGTTGTTCCAGAGGTCTCTTAGACTGTCCTCATTTCTTTTCATTCTTTTTTCTTTATTCTCATCTGTGGCATTGATTTCCACCATTCTGTCTTCCAGCTTACTTACCTGTTCCTCTGTCTCAGTTATTCTATTGATTCCTTCCGATGTATTTTTCATTTCAGTTTTATATTGTTCATCTCTGTTCTTTAGTTCTTTTAGGTTTTTATTAAACATTTCTTGTATCTTCTCGATCTGTACCTCCTTTTTCTGAGATCTTGGATCATCTTTACTATCATTACTCTGAATTTTTTTGGGGGTAGACTGCCTGTCTCCACTTCACTTACTTTTTCTTCTGGGGTTTAATCTTATTCTTTCATCTGGGACATATTCCTCTGCCATCTCATTTTGTCTAGCTTTCTGTGACTGCAGTTTCTGTTTCATAGGTTGTAGTTCTTCTTGCTTCTGCTCTCTGCCCCCTGGTAGATGAGGCTGTCTAAGAGGCCCGTGAAGGCTTCCTGGTGAGAGGGACTGGATCCTGCCCACTGGTGGGCGGAGCTGGGTCTTGTCCCTCTGGTGGGCAGGGCCAAGTCAAGGGGGTGTGTTTATCAGACAACTGTGTGCTCAGGAAGACTCTAAGCAGCCCACCTACTTATGGGTGAGGCTGTGTTCCCACCTTGTTGGCCGTTTGGCGTGAGGCGTCCCAGCACTAGATCCCACAGGCTGTTGGGTGGGGCCGGGTCCTAGTGAGGATATGGTGGCCTCTGGGAGGGCTCATGCCAATGAGTACTCCTCAGAACTATCGCTGCCAGTGTCTTTGCCCCCACAGTGAGCCACAGGCCCCCGCCTCCACAGGAGACCCTCTGGTATCAGCAGGTAGGTTTGGCCCAGGCTCTTATGAGGTTACTGCTTTTTTTCTGTATCCTGCTTTGCATGAGACCTTGTCTACACTCTCCGAGAGTTTAGTTTCTGTTTCTCCCAGTCCTGTGGAATTCCTGTGAACAAACCCTGCTAACCTTCAAAGCCAGATTCTCTGGGGGCTTTTCCCATTGCCAGACCCCAAGGCTGGGGATCCCAACGTGGGACTCAGAACTTTCACTCCTGTGGGAGAACTTCTGTGGTATAATTATTTTCCAGTTTGTGGGTTGCCCACTGGTGGGCGTGGTATTTGATTTTATCGCAGTTGTGCCTCTCCTACCTCTCTTGGTGGCTTCTTCTTTGTCTTTGGATGTAGGATATGTTTTTTGGTAGGTTCCAGCATTTTTTTTGTCAGTGGTTGTTAAGCAGTTGTGATTTTGGTGATTTTGTAAGAAGAGGTGAGCTCCCATCCTTCTGCTCTGCCATCTTGTCTCCGTCTCCTCTAATCACTGTTCTATACGCTACTTTCTTCCATGTTTTATTGGCTCCTTTTTTTCCTTTGCGCTTAGTTCACTTTCACTTGTTCATAGGTTGCCGGTACAGAGGCCTCTCACGCAGGACTTCAGACAAGCATTCCTAGTGTGAAATGGCTCTCTCATCTCTAACTTTTTATTTTTAACATACAGCTCTTTTGTTAGTGTGTGATGGCTGTATACATCTATTCGTACGAGCCTGAAGTTTCTCCCACTGAAGGATGATCCATGGAGACGGCAGTAGCTATGTCTGCCCTTCCTGTTTCCCCAGGCCTGGAACGGTGCCTGTCGGTTTGAGGGTGCTCAGGTGCACATGGCTGGAGGGGCTGAATGGACCCATGAGTAGTTCCCATATTCTAGGTGAGGAAAGCATGCCTCAGGAAGGTTACGGAACCATTCGGGGCTGCACTGCTGGTAAATGAGAGAGCTCCGTGCTCACACTCAGGCCTTCCACTCGGGGCCTGAGCTCCAGCCCTTCCCTGTGGCCTCTTGATCATCATCTGGTTCCAGGTTAGGACAGAACATTGTCGGCAGGATTCACATTCTCTCTCTCTCTCGTTCCTCCACAGACGCTGTGTGTTTCTCCCCACCCCATGGCTGCAGCCCTCACTGTTGCACGGTGGCCCTGACCCTGTCTGCCACGGCGGGAAGCTCAGCCCGGCCCCAGGCCAGTACTCTGAGCAGCTGGAAGTCGGCCCCACCAGCTCTGGGTGGCTTCGGGGGCTGCTCTGAGCTTCAGAGGAGAAAATCCATCTCCAGCGCCTTGTGTGTCTGGCTGAGGCCTTCCTGCTTTGCAGTGGTTTGCAGGGGAGAGGACCTTTCAAGGGCGGGTGTGGACGGATGCCAGGACTCCCTCAGCCTCAGGGAGAAGGACATGTTTGCAGAGCTTTGAGGTTGCCTATTTCAGCAAGTTCTGGACTGGGATGGGGGGAGCTGGGTGGGTGGGAGGGTGTCCCTGAAGGGGTGGGGTTGGCAGCACTGACAGCATGGTCTTTGGCTCAGGGCTTCCCTATTGGTGTTGTAATGTCTCCCCACAGATAATGTCCCAGGCCTTTGGGAAACAGGTGCATCAGGGCTGAGAGCAGAATGTGCTGTGGAGAAAGTCAGCGCATTAAGGGAGGGAACCCTTCAGCGATGCCCACCAGTCTCCATTAGCAAATGACACCCAGACCCCCAGGGTTAATAGGCCCCTCCCCAGAGTCAGGCCTTGCCCCCAGTGACCTCACCACCTCCTGGTCAGGCCAGCTATGCCACAGGATACTGTGCCTAGGTGCAGGTGCATGTGGAGACCAGGCCCCATCACCTCCCCTCAGAGCCCAGCCCAAGAGGCAGCAATGACCCCATCTCCTGACAGGAGCACGGTCACCCTAGAATATGGCACTAATCTCCAAGACCAACAGCAGATATGAGCTGGGGACCACAGAGGGACTCCAGGGTGCCCACTATAGATCCCACCAGGGCTGGACATATCTCAACTTGGAGGATGACAAGGCCCATGACTCCGGCCCCCCATCCAGTGTCCGCTGTCCTCTGACATCTTGCCCTTCCAGCGTAATGGGATCTGGCCCCTTTGCCCCCTGAGCTCAAAAACAGTGGTCCCAAGAAAACTGCCAACCATTTGTTCATTTTTTCCACCTCCCAAGTCATTGGGTACCTCATAGGTACAACCTCAGCATCTGGGGTTCTGGAGAGGTTGGCTCCTGCCAGTGGCCCTCCTCACTCCTAGTGTTAAGAGTTTCTGGGCTGGTCCTTCGCTTGCCCCAGTGCAAGGCCATCAGCTGCCACTTGGGAAAAAGCCAAAAGCGGAAGGCACATCTCCAGGTTCCTTAGACCCCACCTGTATGAGAGGCCACCCTCTTGCTCTTGGTGCTTCATCTCAGCCACCTAGAAGCCAGGTGGCTTGTCCCAGGAGATGGCTCTGCCTGAGATTTGGGGAGGCCCTGGGGCTGGTGGGGAAGCAGCAGCCCCAGGTCCCAAGCCCACACTGCCTGGAGGGGCCCCTGTGGCCTGTTGCATTGCTGAGCCGAGTTAAGCACAGATCTCACAGCACAGAGGACCTCGCAGTGGTGCTTTTCCCAAAAGTTGTGTTGCTTTTATCCGTTTCTAACTTAATAAAAGAGTTAAGAAAAATCTTGCTTTCTTTGGGTGCTGGGGCCAGTCTTGCAGGACATTAAGGCACAAGCAGACTGATTTCCACCCCACCAGCCAGGGCTCACAGTCTGCCCCTCTGGGGGGTTGAGGGAGATTTACTTTCTTTAAGCACCTGCAAGCACGCAGAGGAGAGGGCTTCCTGTCCTCAAATTGATTGTTTCAGCAGCAGAAGCCTTTACACTGATTCTCATACTTTTTTCCTGAAAAATTTGTGCGTGGGTGGACTCTAACTTGAAGATGTAATTCCATTGATTTCCATGTGTTCGTCTGTGTGCTGTGAACCCCCAGTTGACACTCAATTGTGTGAAAATAACACAAGCAGTGTTAAAACAGGCATCAGTACTCCAGTGGCTAGCATCAGTTATCACGACACAAATGCTAACGCTCATGTTTACCTGCTCTCCTTTCACACATTTTCACAGCTATTATGAACCATAAACTCAAGAATGTGGACACAGGGCTGTGACAGCCACAGATTAAAGAGGAGGCCCTTCCCAACATCCCACTACAAGCCCTGAAGACCACAACATCAAACACACCACCTATCAAGGGGACAACAACGGCCAACACACCTTGGAGAAAGACGAGGCTGGCATCCATTCCAAAAACAGCCCTTGCACCAAAAATATTGGATTCACACAGCCTACACAAGGATGCTCCACATAAAAACACCCCTCAAGACCACAGTAGGTAATTGTTTCTTCTAAATTTGTAGAGACAAACATAAAATGAAAAAGCAGAGGAACTAATCCCAATTAAAATATCAAGAGAAATCCTGTGAAAGAACAAATAATGAAGCAGACCTCACCAGTCTACTAGACCCAGAGTTCAAAGAGGAGGTAAAAAAAAAAAAAGTAATTAAGAAAGGTTATTGATGGAAATACAGATCACTGTAACAAAAATTAGACACTAAAGAGGAACCAATCAAAATTGCTGAGATAAAAACCAATCTAGAAGCAGTGACTAGCAGACTAAAAATGCAAAACAGTGAATAAGTGATCTGGAAGATAGAATAATGGAAATCACCCAATCAAAACAACAGACAAAGAGACAAATGAAAAAAAGGAAGAAAACATGTATGGGACAATATAAAACCTGCCAACTTACACATAATAGGGGTTTCAGAAGAAGAATAAGAGAAAGGGATCGAAAATGTATTTGAAGAAATTATGGCTGAAAACTTCCCAACCCGAAAAAATGAAACCTATCCAGGTACAGGAAGCACAGCGAGTCCCAAACAGACCCACACCAGGATATATCATAGCTAAAATGGCAAAAGTTAAAGAGGACTCTAAAGGCAGCAAAAGAAAAACAGAGTCAGTTACAAGGGAACCCATGTAAGACTATCAGCTGATTCCTCTGCAGAAAATTTGCAGGCCGGGAGCGGGTGGCGGGATATATTCAAAATCCTGAAAGAAAAACAAACAGCCTGCAGCCTAGGATGGATACTGTACCCAGAAAGATTATCATTTAGCTAGAAGGAGAGAGAAAGAATTATTAATCAGACAAGCAAACACTAAAAGAATACAGCAATACTAAACCTAACCAAAAAGAAATATTGAGAGGTCTTCTCTAAATAGAAAAGAAGCAAGAATCTATAGGAAAGGGAAAATCACAATGGGAAAGGCAAATTACACAAGAGGATTAAAATCATTTATATAAACCAGTACATACATTAAAATACAATCAAAAAATTTTTGTAGAAGTGATTATAACTTTTAGAATGTGTTTGAACTTATACGACTGTAAGTCTAAAGCAAGTAGATATAACCATGAGTTAACATACTTGAAAACCACGGTAACTGCAAAGGAAAAGCATACAATAGACTCACAAAAGCCAAAAAAGAAAGGAACTCAAGCATAACAAAAAAGAAAACCATCAAACCACAAAAGGAAAAATAAGAAGAAATGAACAAAGAACTACAAAGTCAGCTAGAAAACAAGGTTTAAAATGGCAATAAGTGCATACCTATCAGTAATTACTATCGGTAATTACTGATAGTAATTGACCTATCAGTCAATAGACTAAATGTTCCAATCAGAAGACATCAAGTGGCAGATTGGATAAGAAGACAACCTACAATATGCTGCCTACAAGAGATTCACTTTAGAGTGAAAGACTCACACAGATGGAAAGTGAGGGGATGGAAAAAGCTTTCATGCAAATGGAAATGACGAGAAAGTGGGGGGTCACAGTACTCATATCAGACAACATAGACTTTAAAACAAAGTCCGTTAAAAAAAAACACACAAAGAAGGACATTATATAATGGTAAAGGGGTCAACACAAGAAGAGGCTATTGCACTTGTTAACATATATGCACCCAGTACAGGAGCACCTAAATATATAAAACAAATACTGTCATAAAGCAAGAAATTGATGGGAATACAATAATAGTAGGAGACTTTAACACCCCACTGGCATCAATGAACAGATCTTCCAGACAGAAGATCAACAAGGCGACAGAGAACCTAAATGATACAATGGAACAGTTAGACTTGATATCTACAGGACACTACATCCAAAAAAACCAGCATACACATTCTTTTCAAGTTCACATGGAACATTCTCTAGGATAGACCACATACTAGGTCACAAAATAAGTCTCAACAGATTTAAGAGGATAGAAATTATTTCAAGCATCTTTTCTGAACACAACGGTATGAAACTAGAGATCAATCACAGGAAAAACCCGAATACATGGAGAGTAAACAACATGCTAGTAATGAGCAAACCAAAGAGGAAATCAGAAAATACCTTGAGACAAATGGCAATGAGAACACAACCTTATAAAATCTATGGGATGCAGCAGAACAGTTCTAAGAGGGAAGTTCATAGCGATACGGGCCTTCCTCAAGAAATAAGAAAAATCTCAAACAACCTAACCTACCACCTAAAAGAATTAGAAAAAAAAGCAAACAAAGCCCAAAGTCAGCAGAAGGAAGGAAATAAAAAGATCAGAGAGAAAATAGAGATTAAAAAAAAACCAAAACAACAATGAAACTAAGATGGTTTTTAAAGAAGATAAATCAACAAACCTCTAGTCAGCCTCACCAAGAAGAAAAAAGAGAGGACCCAAATAAACAAAATAGGAAATGAAAGGGGAGAAATAACTACTGATACCACAGAAATACAAAAAAAAAAAAAAAATACTAGAATACTATGAACAGTTACATGACAACAAATTGGATAACCTAGCGGAAATGGACAAGTTTCTAGAAATATACAGCCTGCCAAAATTGAGTCAAGAAGAAACATAATTTGAACAGACCAGTCACTAGAAGTGAAATAGAACCTGTAAAAAAAACAAAACAAAACAAAACAAAACGAAAAAACTCCCTGCAAACAAAAATCCAGTACTGGACGGCTTCACTGGGGAATTCTACCAAACATACAAAGAAGAACTTATGCCAGTCTTTCTCAAACTCTTCCAAAAGATGGAAGAGGAGGAAACAGACCCAAAGTCATTCTGTGAAGCCATTATCACCCTGATACCAGAAACAGACAAAGACACTATAAAAACAAATCACAGGCCAATATCTTTGATGAATATTGATGTGAAAATCCTCAACAAAATATTACCTTGGCAACCGGCAGTCTAGTGAGCAGGACGCATCAGGATCACCAGGCAGCAGGGACTCGTGGTATCCCCAGGCACATGGCGTGGTCCCAATCCTTCTGGTAAACATTTCTTGGCCTGGGATTGGGGCTGGGAATCAGGAACAGGGGACTTGGCAACTTGTTTTCAAACGTTCCTGAGCCAGGTACAACTGCCAGGTGGGGGCAGGGAGGGCTGATTCCTCTCCAACATGCCTCCTGGTCCATGCTGGGCTGGTCCCAGGCACGAGAGTTCACTTCAAAGTTTCACCGCAGCATCCTGCTGGGGCTGCCTTCAGCCAGCACAAGCACACTGAGGAATTTTCAGCAACAGAAGGACGTCCTTCATATATAAACTTCTGTCAATTGGACACCCTTTGTGTGTGGAGAAAGTTTACTTTTTTCCCCCACTGCTGCTGCAATGAAAAAAAAATCAATAAATAAGACTAATAAAAATATAGGAATATTTAAAATAAAAAAATTAGCTAACTGAATTCAGCAATACATAAGAAGGATCATACACCCTGGTCAAGTTGAATTCATGCCAGGTTTCAAGGATGGTTCAACATGTGCAAATCAATCAGTGTGATATACCACATTAACAAAAGAAAAGACAAAACCCACATGATCATCTTGATAGAGAAAAAGCATTTGATAAAATTCAACATGCATTCATGATTTAAAAAACTCTCACCAAGTGGGTATAGAGGGAACAAAGCAATTTATGATAACCCCACAGCTAATATGACATTCAATGGTGAAAAGCTAAAAGTCTTCCTGCTAACTAAATTCAGGAACAAGACAAGGATGCCCACTGTCATCTCTTCTATTCAACATAGTATAAGTCGTAGCCACAGCAATCAGACAATAAAAAGAAATAATAGGTATCCAAACTGACAGAGGTAAAACTCACTATTTGCAGATGACATGATACTCCATATAGAGAACCCCAAAACTCCACACAAAAACTATTAGAGGGGAAGCGTAAGCTGGATGAAGTGAGAGAGTAGCACTGACATATATACACTACCAAACGTAAAATAGCTAGTGGGAAGCAGCTGCATAGCACAGGGAGAGCAGCTTGGTGCTTTGTAACCGCCTAGAGGGGTGGGATAGGGAGGGTGGGAGGGAGATGCAAGAGGGAGGAGATATGGGGATATATGTACACATATAGCTGATTCACTTTGTTATACAGCAGAAACTAACACACCATTGTAAAGCAATTATACTCCAATAAAGATGTTAAAAAAAACCTATTAAAACGAATAAATGAATTCAGGAGGGTAGCAGGATACAAGATTAATCTGTATACAAGTTTATCTGGATAAGAAATCTGTTGCATTTCTTTACACTAACAATGAAATCAGAAAGTAAAAAAACAGTCCTGTTTAAAGTCACATTTAAAAAAATACCTAGGAATAAACTTAATCGAGGAAGTGAAAGAACTATATGCTGAAAACTATAAAACATTCATAAAGGAAATTGAAGATGATTCAAAGAAATGGAAAGATAGCCCATGCTCTTGCATTGGGAAGAATTAATATAGTTAAAATGGCCATACTACCCAAAGCAACCTACAGATTTAATGCAATCCCTATCAAATTATCCATGATATTTTTCACAGAACCAGAACAAATAATTGTAAAATTTACATGGACCCACTAAAGACCCAGAATTGCCAAAGCAATCCTGAGGAAAAAGAACAAAGCTGGAGGCATAACCCTTCCAGATTTCAAACAATACAACAAAGATACAGTAATCAAAACAGTGGAGTATTGGCACAAAAACAGACATAAAGTTCAATGAAACAGAATAGAGAGCCCAGAAATAAACCCACACACCTACAGTCAATCTACAACAAAGGAGGCAAGAATATACAGTGGAGAAAAGACAGTCTCTTCAGCAATGGTGTTGGGAAAGCTGGACAGCTACATATAAATCAAATTAGAATACTTCATATACAAAATTAAACAAAATGATTTAAAGACCTAAATATGACATGACACCATAAGACTCCTAGAAGAGAACATAGGCAAAATATTCTCCATCATACATTGTGGCAATATTTTCTTAGATCAGTCTCCCAAGGCAAAAGAAATAAAAGAAAAAATAAATGGGACCTAGTCAAACTTAAAAGCTTTTGCACAACAAGGGAAACCACCAACAAAACAAAAAGACAACCTACGGAATGGGAGAAAATATTTGTAAACAGTGCAAATGACAAGGGGTTAATATCCAAAATATACAAACAGCTCATACAACTTGATATGAAAAGAACAACCCAATCCAAAAAGGGCAGAAGACCTAAATAGACATTTCTCCAAAGAAGACATACAAATGGCCAACAGGTACATAAAAAGATGCTCAAAATCACTAATTATTAGAGAAATGCAAATCAAAACCACAATGAGGTATCACTTCACACAGGTCAGAATGGCCATCATCAAAAAGTCTACAAATAATAAATGCTGGAGAGGGTGTGGGAAAAGGGAACCCTCCTACACTGTTGGTGTGAATATAAATTGGTGCAGCCACTATGGAAAACAGTATGGAGTTTCCTTAAAAAACTAAAAATAGAGCTACCATATGATCCCGTAATCCCACTCCTGGCATATACCCAGAAAAGATGAAAACTCTAATTCAAAAAGATACATGCACCCCAGTGTTCATTAGCAGCACTATTTACAATAGTCAAGACACGGAAACAACCCAAGTGCCCATCAATGGATGATTGGTTTAAGAAGATGTGGTATATATACACAATGAAATATTATTCAGCCATAAAATGACATATTGCCATTTTCAGCAACATGCGTGGACCTAGAAATTATCATACTAAGTGAAGTAAGACAAAGACGAATATGATATGATACCATTTTTGCATGGAATCCAAAAAATAATACAGATGAATCTATATACAAAACAGAAACAGACTCACAGATGTAGAAAACTTATGGTCACCAAAGGGGAAAGGGAGAGGTGGGGGAGGGATAAATTAGAAGTATGGGATTAACATATACAAACTACTATGCATAAAATAGATGAGCAACAGTGATTTACTGTATAGCACTGGGAACTATATTCAATATCTTGTAGTAACCTATAATGGAAAATAATCTGAAAAATATATATATATATACATACATAGCTGAATCACTTTGCTGTATACCTGAAACAACACCCCATTGTAAATCAACTATACTTCAATTAAAAAAAAAAAAGAGTGTAGGCACAGGCAAGACATGCCGCTGGGCAGTGTCTGTGATCTGATCTCAAGGGGCCCCTCGGTGGGCAGCCCAGTGGTCGGGTGAGGGCACCTCTGCTCTATACCTCAGCAGTGTGCAGGCCCCCAAAGCCGAAACTGGGCTTTAACACTGTGAATTAATGCTTCAGGTGCTGAAGTAGGGGTATTACAGCACATTTCTCATAAAATTGATCATCACCTGAATGAATGAGTGGATCTCAAAAGTATGGTGCTGGTAGAAGAGCCAAGAGCAGAGATGCCCTTCACAGCCCCCAGGCCCAGCCCTGGGAGGGACACCCTGGCTACATCACACTGTCCACTCCTGCTGCAGTGGTGAGAACAGCCAAGGCAAGCACCACTTCCTCCCAGGCCTGATATCTGGTCACTTGAGTTCAGCCTCTGGTTGGGCTGCTATAGAAACAGCCCAGACAGGAAGTAAGGGTGTATTTCTCGTTTATGCAGCCGTGACGTGAGTGTAAACAAGCCAAGGCTGGAGTGGCTGCATAGGGTTGGCTGGAGCCTCCTTCTATCTTGTGGCTCTGCCAGCTTCCATGCAGGCTTCCACCTCCTAGCCCAACACAGCCACCTAGCCCCTGCCATCTCATCTGCATTCCAGCCAGAGGGAAGGGAAGAAGATGACATGACTAGCAAGCCTCTTTAAGGACACATAACTTCTGCACACTCCCAAGGGAGGCTGGGAAATGTCAGTCAACCTCTATTGCTGAGCAAAGGGGAGGGAGGCTATCGAGAGACAATAGCAGCCTCTCCATCTTTCCACCTGGTGTGGAGTGGAACCTGCCTACACCGACCTGCTCCCCCCTTCTCTGAGCTGGGGAAGCGGGACATGCGTGCCCAGCTCTCAGGCCACTTCAAGAGCCTGGCCCTTGCGTGCGTACTAGCATTTGTCAGCTGCAACTCTGCTGCCCCCTGACCAGTGCTTTGCATAACTGCCTCCTTTAATCTTCACAGTGACCCCCTGGGAGGTGGGCATCTTTGTCCTCTTCCTGCTGGTGAGGAAACAGGCCAAGAGGTTAAAGCTGCTCACCACAGGCTCACACTGGTAGGAGGCACCAGGCTGCAATGGGCAGAACGTGGTCTCTGGGGCTAGGCCCACTGGGTTTGGGTTCCAGCTCTCTCATCTGTGTGCAGGCTTGGATAAACCATTTGATTCTCTGATAGAGGTTTAACAATGGTCAAGTTCTGTAAAGCACTAAACACCTGGAGAGCCCTGGATACAGTGGGAATGGCCACCACCATTGCAGTGAGTGGGTGCAGTGAGTGGGATTCACACCCAGTCACTGACCCACTGGCTCCTTGGCTTCCCAGGGGCCAGACCGACTCTGGGGTGAGACAGGGAGCTTTCCCATCAGTGATGAGGCAAGGGATCCTGGGGACCTCGGTCCCAAGAGGACCAGCAGAGCTTTCGTGGGTTGTGGCTCCCGATGAAGGAAACAGGACAGGCCACCTGGAGGGTCAGCGTCCCTGGAGACGCTGCGTCTCCCAGGGCGAGGAGGGGCACTGACTTCCTCCCCTAACTGCTCTTCAGCCAGCCCTCCCTGGTCCAAAGGGCCTTCCCGGCGGTTCTGGGCACTTTCTCCATAAGAATCTTTGCCATCGACATCTTTGTCCCAAGCATTTTCACTGCCTAACTAATTGGCCATAAGGCAATTTTGCTGTAAAAGATAAAATAACTGGTTGACAGTTTGGTTTCACTTCTCCATTAACACAATACTCCCATTTACATATTACATAAATCTTAGGAATTTTCAGGAACCTCTGGCATTTAGCATTTTCATAATAGCCTTATACAGTGACGGGTAGATGCAGGGGTCTTAAAATAGTGGTTGATAACCATTATGTATGTGGACGTGATAGGAAATACGGTGATGAAACTTACTGGAAGTGTGAAATAACAAAGTGTAAAGCCACACTGCCTGCTATACTAGGAAATGATAACATATCAGTTCGTAAATCCTTCGGTGATTTGAAGGCCCAGAGTTGAACCCACATTTCCCGTAGAACTTTGGAACGTCTATCAGCAGACATATGACAAAATGCCAAAAAACAAAAGAGCAGTGAAAGAGGCTTTCACAACACAACACAGAGCTCAGCTATGAATATGCTCTTAGTACTTGGAAAACATACTTTCTTAATGAAGGAAGAAATTTTAATGAAAAAGTGTGATGTCAACAAAACAGATGAACCAGCAAATAAAAATATGTATAAAATACTATGACTTGGAGGACAAGGGCTTAGATACAACTCACAAAATAAAATCAGTTTTTTGTGCAGTATTGCCATGAATCTACACACATTTTAAATGTATTCAAATGTTTTGTATTTCACAACGCTTTTAATTTTGTTATTCATTTCTCATATTTTATTATGTTCTTTTAAACATTCCTCTCTTATTTTGCATTATTTTATCTTTTACAGCAAAATTGCCTTATGGCCAATTAGTTATGTGGTAAAAATTCTTACAGCAAAGATGTGTAGGGTGAAAGTACTGGACATACTTCCTGGTACACCCGAGCCTGTAAATCATAGTGAGGAAAGAAGGAGCTTTTTTTTTTTTTAAATTGAAGTATAGTTAACTTCTAATATTGTGTTAGTTTCAGGTGTACCTCAAGGTGATTCAGTTATACATATATATATGTATATATCTATATATTTTTTCGAATCTTTTCCATTATAGAAGGAGCCTTTTGGGACTTCCCTGGCGGTCCAGTGGTTGAGACTTCGCCTTCCAATGCAGGGAGTGTGGGTTCCATCCCTAGTTGGGGAGATAGGATCCCACATGCCTCGGGGCCAAAGAAACCAAAAACAGAAGCAATATTGTAACAAATTCAATAAAGACTTTAAAGGAAAAAAAGGAGCCTTTTAAGCAGCGATTGTCTTTAATAAGCGCAGCTTGGAAAGAGCTTTGGTTCCTCTCGGTGGGTATTTCGCACAGCAAGAAACTTGCAAACTCCATCCTGTCCCAGCCCCACAGCCCCGATGGCTCCACCCACTGGGCTCTCCCCTTCAGGAGGGGGAACATTCTTTTTTTTTTTTTGGCTGCATCAGGTCTTAGTTGCGGCACGCGGGCTCTCTAGTTGTGGCGCATGGGCTTAGGTGCCCCGCGGCATGTCCGTGGCATGTGGGATCTTAGTTCCCTGACCAGGGATTGAACCCACGTCCCCTGCATTGGAAGGCAGATTCTTAACCACTGCACCCCCAGGGAAGTCCCTGGAGAGAGAACATTCTTGAAACACACAGGTGGACTTCTTGATGGGGGCCAGTCTCCTGCTGCCTTCCTGCCCCTCCAGCAGCCGGGCCAGAGCCAGCCACCTGACCTCTAGTCCCAGGCCCACGGCACCTGCTGGAGTGGCCCTGTCCAAGCCAGGCAGGTTGGGGAGACTCTCCAGCACAGATGCTCACTTGCCTTGTTGGTGCCTAGGGCTTGGGCTCTGCCTTATTAGCCATCAAGATGAAGCCTGGAGAGACCCCAGGCCTTCTTACACTGGGGCTCGGGATCAAATTCAGGGGCCCATGCACTTGGATGGGAAAGAATTACACCCTTATTTTCAGGAAACTCTGACATTTAGCATTTTCTTCAACTAGGAAATAGGCAACCACTCCACCGGTATCAGCAGTCCCCAGGTTGGTGTCTCTGGATATTTTCATATGACACTACAGTCATAGATATCTTGAAATACTACATACACTCATTACCAATTCAAATTACAGTGATTCTTAGACCAGCCACTAGATCGCCTTACTTAATGTGTTAATAAAGGAGCATGGATATTACTATTAATATAACATTTTTTTTAGTATTTTTTAGGTGTTATGGGTTGAATTGTGTTCCCCAATTCATATGTTGGTGACTTAACCCCCAGTTCCTCAGAATGTGACCTTTGGAGACAGGGTCCTTGCTGATGTAATTAGTTAAGACGAGCTCACACTGGCCCCTAATCTGTTATAACTGGTGTCCTTAGGTGGAGGGGAAATTTGGACACAGACATGCACACGGCAATGCATGTGAAGACTAGAGTTATGCCACCACAAGCCAAGGAACTGTAAGCAGACAGGAGAGGCCTGGACAGACCCTGACCTGGTGTGAAGATAGTGGGTCCTGCTGACACCTTGATCTTGGGCCTGCAGCCTCCAGAGCTGTGAGATGCTAGGTTCCTGCTGTTTAAGCTACCCCATCTGGGGTACTTTGTTATGGCAGCCCCAGCAAACTCATACTACAAGCTTCCTTTGCTGGCCTGGGTGTTATATTTTATGTATTTAAAAACATTCCCCCCGAGCAGTCCACAGAGGAGTCAGAGCACGGAAAATGTTAGAAAGCCCTGACCCAGGGTGAGCCGAGGGGCACAGAGTCCCACACAGAGCTAGAGGGTCCCATCTGGACAAGAGCCCGCGATCCCGGCTCACTGCGGGATGTCCAGCAGCTACGGCCTCTGCAGGGCTCTCAGCCCAGGCCCCAGCAACCCTCCTGCCCCCCTGGCATCCTGGTCCAGGAGGGACAGGGTCTGCCCAGCCTCAGGTCCATTCCAGGACCCTAATGGGCAGGACTGGGCAGGCACTGGGGTGGGCCACCCTCACGGGCAGCGGGGTCACTCTTCTCCGCTGGCTCGTGTGGCACTGCTCCAGGGGCCCCAGCCAGACTTCAGGTTATGTGCCCGAGCGCCAGCCACTCCATCCAGGGGTCCCAGAACTGTGCTCACACACTGAGGCTTCCCCTCCTGACCCTCTGCGCTCCCAGGCCATGGCTGCAAGAGCCGCTCCTGGGTTCCCTTCCAGCCTTATCCTCCCTGACCACGGGAGGCCAGTCCTGGACCCTGGGTCAGAGAAGTGTGACTGCTGGGAGCCCTGAATACCGTGTACGGATCTGTAATGGGTGCACGGAGGCCAGGATCCCATTTCCCAGATCGAGGACGTGAGGACCAGCCGGAGCCACAAGCTCCTCCCCCAGACGGCCAGGGCAGAGCCTGCAGGTGGGATCGTGCTGCATCCCTGTGGCCCATCATCCTTCTGTAGCCACTCACCTGGCCTCCAGTGGCTCACCCAAGCCAGGGATCTCCCGCCACCTTTGTAAGAAATGATTGTAAAAGATCTAAATGGAGGAGGGGAACTAGTTCACACCACGTGCTCTTCACCTCCTCTAGATATGTGTCCATCTGACGCCAGGCCCTGGGATAACCTTCTGCAGGACCAGCTTTCGTACTGTTTGGCTTTTGTGTGTCTCCACGGCCCGCTGCTCCATACAGACAGGACCCCGTGGCTCTCACACACTCTGGCCTTGGACCAGACACTTAAGGTCCCTGTGCTTCAACTGCCACGTGTGTAAAAATAGAAAACGTCATGAGTGGCCATGTCACCGGGTCCTTAGGAGAACTGAACACAAATGAGTCTTAGACACTCAAAGTCCTAAGACAGTGCCCGGCCCTCGGGAAACACTCAGCAGAGGTGGGCCATCATTATCCTTTCCTTGTGGTTCCTGTTGGCTGAGCGCGATGGCCTTCCCTTGTGCCGAGATCCCACCACAGCTCAATCTGTCCCCCTACACGTGCCCATGGGGCCGATTCTTATCTGTGGTTTCTAGGTTAGTGGTTATCAGATGAATCACCATGAACATTTTTGCACACATCACTTTTTCCTTCTCCTGTCAATGTTTTGGGCCATATTATACCCCAGAGTGGTTTTGGAGGTCAGAGTGCCATGTCGTTTTAATGGAGAAGACACAGGCTTTGAGGTGAAAGGGCAGGGTCTGCACCAGAAGAGACTCCAGCTTCAAAGCCAAGCGGATCCAGATTGAAATCTGGCATCGCTCCCCTCCACAGCCTCGCCTTGGGCAAGATATCGTCTGAGACTTTACATCATCTGTAAAATAAAGGGTCCTTTCACCTACCTGGAAGGATAATTAAAGGGCTTTAAATAAGAACATGTGTGTTTCCTTTCCTTAAAAAACGAGTTGTTGGGAGAGATCTGGGGGTGAGGAGGGCCCTCTCGGCCTCAGGCTCTGAGGGGAACTGAGGATGCCCTTGGGACACAGACCTCGGGCCCTCCAGCTATCCTGCTTGTCACCCGGAGCCCCAGGTGTCTCTGCCCTGTCTAGTTTAGGGCATTGTTTTTCAGGTGGGCTACAGAGGCCAGGGGTTGCCTTCAGAAGAAAGCTGAGCAGAGCAAGCAACAGTGGCCAGTACCTGCGTGGGAACGGGGAGCCTCGGCACCGAGTGTGTGGGCCTGGATGGAATTTCCTCAGGGAGAGTTTGGGATTTGGTTAAGAGAGCCTGGGGAGTTTGTGCCCATGTCCAGGGCTACCAGCTGTCCTGGTTTGCCTGGAACTGAGGGTTCCCAGGATGTGGGAAAGTCCCATAGAGACCAGAACAGTTGGTCACTCTTCCCGTGGCCCCTCTGGTGTCCCCTGGCCTTCCCGGCCCCCTGGGCTGCGGGAGACTTGCTCTGGGCCTGGGGCTGAACTGGGCGCTGCAGCTGGACGTCAGGGCCCTGGGTTCACAGCAGAGAAGGGGAGCAGCGGCTCTTTCAGACTCTACACATCAGCAGTGCGCCATCGGGCAACCTCACTGCCTTTCAGATCCTGCATCTGTAGAGAGGGCTGGTCAGCCCTTCACGGGGTTAATTACACACATTCTAGTCTGAACGCGCCCGGGGTCAGTCCCCGCAGGCAGGCGCTCAGTAACTGGTTTGTTGAGTTGAATTGGGTAAGACTGGACCATTTTCCTGGCCCTTCTGCAGCTAATGGAGAGGAGGAGCCTTGCTGTGGGATCCCAGAAGAAGCTTCCAGACACTCCTGCACTGTACAACCAGCTAATTCATCTGATGTATGGGGCACCAACCCCAAGCCAGGCACTGGCTCCAGTGGGTTCCCATCCCGCCAGGGTCCAGCCCTCCCTGTGGGTGACAGGCCCCGCCCACGTGCTCACATCACATCTCCGCCCCCAGCCAGGCCCCCACCCCCGTGGCTCTAAAGTAGTTTGCAGGTAGACTTGTCACTGCTTCACCTGTAACACCCAGGGTGGTCCCGCCCCAGCAGCCCCGCCGTGGTGAGGAACCAGGAGAGGAGGGACAGCTCGCGTCCCCACCCCCAAGACTCATCCAGACGCCAGCACTGAGGGGGAGGCAGGCTCTGAGACTGGACAGCTTCTTTGCCACACAGTAGCTCATTTCAGCTTTGTAATAACTTTGAGACAGCCCTACCTGTGTCCGCTTCACAGAGGGGACGCTGGTGCTCTGGGTCACATCTCCACGCTCCTATGAGGGTCTTGTCTCTTCCTCTCTCCAGCTCCCTGCTTCCCAGGGAAAGACACGAGATTTTAACACAAGAGAAGAAACGATACCCCAAATCCCAGGCTGCTGAGTTCGGCTGCGAAGTCATGACTCGAAGACGGGCCGGCTGAGGCTCCAGCTGCCCCTCTGCTCTCCAGGCTGTGCACTGATGCTCCGGGTGGGTCACGCCATCCTGGCCGCCTCTGGCCTCTCAGACTCAGCAGGAGTCTGAGCTGTGCTCCGGGGTACCGGTCAGGCCTCCCAGATGGTGTGCGTTGTCCCCACTGGCTGAGCCCTCAGGGTGCACAGCACGGGGTAGGAGGGACACACTGGGAGTCAGGCCAGCTGGGGCCCAGGTCACAGCCCGCCTTGTATGTGGTGACCCTCCTCCAGAAGGTCCCTTTACTCCTCCAGAAGAATAAAGAGGTTACAGATTTCCTTCAACAATGTCCACGTCCTCTGCCCCACGTAAGGTTCCAACTGAGTAATTTTTGTGTATGTATTAGGAAAACCATTATTAGGAAAGAAAAAACATCCCAGAATTTTGGGGGTGGTGGTCAAAGGAAACTCCATTAGAAATACATGTTTCCCTTTGAGGCCTGGCTGCCAGGAAGCCCCGAGCCAACTGGGAGGCTGAGCACAGAGGCCATGATCTCCCTCTTCTTGGCACACCTGCTTCCCCCTCCTGACACGGCCCGGATTTTCATTTCACGAGCCAATAGTTACTGCAATCACAGGACCTCAGCTCCTGCTTGGCAAGTGTGCAGAGTCTTAAGAAACTTGCTCTGGCTCCTAATTCTGAAACTTTTCTCTGAGGGAGACCGACTGCCTCCAAGAAGAGGGATGTCCTGTGTTGCTGGCAGCCCCGTCCCCTTCAGGCCCAGGCCTCCGTCTGGCGCTGAGAGAAGAGTGTTTGGGTCCATACTGTGCACGGCGCACACCCAGCACTGAGGCGCCGGGCCGCCGCTCAGGGGTCTTCTCCCAGGAGACCTCGCGGGTCACGCAGTGTGAGCAGGTGTCAGGGCGAGCAATTCGGGGGGCCTCTCTCTCCAGGTAAAAGCTGGGGCTCCCAACTCTGGTGGTGATGGGGAAACAGCCGGAAGTCAGGAGAAGTAGCTGGTCCCCAACCCCAGGGAAGCTTTGGGGCAGACGCTTTTCCCCTGCTCCTCTTTTCACACCTCCCTGCCTCCATCTCCTTTCATTCCACAAAAGAAAGACACAACTCTCCCCCTCCTGAAACTCATTATGCTGCATGGCCCAGAGTACAAAGTCTGCCAGAGCCTCCAAGAGATGCGTTAGAAACAGCCAGCACTGAGGATGAGGTTGACAGCAAAGCACAAGTTTATGAAACAAGCCCGTGCCTTTGGAATTCAACTGACAAAAGCATGGCTGGGTTCCCCATCTTTGTGTGTCTGTCTGTCCACACATCCATCCATCCATCCATCTGTCCTAGTTACCTCCCTATCTATCTACCTCTCTATGCAATTCTTGGCTTGAATCATAATTCAAAAATGAGAGTGTTGTCACTGGGATGTAGGTTAACAATTTGTATTTAACTTTAAAAAACAAAATCAAACATTTTTCTGGTGGAAACAAATTCCGAATTGACCAGTTTGCCAGTAAGGATTGGCTTTGCTAATTAGGTCACATGGTGGACATTTTCTATGAAGCAAACAGCTTAAATCTGCAGCCCTAAATCTATTTAAAGCACGTAAACACTGTGTCCCAAATTATATATTTTGTAACTATTAAACTTGTGATACAATTTTAGAGATCAAGTTAAAAATGCAAGATTGTTTTGCAATTATTTTCGGGAGGTCATGTGACCCCAAAAGCCTGCTGATCACTGTCTGGGCCTGCCCTGTGCTGGGACAGGGCTCAGATGAATTCCTCTCTGCCTCTGGGCCCACGTGGAGCTGAGGCCTGGATGTGGAGGAAGAGTCACTGGCATTGAGCCCATTCCCAAAGCTGGCCCGAGACCTTCTCAGCACCTGGGGCCACCAGGGCAGTGAGAGGCAGGAATGTGAGGAATGAAGGGCTTCCCACAGGTTCCCCACCCAGGCAGAGTGCTGGTTCTGAAGGTCCCTTCCAGAGAGGCCAGGCCAGGACCAGCGGAGGATGGGGGTTTGGAAGCCTGTCCCAGCTGGGGCAGAAGAGGCACCCCTGCAGCCAGAAAGGCTCAGAAAGATCATCTGGGATTCCGCTCTTTGGAATAAATTTACTGCATCATTGAACATAAAAGGCTATGTGGCCATTAAATATTTAATAAGTATTTAATGACTTGGAAAGATGCTCAGGATATATTACCAAGTGGAAAAAAAAGCAGGGTTACCCCATTTTGTAAACTAAAGTGTCTGTTCCTAGAAAAGAGATTGGAAAGATATATCATAATGTGAATTCTGCTTATTTCTAGATGCTCACTGTAGGTGATTTTTAGAAACAGCTTTATCGGGTATAATAGATATACAATCAAGTTCATGTATTTAAACTGTACAATTTTATAAATTTTGAGATACAGATACATCTGTGAAATCATCACAATCACTGTCGTGATATATCCATCACCGACGAAAGTTTCCTCCTGCCTCCTTGTTAATATATATATTTTATTGAGATAGAATTCACATACTGTGCAATTCACTCACACCAAGGGTACAATTCAATGGCTGTTAGTATATTCACAGAGTTATGCAACCATCATCAGAATCTATTTTAGAACATTTTCATTCCCCCCAAAAGAAACCCCATCCCCATGAGTAGTCACCCCCCTTCCCTGCCAACAGTCCCGGGCAATCATTGATCTACTCTGTCTCCATGCATTTGCCTATTCTGAACATTTTGTATAAATGGAATAACACAAAATAATAAATGGAGTCCTTTGTGACTGGCTTCTCTGACTTTGCATGATGTTTTCAAGGTTCATCCTGTAGCAAGTATCAGTGTACAACGATTAACCACTTGAGAAATTGTTAGAACATTTTCCAAAGCAGCTGCACCATTTTATATTCCCAGGAACAGTGTATGAGGGTTCTAATTTCTCTACATCCTCCTCAACACTTATCTGTTTTTTTTTTTATTATAGCCTTCCTAGTGAGTGTGAATTGATATCTCATTTTTTGTGTGTATGGTTTTGATGTGCATTCCTCTGATAACTAACGATGTTGAGCATCTTTTCATATGCTTATTGGCTATTTATATATCTTCTTTGGAGAAATGCCTATTCAGATGCTTAGACCATTTTAAAATTTGGTTGTCTTTTTATTATTGAGTTGTAACTGTCCTTTATATATTCTAGATAAAATTCCTGTGTCAGATTAATGATTTGCAAATATTGTCACCCATTCTGTGTGTTGTCTTTTCACTTTCTTGATGGTATCTTATGAGGCACAAAAGTTTTAAAATCTGATGAAGCCCAGTTTATGTATTTTTTCTTTTGTCATTGGTGCTTTTGGTTTCACATCTAAGAAGGCTTTGCCTAACCCAAAGTCACGAAGATTTGATCCCATGTTTTTTTCTTAGCTCTTACAGTAGGTCTAGCATTAATTCTGAGTTAGTTGTTATGTGTGGTGTGAGGAAGGGGGGGGGTCTAAATTCATTCTCTTCATGTACATAACCAGTTGTCCCAGTATGATTTATTGAAAAGACGGTTCTTTCCACATTGAAGAGTCTTGGCACCCTTGTCAAACATCAATTGACCATAAATGTGAGAGTCTATTTTTGGACTCTCAATTCTATTCTACTGGCATAAGGACAGATCTCCATATCTATCCTTAAGCCAGTAATACACTGTCTTGATTACCATAGCTTTGTAGTGAGTTTTGAAATTGGGAAGTGTGAGTCTTCCAACTTTGCTCTTCTTTTTCAAGATTGTTTTAGCTATTCTGGGTCTTTTGAATTCCCATATGAAGTTTAGAATCAGCTTGTCAATTTCTGCAAGGAACCATCTGGGCTTTTGATACGGATTGTGTGAATCTGTAGATTAATTTGGGGAATATTGGCATCTTTATTTATTTATTTATTATACAGCAGGTTCTTATTACTTAACCATTTTATACATATTAGTGTACATATGTCAATCCCAATTTCCCAATTCATCCCACTGCCACCACCCGCCCCCGCCACTTTCCCCCCTTGGTGTCCATACGTTTGTTCTCTACATCTGTGTCTCTATTTCTGCCTTGCAAACCAGTTCATCTGTACCATTTTTCTAGACTCTACATATATGCATTAATATATGATATTTGTTTTTCTCTGACGTACTTCATTCTGTATGACAGTTTCTAGATCCATCCACGTCTCTACAAATGACCCATTTTCGTTCCTTCTTAAGGTTGAGTAATATTCCATTGTATATATGTACCACATCTTCTTTACCCATTCGTCTGTCAGTGGGCATTTAGGTTGCTTCCATGACCTGGCTATTGTAAACAGTGCTGCAATGAACATTGATTTGCATGTCTTTTTGAATTATGGTTTTCTCTGGGTATATGCCGAATAGTGGGATTGCTGGGTTGTAAGGTAGTCCTATTTTTAGTTTTTTAAGGAACCTCCATACTGTTCTCCATAGTGGCTGTATCAATTTACATTCCCACCAATAGTGCAAGAGGGTTCCCTTTCTCCACACCCTCTCCAGCATTTGTTGTTGGTAGATTTTCTGATGGTGCCCATTCTAACTGGTGTGAGGTGATACCTCATTGTAGTTTTGATTTGCATTTCTCTAATAATTAGTGATGTTGAGCAGCTTTTCACGTGCTTCTTGGCCATCTGTATGTCTTCTTTGCAGAAATATCTATTTAGGTCTTCTGCCCATTTCTGATTGTTTGTTTGTTTTTTTAACATTGAGCTGCATGAGCTGTTTATGTATTTTGGAGATTAATCCTTTGTTGATTCATTTGCAAATATTTTCTCCCATTCTGAGGGTTGTCTTTTCGTCTTGTTTATAGTTTCCTCTGCTGTGCAAAAGCTTTGAAGTTTCATTAGGTCCCATTTGTTTATTTTTGTTTTTATTTCCATTTCTCTAGGAGGTGGATCAAAAAAGATCTTGCTGTAATTTATGTCAAAGAGTGTTCTTCCTATGTTTTCCTCTAAGAGTTTTATAGTGTCCAGTCTTACATTTAGGTCTTGAATCCATTTTGAGTTTATTTTTGTGTATGGTGTTAGGGAGTGTTCTAATTTCATTCTTTTACATGTAGCTGTTCAGTTTTCCCAGCACCACTTATTGAAGAGACTATCTTTTCTCCATTGTGTATCCTTGCCTCCTTTGTCATAGATTAGTTGATCATAGGTGTGTGGATTTACCTCTGTGATTTCTATCCTGTTCCATTGATCTATATTTCTGTTGGTGTGCCAGTACCATATTATCTTGATTACCGTAGCTTGGTAGTATAGTCTGAAGTCAGGGAGTCTGATTCCTCCAGCTCCATTTTTTTTCCCTCAAGATGGCTTTGGCTATTTGGGGTCTTTTATGTCTCCATATAAATTTTGAGATTTTTTGTTCTAGTTCCATAAAAAATGCCACTGGTAATTTGATATGGATTGCACTGAATCTGTAGATTGCTTTGAGTAGTATAGTCATTTTCACAATATTGATTTTTCCAATCCAAGAACATGGTATATCTCTCCATCTGTTTGTGTCATCTTTGATTTCTTTCATCAGTGTCTTATAGTTTTCTGAGTACTGGTCTTTTACCTCCTTAGGTAGGTTTATTCCTAGGTATTTTACTCTTTTTCTTGCAATGGTGAATGGGATTATTTCCTTAATTTCTCTTTCTGATCTTTCATTGTTAGTGTATAGGAATGCAAGAGATTTCTGTGCATTAATTTTGTATCCTGCAACTTTACCAAATTCATTGATTAGCTCTAGCAGTTTTCTGGTGGCATCTTTAGGTTTCTCTATGTATAGTATCATGTCATCTGCAAACAGTGAGTTTTACTTCTTTTCCAATTTGTACTGCTTTTATTTCTTTTTCTTCTCTGATTGCCGTGGCTAGGACTTCCTAAACTATGTTGAATAATAATGGTGAGAGTGCACATCCTTGTCTTGTTCCTGATCTTAGAGGAAATGCTTTCAGCTTTTCACCATTGAGAATGATGTTTGCTGTGGGTTTGTTGTATATGGCCTTTATTATGTCAAGGTAGGTTTCCTTGATGCCCACTTTCTGGAGAGTTTTTAACATAACTTGGTGTTGAATTTTGTCAAAAGCTTTTCTTGCATCTACTGAGATGATCATATGGTTTTTATTCTTCAATTTGTTAATATGGTGTATCACATTGATTGATTTGCATATATTGAAGAATCGTTGCATCTCTGGGATAAATCCCACTTGATCATGGTGTATGATCCTTTTAATGTGTTGTTGGATTCTGCCTGCTAGTATTTTGTTGAGGATTTTTGCATGTATATTCATCAGTGATTTTTGTCTGTAATTTTCTTTTTTTGTAGTATCTCTGTCTTGTTTTGATACCAGGGTGATGGGTGTCCTCGTAGAATGAGTGTGGGAGTGTTACTTCCTCTGCAATTTTTTGGCAGAGTTTGGGAAGGATGGGTATTAGCTCTTCTCTAAATGTTTGATAGAATTCACCTGTGAAGCCATCTGGTCCTGGACTTTTGTTTGTTGGATGATTTTTAATTACAGTTTCAATTTCATTACTTGTGATTGGTCTGTTCATATTTTCTATTTCTTCCTGGTTCAGTCTTGGAAGGTTATACCTTTCTAAGAATTTGTCCATTTCCTCCAGGTTGTCCATTTTATTGGCATAGAGTTGCTTGTAGTAGTCTATTATGATGCTTTGTATTTCTGCGGTGTCTGTTGTTACTTCTCCTTTTTCATTTCTAATTCTGTTGATTTGAGGCTTCTCTCTTTTTTTCTTGATGAGTCCGGCTAATGGCTTATCAATTTTGTTTATCTTCTCAAAGAACCATCTTTTAGTTTTATTGATCTTTGCTATTGTTTTCTTTGTTTCTTTTTCATTTATTTCTGCTCTGATCTTTTTTTTTTTTTTGCTGTACATGGGCCTCTCACTGTTGTGGCCTCTCCCATTGCGGAGCACAGGCTCCGGACGTGCAGGCTCAGCAGCCATGGCTCATGGGGCCAGCCGCTCCATGGCTTGTGGGAACTTCCTGGACATGGGCACAAACCCATGTCCCCTGCATCGGCAGGCGGACTCTCAACCACTGTGCCACCAGGGAAGCCCTCTGCTCTGAGCTTTATGATTTCTTTCCTTCTACTAACTTTGGGTTTTGTTTGTTCTCCTTTCTCTAGTTCCTTTAGGTGTAAGGTTAGATTGTTTATTTGAGATTTTTCTTGTTTCTTGAGGTAGGCTTGTATTGCTATAAACTTCCCTCTTAGAACTGCTTTTGCTGTATCCTATAGGTTTCAGATCATCACTTTTTCACTGTCATTTGTTTCTAGGTATTTTTTGATTTCTTCAGTGATCTCTTGGTTATTTAGTAACATATTGTTTAGCCTCCATGTGTTTGTGTTTTTAACGTTTTTTTCCCTGTAATTGATTTCTAATCTCATAGTGTTGTGGTCAGAAAAGATGCTTGATATGATTTCAATTTTCTTAAATTTACTGAGGCTTGATTTGTGACCCAAGATGTGATCTATCCTGGAGAATGTTCTGTGTGCACTTGAGAAGAAAGTGTAATCTACTGTTTTTGGATGGAATGTCCTATAAATATCAGTTAAATCTATCTGGTCTATTGTGTTATTTAAAGCTTGTGTTTCCTTATTAATTTTCTGTCTGGATGATCTGTCCATTGGTGTAAGTGAGGTGTTAAAGTCCCCCACTATGTTTGTGTTACTGTCGATATTCTCATTTATAGCTGTTAGCAGTTGCCTTGTGTATTGAGGTGCTCCTATGTTGGGTGCATATATATATTATTATTGTTATATCTTCTTGGATTTATCCCTTGATTATTATGTAGTGTCCTTCTTGTCTCTTGTAATATTCTTTATTTTAAAGTCTATTTTATCTGATATGAGTATTGCTACTCCAGCTTTTATTGATTTCCATTTGCATGGACTATCTTTTTCCATCCCCTCACTTTCAGTCTGTATGTGTCCCTAGGTCTGAAGTGGGTCTCTTGTAGACAGAAGATATATGGGTCTTGTTTTTGTATCCATTCAGCAAGCCTGTGTCTTTTGGTTGGGGCATTTAACCCATTCAAGTTTAAGGTAATTATTGATATGTATGTTCCTATTACCATTTTCTTAATTGTTATGGGTTTGTTTTTGTAGGTCCTTTTCTTCTCCTGTGTTTCCGACTTAGAAAATTTCCTTTAGCATTTGTTGTAGAGCTGGTTTGGTGGTGCTGAATTCTCTTAGCTTTTGCTTCTCTGTAAAGCTTTTGATTTCTCCTTTGAATCTGAATGAGACCCTTGCCAGGTAGAGTAATCTTGGTTGTAGGTTCTCCCCCCACTTTAAATATATCATGCCACTCCCTTCTGGCTTGTAGAGTTTCTGCTGAGAAATCAGCTGTTAACTTTATGGGAGTTTCCTTGTACGTTATTTGTTGTTTTTCCCATTGCTTTCAATAATTTTTCTTTGTCTTTAATTTTTGTCAATTTGATTAGTATGTGACTCAGTGTGTTTCTCCTTGATCCTGCCTAGGCCTCTCTTTGCTTCCTGGACTTGGGTGGCTATTTCCTTTCCCATGTTAGGGAAGTTTTCGATTATAATCTCTTCAAATATTTTCTCGGCTCCTTTCTCTCTCTCTTCTCTTTCTGGGACCCCTATAATGTGAATGTTGTCACATTTAATGTTGTCCCAGAGGTCTCTTAGGGTGTCTTCATTTCTTTTCATTCTTTTTTCTTTATTCTGTTCCGCAGCAGTGAATTCCACCATTCTGTCTTCCAGGTTATTTATCCGTTCTTCTGCCTCAGTTATTCTGCTATTGATTCCTTCTAGTGTATTTTTCATTTCAGTTATTGTATTGTGCATCTCTGTTTGTTTGTTCTTTAATTCTTCTAGGTCTTTGTTAATCACTTCTTGCATCTTCTCAATCTTTGCCTCCATTCTTTTTCCAAGGTCCTGGATCATCTCTACTATCATTATTCTGAATTCTTTTTCTGGAAGATTGCCTACCTCCACTACATTTAGTTGTTGTTCTGGGGTTTTATCTTGTTCCTTCATCTGGTACATAGTCCTCTGTCTTTTCATTTTTTCTCTTTCTGTGAATGTGGTTTTCACTCCATAGGCTGCAGAACTGTAGTTCTTCTTGCTTCTGCAGTCTGCCCTCTGGTGGATGAGGCTATCTAAGAGGCTTGTGCAAGCTTCCTGATGGGAAGGACTGGTGGTGGGTCTTCTCTCAACATTCTTATTCAGCATCACATTGGAAGACCTGTTAATATTGGAGGGTCTCCTGCAGAGGTGGGGGGCAGCTGTTGCTCACCGTGGGGACAAGGACACTGGAAGCCAATATTAGCATCTTAACAATGTTAAATCTTCTGATCCATGAACACGGATGTGTTTCCATTTACTTAGGTCTTCTTTCATTTCTTTCAACAATATGTTGTCTTCAGAGTATCAGTTTTTCACTTCTTCTTGTTAAATTTATTCCTGGTTTTAATTTTTTGAAGATGTTACAAATGTTTTTTCTTAATTTTTATTTTCAGTTTTTTTGTTGCTAGTGTATAGAAATATAATTAATCATTTTATATTGAGTTTGTACCTTGCAACTTTTTTGATTTCGTTTATTAGTTCTAATTGTTTTTTAGTGGATTCCTTGGGATTTTCAACATCAAAGATCATCATGTCATCTGCAGAAGCAAAGAGTTTCATTTCCTCTTTTCCAATCTGAATGCACCCCACCCCATTTTTGTGCTCAGTTTTCCTGGACCTTCAGCACAATGTTGAGTAGAAGTGTTTGTGTCCCTTTTAAAATCCATCCCTCCTGCCCCTCCCCAATTCCCCACTGTACATCTCCAGCAACTACTGCTCTATTTTTGTTATAATAGTTGCCTTGCATTTTACCATTTGATAAATGGTATCGTACAGTGTGGTCTTTGTGTGTGTGTATCCTTTTACTTAGCATAATAGTTTTGAGATTCATGGGTTTTGCTGTGTATACCATTAGTTTTTCCTTTCTGTCCATTTACCTGTCCACTGATATGTGGGTTGCTTCCATTTGGGGCTATTAAAAATAAAGCTGTTATGAATATTCATGTGAAAGCCCTGTATGGGTATATGCTTTAATTTCTCTTGGGTAAACACCTAGAAGTTGAATGGCAGGATCATATGGTAGGTGTATGTTTACATTTTTAAGAAGATAGTAGACTGTTTTCCAAAGTGGCTGTACCATTTCACATCCCCACCAGCAGAGTATGAGAGTTCCAGTTCCTTCACATCCTTGCAATGTTGGCATGATTCATCTTTCGAATTTTAGTCACTGCAGTTGGCATATAGTGGTATCTTGTCATGATTTTCATTAGCATTTTTCTGTTATGTAATGATGTTGAGCATATTTTCATGTGTCTATCTATCTGCCATCTTTATATCTCCTTGGATGAAATGTCTGTTCAAACCTTTTGCGAAGACATTGCTTGCTTTGTCTGCTTTCTTATTGAGTGTTGAGAGCTTTTTATATATTCTAGATAGAAGTCCTTTAATAGGTATATAATTTGCAAGTATTTTCTCCTAGTCTGCACGTCATTTTTCCATTCTCTTACCAGTGTCTTTTGAGGAGCATAAGCATTTAATTTTGATAAAGTCCATTTATCAATTTCCTTTGTGGATTGTGCTTTTTTAGTGTAATATTTAAGAACACTTTGCATAATCCAAGGTCAAAAAGATTTCTCCTGTGTGTTCTTTTGTACCTTTGTAATTTTAGCTTTCACATTTAGGTCTGTGATCCATTTGGGGTTAACTTTTGTATATGGTGTGAGGTGTGGATTAAAATTCATTTCTCCTCTCAGTTGCTTTAGGGCTCATGGTACATATCTTCAACTTCTCACAGTCTACCTTCAAGAGATATTATACAACAACTTCCTATATAGTACAAGAATCTTACGATAGTTTACTTCCATTTCTCTGCAATTGGCCTTGGTGCTACTGTTGTCATTTTATTCTTACGTACGTTAAAAACCCTGTACTACATTGTTATTATTTTTGCTTGAACAGTCATCCATCTTGTAAAGAGTTTTAAATAATAAGAAAAAAACATATGTTTTCCCAGGTAATTACTTTTTCTAGTGACCTCAATTCCTTTATATAGATCATATTTCCATCTGGTATCATTTTCCTTCAGTTTAAAATATCTTGTAGTGAGGGTCTGTTGGTGATGAATTCTTTTAGCTTTTGTACATCTGAAAAAGTATTTGTTTTGCTTTCACTTTTGAAAAATGTTTTCAATGAGTATAGGATTCTAGTTTGACAAATTGCCCCCCAATATTTTAAAGATGTTGTTCCACTGTTTTCTCTGTTACATTGTTTCTTACAAGAAATCTGCTGTCATCCTTATCTTTGGTCCTCTGTACATAATGTGCTTTTTTCCTCTGGATGTTTTTAAGATTTTCTTCTTATCACTGGTTTAGAACAACTTGATTATGATGTGTATTGATGTCATTTTTCTCATATTTCTTGTCCTTGGGGTTTTTGCTGAACCTCAACTATGGGTTTATATTTTTCATCAAATTTGGGAAAACTTGGCTATTATCTCTTCAGATAATGTCTTTCTGTCTCCTACCTCCTTTCTGGGACTCCAATTACAAATTTATTAGGGTGCTTGAAGGTGTCTCACAGTTCACTGATGCTATGTTAATTTTTTCCAGGCTTTTTTTCTGTTAGACATATGGTTTTTATCTGTAGGAATTTAACTTGGGTCTTTAATTATATCTTTGATGCTTCTAAAACTTTTTGAACATATAGAACACAGTTATAATAAGTTTTAACATCCTTGTCTGATAATTCTAACATCTGTGTCAGTTTACATGATTTTTATCCTTTAAGTTTTTTTTTTTTTAACATGTGTAGTAATTTTTATTGGATGTCAGACACTGTGAATGTTACTCTGTTGTGTGCTGGATGTTTTTGTAACTATTCCTGAACTTTGTTCTGGGATGTGGTTAAGTTACTTGGAAACTGTTTGATCCTTTTAGGTCTTGCTTTTAAAGATTTGTTAGGTAGAACTGCAGCAGTGCTTCATCTAGGGCTAATTATTCCCTATTACTAAGGAAAGCCCCTTCTGTGTCCTCTACCCTGTGCCCTGTGAATGATTTTTCCAGGCTGGCTGGTGGGAATAGGCACTATACCTGGTCCTGTGTGAGCACTGGGTATTATCACCTCTAATCCTTTGGGATGATTCTTTTCTAGACTTGAACACTTTTCTCACATGTGTGCACTGATCAGTCCTCTAATGAATACTTGAGGGGGACCCACTGAAGATCCTAGAATTTTGTGTGCATCTCTCTTCTGTATTCTGTCCTGCCTATTCTATCTGCCTTCATCTCCCCTGATTCTCAGCTCCATCCCCTCAACTTGGGGAGTCTGCCTGATTCCATCTGAGTCTTCATCCTTTGCTGCAGCCTGGAAACTCGGGGCAGTTGCAAGGCCTAAGGCAGCCATAAGGCTCCCTTGGTCTCTCAGGGATACCTGTACTTTGTTGTTTGATTTCCAGTGTCCTTAAAACCATCATTCCATATATTTCTTCTGGAGTTTTGGTTGTTTTGGGTAGGTAGGTAAGGTAAATCTGGTCCCTATTACTCTATCTTGGGTGGAAGCAGAAGTTCCTACTATGGTTGATTTTCAGTTATTTATTCTACTTATCAATAATTTCTACATTTTCTCTAATAAACATGGTTTTACTTTGAAACAGGGGGAAAAATGATGCTATAAATTAGTCCTGTATGTTATTCATAAGAATGAAAAATTGGAAATACCTAAATTCCCAAGTGATATATCTAGAGAGTGGAACAATAATAATATCTACAAAGTGGAGTATTAAGTACCCAATGTTTATATGAAAATGTGGAATGAAGTAAATAGGATATAAATGTCTATATACAACATGACTTTAATTTTGCTAAATAAAAATGTCTACAAAGACTGTTGGTGGGAATGTAAATTGGTGCCGCCACTATGGAAAACAGTATGGAGGTTCCTTAAAAAACTAAAAATAGAGCTACCATATGATCCAGCAATCCCACTCCTGGGTACATACCCAGAAAAGATGAAAACTCTAATTCAAAAAGATATATGCGGGGCTTCCCTGGTGGCACAGTGGTTGGGGGTCCGCCTGCCGATGCGGGGGACGCGGGTTCATGCCCCGGTCCGGGAGGATCCCACATGCTGGGCCTGTGGGCCATGGCCGCTGGGCCTGCGCGTCCGGAGCCTGTGCTCCGCGGAGGGAGAGGCCACAGCAGTGAGAGTCCTGCATACCGCAAAAAAAAAGAAAAAAAAAAAGATATATGCACCCCAGTGTTCATAGCAGCACTATTTACAATAGTCAAGACATGGAAACAACCCAAGGGCCCATCAACAGGTAACTGGTTTAAGAAGATGTGGTGGGTCTTCCCTAGCGGGGCAGTGGTTAGGAGTCCACCTGCCAATGCAGGGGACACGGGTTTGAGCCCTGGTCCAGGAAGATCCCATATGCCGTGGAGCAGCTAAGCCCATGTGCCACAACTACTGAGTCTGCGTGCCACAACTACTGAAGCCCGAGTGCCTTGAGCCCATGCTCCACTGCAAGAGAAGCCACAGCAATGAGAAGCCCACTCGCCGCAAGTAGAGAAAGCCTGCTCACAGTAACGAAGACCCAACACAGCCAAAAATAAAATAAATTTATGAAAAAAAAAAGATGTGGGTGTATATATATATACATACATATATATATGTATATATATAAATATTAGCCATAAAAAAGAATGAAATATTGTCATTTGCAGCAACATGGATGGACCACAAGAATATTATGCTGAGTGAAATGAGTCAGACAAAGACAAATACTATATGATATCACTTATATGTGGAAACTTAAAAAGAATACAAACGAATCTATCTACAAAACAAACAGACTCACAGACGTAGAAAACAAACTTACGGTTACCAAAGGGGACAGGGTTGTGGGGGAGGGAAGAATGAAGAGTATGGCATAAGCAGGTACAAACTGCTACACATAAAGTAGATGAGCAAGAAGGATTTACTGCAGAGCACAGGGAATTATGCCCAATGTCTTGTAATAACCTATAATGGAACATCATTTGCCAAAAAAATTACCCCGAATCACTATGATGTACACCTGTTTACAGTATTATAAATCCAGTTTTTTAAAAATGTATATGAAGAAAACATAGTGAAATATTAGTGGATAGTTTCTTCCCCGTGATGGGACTATAGGTGTTTAAAAATGTTTTAAAAATAAATCAGTATTTCCCATATCTTTTTTTAGGGAATATGAGTTACAATTATATCAAACAACAAATCCCCCCTAAATGTTAAGACAGCATCCTTGCAGAGGAGTGGCTCCCATCAGGCTGGGAGAGGGCTAAATGGAGATGATGTGGGTGTGAAAGGGCAGGTGGAGCTGGGGCAGGGATCACGATGGTCTAGAATCCTTGGGGGGAAAGTCAGCTGGAGGTTGGCACCAGAATCTGGGACTTGCAGGCAGTGCTCGAGCCAACTGAGCTTGGCTCAGACCTCCGGAGTGGGCTGGGGGCCCTGTCTTCTCTGCCCACCATTTTCATTACTTCTAGAGGCCCCTGGAGTGTTCCCTCAAGCCCAGGCCCAGTTCCCCTTGGGCTGTGCTCCTCCCACGGGCAACATTTCTGCCTTGTTCTCCCTCATGTTTACTCTGCTGCTTGGCAGACTCTAGTGGGATTCAAGGCCCCAAGGAGACAGCTGTCATCCTTCAGGCCCAGAGCCCCAGCTACGCAAAGCCCAGGCTTCCATCACACGCAGAGACGGCTCCATCTCAGGGGCTGTTTGGAGACCCTGGGGGAGGGAGCCTCACCTGCAGAACAGAGCTGACCTCTGGGATCAAACCTGGGGATCATCCAGCCTCTCGACCTCAGCTGCACGTAGGAACCACCCGTAACTGTTCAAATGTACTAATGCCTGGGCCCCACCTTAAAGGTTCTGTGGGGGATCCACCACACGTGGGGCCTGGGCCGCCGAGGCGCAAAGCCCCCCCAGATGATTCTAACGTGTGCAAGGCTGAGAGCCGCTCTCTAGTCCAGCCACCTACTTTGTGGATGTGACACATTCAAGGCCACCCAGCCCTTCAGTGACAACGTCGGCACACACAACAATGGCAGGAGAAATCTACAGAGCACGGATTCTGTGCTGTCCCGTCATCTCATCATCGCAGCAGCCCTTGGGGCTGTAGGGTTCCTACCTTGCAGATGAAGAACTGAAGCCTGCACCTTGCTCAGAACCGTGCAACTGCTCCCAGACTGTGTCAGCAGGTTTGTAAACAGCCAGAGTGTTCATGGAGCGTTATCTGCAGAACAAGAGCGGGATTCCATGCAGGGAACTTCTGTGTGCAGAGTGGAAAGGACCTCACTGCTCTGAGGGGTGGGATACTGGAGCTCTCTCCTTCTTCCTTTCCACCCACCCCCCACCCCAACTCGCCGGGGTGGGAGTATTGGGTGCACCCAGGGTCTCTTGAACTGTGGTATGGGTAAAACTCCCCAGGGAGTTAGTGAAAGCTGTGAGTTTCCTAGCCTTCTCCCAGGAGATTCTGACTCCTGCAGGGATCTAAAGTGTCCTTTGAGGAACACTGGTCTAAGGGCAAATCTTGGGTCTGCATGTGGGCAGGCATGGGCCTGCCGCTGGCTCTGGCTGGGCCGATCACCTAACTCCATGAGCCTTGGTGTGATCACCCACAAATGGGGGACTCGGACGCCCTTTGGGCGGTCAGGTTCAAAGGCATCATGGATATGAGACCTATGGGTTTCCAGCCAGTGAGAGCCCCTCGCTCTAGGGCCTTCCATGGGAAGGTCATTCCAAGAAGAAGACAAGACACTGGCAAGCTTTCTTTGACCCAGAAAAATCTGAAAGCTTGGGGGAGCCCTGAAGTCACAGTAAATGCTCACACCTGCAGGCCCACATGTCTGCACAGTCCCAAGATCCTGTCCTTTATCTTGTCTCTTCCTGCCAAGCAAAAAGAAAGGACATGTAATTTTTATTTTGTTTACAGTAACAGTATGGGGGCAGGTGTCATCACCCTCATTTTACAGAGGAGGAAACTGTACTCAGAAAGGTTAAGCATGTTGGCCCAGGGCACACAGGAGTGGGGCACCAGGGTATGAACTTGAGTGGTTCTATTTCCACACCTGGCTGCTTTGGCTCTGCCAGCCCGCCTTTCTCGGAGATGCTCTCATCTCCAGTGGCAGAGGGTGAGAGAGCCCCCCCTGGGCTTCCTGGTCCCAGATTGGGCAGAGTGGCCTGGCCCACTTTTGGCTGCAAGACCTGACGGGGGTGAAGCTCAGCTGCTTTGCAGGGGCAGGGGCTGGCGGCCATCCCAGCCCTGGCAGCAGGACTCTACGGTTCAACCAGAGGCCACCCATGGGGAGAGCCTTCTTGGAGTTAGCTGGAGCTGAGGGCCACCTGCCACCTTGGCCCTGCTGGCAGAGCAGTGGCCCCTGCCTCTTCCAGGCCCTGGGACAATCCTGCCTGTCCACTCCCAGCACTGTGGTTTTGGAATGAGGGTGCGTGAGGCGTGGGCTTCGGGCTCAGCCTTGCTTTCTGGTCTGGAAGCTAGGGGGAGGGGACACTAGCTAAAGGCTAGTGGTTCCAGGTGTCACGTGTTCTGTGTAGGCCGGAGGGTTCCCGGTGCTAAGGGCAGACGGGAGGGAGGGGTTGGGCTTGCCCTGGCTGTCAGGGAAGGCTTCCTCTAGGAAGTGACAGTTCACCTGGGACAAGTGAGGGAAGGAGGACAGGTATCCCAAACCAGAAGCCCAGGGACAAGGAGCTCCGAGCCACGCCCTGGGCTGGGCACCACTGCCAGGCGATGGGGAAGGTCGTTTCTTCCTCCGGGCGCTCACCTCCAGGTGCAGAGACGGAGGTCAGGTATGGGATTCCGGCACTGCTGCTGTGACAGGCTCCTGCTGCAGCTGTGGGTAACAGGCTCAGGAATCAAGAATCATGTGCTGGGGACCAACATTCAGCATCTCACCGAATTGTCACAGCAAATCTGCAAGCTAGATACCCTGGTTCCCGAATGAAAGAGGAAAACAGGGATAGACAGGTCCAATAACTTGTCCAAGGTCACTTGGCCATTAGATGGCTGGACTGGACGTTGAGCCCAGACTCTGATCCGAAGTCTGCGCCCGTCCTTTCACTCACCCCATGGCCCCCCAGCCTTTGTCCACTGCCCCCTCCACGGAGCGGGAGCCCAGCCGGGGCCGGTCCCCAGCTCCTCCTGAGGGTGGAGGGAGCATTGTTTCAGGTGACCAGCGTCCCGCTCCTTTGTCCTTTGGATGCAGAGACCAGGCAAGGCTGGGAACTGGGGTTGTCCAGGCAACGGCCCAGCTTCAACCCCAAAGCTGCTGGGGGTGGGGTGGGAAGTTCAGGGCCCTCAAGGGATGTGCTGACAAGGGAGGGGGAGAAAAGCAGGCCCGGTTCTCAGCTGGCGTAAGGAGCTCACTCCCCTCACGGCCCCTGAGCCCCGCCAGCCAATCCCCTCAGAGGCCCTCCTGGGTCCCCCTCTCCTCCCACCTCCATCCCAAGGGTCCAGATACCGTTTCCCAGGAAGAAAGTCTCACCAAGGCGCCTGGGGGGAAGAGCAGCCCAAACTTCAGTGGGACTATTTACAGCTGTGTGAGTGATTACCATGTGAAAGAAAGAGGCCAGAGGGGCCTGAGGACGCCCTGGCTGTAACTTGGACACCAAAGGACTTGGGAGAGGGTGTATGGGGGAGGCCGGTGGGGTGCACCAAGTTCTGCCCAAGTCTGGGGTGTACCAAGTTCTGCCTCCTTTTCCACGTCGGACTCCTCTTGGGACCCTGATGGGGGTGGCATCATGTCCACCTGGATTGCTCCACCACCTCCGGGCAACCTTCCGGCGGTGACCTGAGGCCCTGAAGGAATGGGGGTAAAGTTAAGGGAAAAGAAACCTCCCAAGAATCCCAGAGCAGGAGCTGTGGTGGGCGAGGCCCTTGCGGGCTGAACCAGGGATGCGGTGCTGGAAGGAGGTTCCTGATCTTATTCCTGTGCTCTGCAGCACAGCTCACCACCGATCTATTTTGTTCCCACTTCCTAGGAAGTAACAGAACCTGTGCGCTGTATTTCCTCCCTGCCCTGCAAGCTCTTTTCTGGACTTTCCAGCATCCCAACACCTCTTCCCGGCATTTGTGACTCACGTTTCCGTCCTGCTGCGTTGGTTAGCAGGACTCCCTTCCTGGGCACATGGCTGCCACAACCTGGTCTCCCTTCAGGTGGGAGGTCCTCAGACAGGAGTGGCCCCTTTTATCTGGGGCACTTCTCCCTCAGGAGCAGGCAGACACCCCACGCCCCGCTGCATGGATGGCCGGTCCTTGTGGAGCCCTGCGGGCTTTGTGCCTCTGCTCTTCTTCTGGAACAAAGGATGACACCTCCTCCCTCTTCTGGCCTGCCTGCCACATGGAGCCCGTCCCTGGCTCAGACCCAAGCACGATGGGAGCAGAGCGGCGGAGGAGGGAGGCCGTGGGAACCACTCTCCCAGCCCCGCTGGGGGCGTGGGCATGCTGCAGCTGCCGGGACAGCCGAGGGCAGACGGCAGAGAGAAGGGACCAGTGTTTGCTGGCTTCTGGGGAGGCATCTATTGCCACCAGGGCTGCAAGACTCCTTAGAAATCTGGGCACTTCCAAGTTCACTGAGCAAGGCAAAGCGCTTGGCAACCCGGCAGGACTTTCCTCTTTTTGGTTGCCGCTTGGGGAGGGACAAGGAGCTCTTGGGAGCGCAGAGCTGGGAACTGAGGCAGCTCTGCCCACGTTCTTCGCATTACACCACGCAGCCGGCTGGACCGAGGGGCCTCTCATAGGGACAGCAGTCCTGGACTCCGGGGAGGCAGCCAGCGATTCAGGAAGGGCGGCACAGGTGCCCGCAGGCAGCAGCGGCAACAGCTCCTACCGTGTGCATTCCAGCAATTTCTCAGAGGATCAGACCCAGTAAATCCTTGTGGAGCTACATGCAAATGGGATTCTTCTTTCTGAATTAGTTTTTGGCAGCTCCCTTGTTTGGGGGTGGGATGAGGTGAAAAAAGTTGGCAAAGAAAGGCAAACTGACATTCATCTTTTTTACGTAGTAGAATCTATAGCAAGGACGTTTCTTACCACGCTGATTTGACTGGAAATGGTTCTGACTCTTGGTGCCCCCGGGTTAGGGTCCAGCTCCAGGGGACCTGAGTTCCCCGGGAGCTGCTCTGTGCTCCAGGGCTGTCCTCCTGAGTCCTGTTCCCCAAGGTACAGAAATAAGGTTTCACTGGGGAGAAGGGTCCCTTAGAGCTGGGTAGGGGGTGCCCCTTCACCAGGAACCCAGAGTATCCAGGAAGCCTTCACTTCAGGAAACCCACACAGTCACCATCGGGACTTAAAGGACATTTATTATTTATTTTTTTTGAAAGGGTGGAGGTGGACTTTACAAGGGTCGGAAGCCGCTAACCAGAAAGGAAGATAAATAAAATACAAAGGCAGTACGTTGTGGCAGAATTCCAGAAAACACACTGAAAAAATCCTTACAGTTTAAAACTGCTTCACTTTATACATAATTACAAATTAATATACAGCATCTGGGTTTTAACCCCTTTTTATCTAATAGGATTCAGCACAGAAACGTTCATTTAGCATTTGAGGACAACAAACGAGATCAGAGGTATAAGGTGCATGGTAATCACCCTCCTGCGTGTCCTGGTGTCCCCTGCGCGCCCGGCGGGGCAACACGCCAGAAACCTCAGGCTAAACCGCGACCGTGGGCCAGCCGACCGGGCAGGCCCCTGTCAGTGCTCTGGAGCTGCTCATCCTGGCAGGTGGTCACAAAAGGCAGAGGCATTCAAGCAGGGTGAACACTGGGGTGAGCAGAGACTGGGCTCAGCCTGGGTGTCTGGAGCAGGCTGTCACCGTGTGCGGCAGGAGAGACTTTAGCCAGCTGGGTCTGCCTGTCTTTAAACCTTAACAAGATGGAGAACTCACTCAAGGCCTGTCGAGCTTTTGACAAATGAAATCCGATTGGTACATGGAAAGAAGCCTTTGTTTTTTTCCCTCTTATGGCAGCACTAAAAGACTTTTCACTTTAAAACCTGGCCAGCAGGCAGTAGATCCCAAAGTTCCGGTTAACTAGGAATGTTACGCTACACGGAAAGAAAGAAAGAAAATGAAGAACCAAACCAAAACAATCTCTTTGCCCCTTTCCTTGTCTCCGAGGGTCCATCGGAGCAACAGCGCCAGGTGGGGCCGTGACCCCAGGACCACAGGTGTGTGTGCCACACTGTCCCGCTGCAGGAAGGCAAGACACACATCCCTCATCCACTGCCGCCGTGGAATTGGAAGCGTTCTTTCTGGGCTTCCACATTCCAAGTGTGTCCACACCCCTTGGCAGTGTCTGGGGGCCCCTGCAAGCCACCCTCTTCATGGCTGCTGAAGCCCACTCACCAGGACCGTCTCTCTCAATGTGCTCCCACCCCAGTCCCTGGGCTTAGCTGTCCTCTGGGCACAACTGGCCCCCCCCATCAACGCTGTATCAACAACTGCAGCTCCAAGGCCGATACCAAATCCTTGGGGAGAAAGAACCGGCTATGGAAAAAGAACTTTGTGACCAATGGATGAAATATAAAGCGCTTCTGTGAACGGTACCTTCGGGATGGAGTTCTGGCCCCTAAGGTTATGGTGCTACCTTTATTTTAGGTGGGGCCTAGTTATAAACCCTATACACTAACACCCACTCTCCAAATAAAGGTACGACAAAGCCCAAGGATCTTAAAAATGTGTGCTCACTACTGCTAATACTAGGGGCTTGGGAAGATAACAAATAAGGGAGAATATGAGCAAAGGAACAACTTTTAGTGGTATTACCCTGAGACATGAGAGGAAAACAGGTAAGATTCGTACCTTTCCAAAAAAAAAAAGTCTTGATAAGGATTTCTTCCCCACAGACAGCTCTCAGGGGGGTAGAGGATGGAATGTTGGCAAAGGCTGAATTATGGCAATCTGCATGTTTTTAACCTTCTCCATTTTCAAAGAAAACAGTTAGCATAGTTGATTGTCTCGAAAGTGAAGCTGACTGTAGGGAGCGTTTAAAGTGCACATGCCACCCGACTGGGATGACGACCACTGAGATGATGGAAGTTTTGAGAGAAGATGCAGCCTCCTTCCAGGCAACTCACGAGATTCTGGAACTCTGGATGGTGTTTCCATCTGTCCCCCAAAACCTAAACACAAGGAAGGCCAGCCATCTGATTTGCGGAGCTTAGAGAAGCACAGCCCCTAGCGTGGGGACACTGTGGAGAACTGAGTCTGAGCTGTCCCGGGAGACAGCCCCTTCTCACATGAAGGACACCTCAGTAACCAGGACAGGCCTCAAGGTCAGAGGAGACCTCAAGGCCATCAGCAAAAGCAGGAGCAGCAACAATCCCAGGTGGTTCCCCAAGCGCAACAACAAAATCCCCGAGTTCCTTATCAAAGGGGGAGAGAGACAGGACGAAGGCATGGAAAAGCACGGGTCCGGGTAAGTGGTTCTCTCTCTGCACCGCACACTCTTCTGGGGGAGATGCCTTCTGATTCTGATTCTAAACTTGTCCAACCACAAGCTGACCAAAGTATTTTAAGTTAGTGGGGTACAGGTGAAGGGGAAATCACCATTTTAAAACAACTACCACCGAATAATCAAGACAACCGAAACTTCACGACTAGTTGGGAGTAAGCTGAAAGCCACCTGTGCAGCTCTATACAGAAACTCAGCGTCCAGGGTGCTTCTTGTGAAGAGCCTGCGTTAGGGCAAATGCCATCAGCACTGAGCACTGGTTTCAAGCCCAGAGGCAGGGAGGCCCGGCCTACACGGACAGAGGAAGGAGGATGCAGGTCCTCATTCATCAGCCCCACCCCTTTCCAGCAGAGCTCTGGGACTGGGACCCACAGAGGTGAACCTGAGCCAGTGACAGGGACAGACGGCTGAGCTCCCCGTGGATCTGAGAAAGGCATGACAGGCTGGCCTTACTCAAGCTGTACGGACTGGCAGCAGGAAGCAACCTAACCTTTTGCTGTTTAGGGTCTCTGTGGGGGTGGGGGGGGTGGGGGGGTAGTACATTAAGGTTCAATAGAAAATCAGCTGGTTCTGCTCAAGGTGTGTTTCTGAAGGGTAAGAAATCTCCACGACAAAACTAGGCAAATGTAGCCCATGGGTGGCAAGTTCCTTAACTCTCAAGCAAGGAAGAAGACATCCCTTGATCAAAGTATGAGGTGAGGGTGGCAGGAGGGAAGGAAATGGACCCCTCCCCCAACCTTAATTTTCCTTTGGGCCTTCGAGGCACTTTGACAGACACGGGGGAGTAAGGAAGCAGCACCGGCTGCTTGACTGGACAGTTGAAACCGTTGGGCTGGTGTGTTCACCCTTAAAACACATACACACACATGCACACATGCACACAACACACAAATAAATAAAACAAATCTAAGCTAAAAGTTTTAAACCAGACCTCTTTCAAATAAACTGAAAGATAAATATCTCCATCTGCAAGGCCAGCTTGCAATTCATCAACAAGCACCAAGTTACAGATTTTTTTGTTTGTTTCTAAAAATTATGTTCAAAGACCCATGCTCCTGAGGGGCAAAAGGCAGGAATCAAAGACCACATTTAAAGCACAGAATTTTCCAGGGTTTCCCCTCCTGGGGGGTTAACAAGTGTGGCAGGTGCAGGGGCCTCAGGGAGAAACATCCTGCACCTCCCCGCTGGCGACAAGCCTCAAGGAATACAGATCAAAACACAGTGGGACAAGAAAAAGAGAGAAGGAAATGAACAAACAGGCAGCATCTGTGGATTCTTCAAGGGGCAGAGTACAATAACCAACAGGCCTTTCGTTTCTAAAACTTTTGAAAGAAATCAAATTCTGCCAGGCCTCCTGATAGGAGACCTTTCCAAGCCACACCTTCTGGCCAGCTCTTCTCTCAGTCTGTACTGGTGGGAACCGCTTCATATGGGCCTAACACACCCACCTGAACCTGCTTTTCGGCCAGTTGTCTAGTACAGGGTGGGCACCCCCTGGCAGCAGGAGAAGCAGGCGGTCTCTGCGCGGGAGGAGCGCGGATGGGGCCACCCTCTCCCACGGCGACTGCCAGGCAGGAGCAGCTTCCCTGGGGGGGCACCTCGAGGTCTCAGGAGTACTGCCAGGAGGCCGTGGCCACTGCTGAGTGGCTAGTGACAACCAAAAAGTGTCACGCCGCAGGGGTGATAGTGAGGAGGCCTCTCTACTTCGTCTGTGCCCAGAACATGTGGGCACACATCTTGGAAAGCCAATATATGATTTCTTTTAGACTTGATAAAATTAGATACATTTTTTCTTTTTAAAGTGACTGAAATACCAAAATCAAGGTGTTTCAAGATCATCTGCTTTTTAAAGACATCAAGCCTTCTCTCACCGGTTCTCACAAATATCGTCGTCCCTTCTGAAGTGAAATGAGAAATACACGCGAAAAGGGGTGAGGCGTGCATGGGGTGAGTTTACAGGGAGACAGCCTGGGAGGGCTAGTGGGTGAGGCTCTGAGTGCGCGCTCCCTGAGCGGTGGCGGGCAGTGCCCCTCGTGCGGGGCTTGAGCTGAGCCCAGCAGGCATCTGGTATAGACCGTGCACAGTTCCGGCGCAGTCCACATGTATGTGCAGATGGGCTACTGTATGTGTTCAGATGAAGTCCAACCTATCTGCTGTTTGATTTTTGGTTCTGTTCCCCAAAATAAAAGGCAGTAAGAGCTTCAGACCGCATTTGGAAACGCTCTTTTAGTCTCTAGGAATTCCTGACATGTCCAAAACCATCGCCTGGACTTCTGGGGCCACTACTCTTGGTGTAACATCCACCACCCAGCAGGGCTGGCCCCAACCCGAGAGGCGTTGGGTTGCCAATCCTGTGCCTCCTTCCCCACCCTGACCCCCAAGACCAGTTGTTCTTCTGGTCCAGGACCTGGGCAGTGCGGGAGGGCTGGGCGCCGCAGGACACGGGCATCAGTGTAGGAGAATGTGCGCACAGGACAGCAGGGGTTGGGGCTATAACCATGGCGGGACAGGAGCGGCTGCCTCGGAGAGGAACGGGGTCAGCAGAAGATCTCCTCCCCCTCTGCGGGTACTTCAGATGCAGGGCCATCTGGAAAAAAGGAAACCAAGGCGGAAAAAGAATTTCAGAAAAACTGCTCTTTTCACTGGTAAATTCTGTTCTTTCCTCCCCAAACACAAGTCTTCTGGGATGCAAACAGATGCCGGGCTGGTGGGCAATGACATCCGCCAGCCAGGCCTCCAGGTGACGTAGTGCATGAGGTCGTCAGTGATGTCCTCCGTGTCTACAGCTCCTTAAACTTTACAGAAACACTAGGCTTGCTGTTTGTAAATAGGCCTGGAAATAGGGATTTCTCTTCAACCTCCCACACAGAAGGGAGAGGAATCCTAATGAGAAGGACTCAGACCTTGTGCAGTGTGATTTGATAGCACGCCCTGTGGCGGCAGGTAGGTCAGTTAATCCCGAGCTTCAGCTTCCCAGTGTGTCTGGGGGTCAGCAACACCTCTCTCACAGTCACCTGCAGGATTAAAGCAGCCCTCAGAAAATGCTCACCAAGCACCTGTTATTAGTATTACTGGACCAGGCCTAGAAAGGCAGGGAGGACTGCAGCTGCTTCACTGAGGTGAGTTTCAGCTCCTCAGCTGGACAGTAAGTGTGAGAAATGAGCCCGCACTCTCTACTTCGTGCACGTGCCACACAGAGTGGGTTCTGAAATGTTCTTTGAATCTGTGTTCTTAGTGTCAGTTCCAACAGTCCTTTGCGGGCAGAGCAAGTGGGTTTGGTGAGATGTGTATGGTTCAGCTTTTATACACCTGAATGGCAGCCACCTCTTTTTAACCACTCCCATGCTGCTAAAGCCACCCACTCTTCAGGATCCAGGGACTACACGGCCAGAGGGAGACCTGGTGTGTGTAACTCACCACCGGACTGCGAACGGCTTCCTTTGTTCTTCTTCTTTTTCTCCTTCTTTTCCTTTGGCTTAGCTAACCCAAACAGGCGGGTGGACGTGGACACTGGGGTCTGGCTCTGACCCTCTGGTACTCTGTTTGTCTGGCTGGTGGAACCCAGTATGTGAAAAGGCCCCTTTTCTTTGTGTGTCCGAGAGATGCTGTTCCTTTTTGGGGACACTGAGAGTTCTGAGTCCAATGACCCCGATTTGGCTATGGAAGGTGCCGGTGGCAAGAGGGTCTCCTCAGGATTCGGAAGGAAGGATGGGATCCTCAGCAGCTTGGTGTGCTGATGTGAAACCTGCACATGGTCAAGAGAAGGGGTCTGACTTGGAGGCCGGCAGCATCCCCAGTGCCTCTACTCAGTGAACACTACCTGAGGTCACCGGCTGTGTCAGTGGTTCAGCCCCGTGTGCACCCACTGCCTTGGACTCCAGAGAAATGGTAAAAAGATTCTGATCTTCTCAGTTCCATTTCCTCCCTCCCTCAGGTAGTATCTATGAAAGTGCTAAAAATATCATCTGATGCCATTACTATTTTTATTATCAGCAACATAAAGAATTAACAGTAGCTTGGAAGAGGCAGCTTAGAACTCCCATTCCCTGAAGAAGCAGGAAGAGCTGCTTATCCAACGACTGATTTACACGGGGGTGTAGATAATTATTTCAGGGCTAAGAGATTATAAAGGTCTGTTCAGGTTAGAGGGCAGGTGGAGACATGCTTATACCAAGATCCTAGCCAAAGGTTAAACCAAAGATAAAGAGAGATAATCAGTCTAATCTGTGCTCCCGCTGGGCCTTGCAGCCTTCCCTGTGGAAGCCATCCTTGTGTCACGAAAAGCACATAGAGCCACTGGCTACTCCCCCCACAGACGTGAAAAACTCTGCAGGAAGCTAAACTGCTCCCTCTGGAAGATGTCAGTTTCCTTTTCTTTCATGATCCAAGGTCAATCGATCAAACAAATGGCAACCTGAGTATCAGCAGACAGGAGGATCTGTGTGCACCCAAGCTTCCCACCTGCCACAGGTGCCCCGTTCCAGAATAACCGTAGACCACCACTGAAATAAACTCGGGGGTCAGCGTGCTTCCCACATATGTGATGCCTTCCCATATAAGTAGTCGCTGCAGGAAAAGAAAGGTTTCATCCACAGTAGCGAGACAAATCAGGAATTAAGCAGAGCCCAGATGTCTGAGCATCCCTGAGAAGGAATATCCTCTCTCCATAAGAGGGGCTGCCTTCCATCATTTGCCGGGATGGGCTCCTCCCTGTAGCTGACGCCCACTGACCCCACCGTGTGGGTTCTTTCAGGAACTCAGGCGTTACTGCTCTGTGTGAGCCCCAGGCACTGTGCTCCGGGGGGACCTGTGTCCTCGGTGTGCTGTCCCCATCCAGCTACAAGTTCCTTTAGCTGGGGACCATTCTAAGTTCTTCTGTGGCACAGGGCAGAGGGGTTGCTCCCCAAATCCTGGACGGCTGACTGCCATCCTCAGAGATGCTGAGGCTACTCCGGCCTAAGCGACTGAGGGCTGAGGGAAGTGCCAGGCATCCATTAACTCCCCTGGCCAAACCCCAACCCATCATGCTGAGAGATGCAAAAAGGAGAAAAAGACTCACTTCCTCACCTGCCCCCTGGTGGTGCATAAACAGATCTGTAGAAGCAGCCTTTATATTCTCTGTCTACTTTCCTCCGCTGCTCAGAGGGTTCTTGGTTATGCGGGTCGTGACCCGGCCCCCCAGCGCCCCGTACCTGGCCGATGTCACAGTCGGCGGGCCTCTGGCTGAGCCGGTCGGCCTCCCGCTTCAGCTGCTCCTGCTCGCGCTCGAGCTGCCTCTGGGCAGCGCGCAGGCGCTCCAGATCGCTCTGGTAGGCGACCTTCCTCTGCTGCAGCTCGTCGAGCTCGTGCTCCAGGTCCTGGCGGCCGCGCCGGAGCTCGTCCTCGCGCTGCGCCAGCCGCGCCTCGCGCTCCTGCAGCGCCCTCTCGCGGGCCTCCCACTCGCGCTCGCGCCGCCGCTTCTCCTCCAGGTGCTGCGCCTGCTGCCGCTGCAGGTTGGCCAGGTCCTGGCGCTGCTTCTCCAGGCTGCGCTGCTTCTCCTGCTCGATGAGGGAGCTGGGCCGCGACGCCGTCCGCGTGAGCGCCCGCTCGGTCAGCAGCAGCTTCTGGTCCTCGATGTAGCTGTCCTGCTGCAGCACCACCCCCTGCGGGGGAGACGCACGAGGGGGGACGATGAGCCTCCGCCTGGAGGACGAGGACGCCACCCCAGACTACGGCCCTCCCCTGGTTTCTAAGCTGCTCTGGGAAAATGCTCCAGCATAACCCTGGGCGGCAACCAAGTCACAAGGTCAGTGGTGTGGGGGACTCGGATTTGGCGGGCAGCGGCTTTGTATGGGGTGGGGAGTGTGTGTTTGGGAAGTGGGAGGAGGTATGAACTGGACTGGTTAGAAATTGAGGATATTCCCAGAAAGCTGTGTGGGGAGGGTCACCCTACTCAAATACCACACAGAGACATGGAATATGGAAACTTACAATCCTACCAAAGGCCTTCCAGACTGAAACCATGTCCTCTGTGCATGTCAGCACCCCATGTGCTCTGGGGCATGGCTGTCAAGGGTACCTGCAGTCCACCATGTGCTCGTCAAGTCCAGTCTTAGCGGGTCGATGATACTCTAACCACTGCATTCTGGAACCTTTCTCATCATGAGAGCCAGTCTTCTCTAGTCTGAGGGCCCCATTTACCCATAAGAAAACTATAGACCTCAAAGATCCAGGCCAACAATACCCTGGTCACTGATTCTCTCGAAACAAGGAAGTGAAGGGATAAAGGAGAAGGGCACATACCTGCAAAGTGCTGAGGAGCTCGTGGAGATGGACGACGCTCTGGATGACCGGCTGCAAAAGGAATCAAAGGACCATCACCTCAGACTCGGAGGCTCAGACCCCAGCACACTGCGTGTCATCCGACAAGAACCCACCCTACCACACAGCAAGGGGCTTGCATTTGAACCAAGTACTTTCAGACTGAAAGCACCACAGAGGATAAGCCGGTACAAGTAGCCAAGAAAAACAAGATCAAACGAAGTAACTGTGTATGTAGGAGGGAAGTCAGCACACAGTGAAAGGTATTACGAAGCTCCAATTATTTAAAATGACTGGCACAAAAATGGCAAACACACCAATGTAACAAAACAGAAAGCCCAGAAGCAAACCGCAGCATTAGTATATGATACAAAGAGCATTTCTAGTCAATGGAGAAGGAAAGAATATTCAGTGAATTGTTCCGAAAAAACTGGCTAAATCATTGGAAAAAACTAAGCTGGGATCCACAGAAAAAACATTCAAATGGATTGAAATGTTAAATGTAGAAAAGAACTGTAAAAGAGCTGTAAGAAAATGTGAGAATGTTTTCTGATCTTGAAATAGGGAAGGCTTTTCAGAGACAGAAACAATGGATGAAACCACACACACACACACAATTTCAATTACTGTGTAAAAATGTATAATAAAAAGGCAAAGGAAACAGTGAACAGAACAAGGCAAAAGAAACCTTTAATTTAAAAAAGGCTCTCGTAGATCAACAAAATAACGAATATTCTAGTAGAAAAACAGGCACAGAACATAAACCAGCAATTTACAAAAGAAGAAATACAAATGGCCAATTATATAACATATTAAAAATGATTCAACCTTATTTGAAATCAGAAGAATGCAAAAATAAAGAAATAACCACTTGAACTTATCAACAAAATGTCAATTAAAAAATAATTCCCAGTGTTGGTGAAAGTATGATGAGAATGGATACTCTTGTACTGACAGGGATGAACGCTGTATAACCTTTCTAGAGAGCGGATGACATGATGAGGAAATAATCAGAGCCCTGCAAAAAAAAGTATGAGGATGCTCTTGGCTGCATCATTTAAAAAGCAAAAAAGCAGAGAAAGAACCATTGGAAAGATTAAATAAATTATGGCACATAACATAATAATATGCAGCTGTTAATTAGCATGTTTCTTTTTGGGTTTTTTTTTTTTGTTTTTTTTTTGCGGTACGCGGGCCTCTCACTGTTGTGGCCTCTCCTTTTAAGGAGCACAGGCTCCGGATGCGCAGGCTCAGCGGCATGTAGGATCTTCCCAGACCGGGGCACGAACCCGTGTCCCCTGTGTTGGCAGGCGGACTCTAAACCACTGCGCCACCAGGGAAGCCCGATTAGCGTGTTTTGTACAAATATGCCTTGGGGAAATGCTTCTGGTGGGTTAAGAGAAAAAAAGCAGGATACGAAGCTCCAGGGAGTAGTGAAACAAATTGTATAAAATTATGTTTATGCAACTCATACTCACACATAAAATACATGTCCTGTATAAGAAAAGGCTGGAAAAATGCACACCGAACATTTAATAGTACTATGGTACTAGTGGTACTATGTTTACTTAATTTTTTCCTTTTTTACATTATTGGATGTTTTCCAAATCTTCTACCACAAACATGTATTCCTTTTATAATATTTAAAACACAAAAACTTTATTATCAGGCTTAGCTCTTCTGAGAATACGATTTACCCCTCATTTAAGTTTATTCTTAATTAACAGAGAGAGGGAGAAGTCACAGCAGACCAGCTGACTGACTGAGCATCCGTAGTGTATAATCCATGCTGGAATGCCTGAAAACCACTGGTCTTGTACTGTCTCTTCTCACTAAATATGAGGGGAAAGTTGCCAGGTGAAAAAATCAACTAAGGGCTACTTTTTAAGCAGCACCAGAGCACAGCAGCCTGTGTGGGAGCAGGTTTACTTCATTCAAGGATGGACACGCTGAAGGGGGTTACGTCAGCGTGTAGACTAACATGCCAACAAACAGAAGACAAAAAACACCCTTCTGTGTTTGAGGGAAAAAAGGAAAGATTTCCTTAATCTGAAATTTCAAAAGAAAACTCCTCAGGGATTTAAGGTATTCTATTAAAAGCAGGAAGAAACACAGAGAACACCCTGAGAGGTACACCCTAGCACCCCACTGTCCTGTGTCCAATTCCAGCCTGCTGACACAGTCACACGCTTGGAGTCAACTAGGTTTGGAGACAGTAGGAACCTTGAGGAGGATTTCCTAAGAGGGACCCAAGGAGATGGAGAAACAGTGAAAGGCGTGCGTTATCCTGCAGGGTCAGCGGAGCTCAGCCGAAGGCAGGTGAAAGATTTGCGTGGGGACCTGATCTCTAGCTAGGAGACAACAAGGCTACTTCTAGAGTGACACACACAGAGCGAAAAGCAGTGCTCGAAGAAGAAAACTCAAGCTGAGTTGCAGGATAAGAAATTATTATGCAAAATTTTACCCACAAGTTAATTTGCCACGTTCCAGACTGTGCCTTTGGTGCCAGGCTTGTGTTACAGCAAAGGTGGCTACAAATTCTACTCAGTGTGCGCAGAAAGAAATCACCATGGGAGCTTCATGGCCCACGTTTAGAGAAAGCAAGGGGCTTCTCAAGGACAGAGAAGCAGAGGCAGTACTCTGGCAAAAGGGCAAGACGAGGCCCTGGGGCCAGGGAAAGGAAACACAACTGCACAGATCAGCCAGGAGCCAAGCTTGTTCATCATGGCAAAACAGAAATGAGTATTCCTAACCTAGCAATTATAACAAAATCATATTCTTTTAAATAGCTCATAATATTCTTACCTCACTGTTTCTTTTAAGCATAAATGCCAGGTTAGCATTTCCACCCTATAAAACAAACAAAAAAAGTGCATTTAAAAACAACGAAGACTCTGAGGCAAGAATGATATTCAGCGTGTGTCTGAGTTATGCTGTGACTTCCCGTTTTCGTTCTTTTCTACAGCTTCTCACTGCAGGGCAGTGAAGATTTGAGGCTGAACTGTTACTGATGCCTTGCAAAGAGTTCAGGGGGGTGTGTGCATTTAAACAAGCCTCTTAATGAAACTGGTCCAGCCACGGCCGCAGCAGAGCTGTGCACGTAGACGTGGTGTCTGGAGACAGGCCCAACGGCCAAGAACGTGGGGCTCTGAATTGTACTGTTTGCTTAAAAACGTGCTTTCCTCTTCAGATAAAACAGGAAATAAAAACGGCAAATTGGGCATCCAAAACAAAATCAAAGTAGGCTAGTTTCAAAGACTATGAATTTAGAGGAAGTGCAGGGAGGACTTAGGGAGTGTACTTTACAAAGAAATACCTTTTTCAGACCACTATCCGATTCTGTTCTCCTAAGATCTTGGCCATCATCTCCTTCTTCCTTCTCACCTCCTAAACAAACAAACAAGGTGGTTTTTTTTTTGCAGTTGTAAAACAGATTAGCCAATGGAATACTATATACATAGCTTAGGGACAGAATATTTCTGAATCCTATTAATGCCAATGGCAGCTAAGTGACTGATTATTAATAATTTTACGGATGCAGAAGAACTAGAAGCAGAAAGGAAAAACAAGTGTTATTACCCCCCTTTGGCTATAGCTTAGCTGAGATCTCAGGAAAACCTCTTTTATTACTGAAAATGAACATGACATTCATAGAGGTTCCTGAGTGTTTCAGCAGCTAGATACTTATTAGGATCTCACTAAAACATTTACTGACTGATTGGGACAGAGGAGATGGAGCTACCAGAGTACAGATCATTTTTAGTTGTGATAGTTAAGGACTGCCCATAAGAACACATGAGTTCAAAACCACTGACCTTTTGAAGCATTCATCTGATGGCTGTCAAATCCTCCAAAGGTCTCTGCTCTCCGGGGCAAGGAAACGGGGCCTACCATGCCTTCTTGTTCAACAGGGCTGCTGACAGCCTGCCCAAGTGTGCCTCCCAGGCTTCCACTCACCAAGCCCTGAAGGATCTCCACTGGAAGAAAGGAAACATGCAAAACTGACATCGCCTCTTTTAATGGGAAAAAGAAAATCTCATGGTAATACACTATATGTAAAGGGAAGAGGAACAGAAAATGCCAAAGTGACCACGTGACTTCCTTTGCTGAGAGAAAGCTCTCAGCTCAGGATATATGCGTTAAATGGATTCTACTGGAAATGCAGAGATTAACTCTTCAGCCTTATTCACATGAGACCTAGGAGATTTAAAAGGGTACAGGGAAGGCAGAGTAATTTACTGGAAGGAGCATGGCTCCGGGAGTCAGATCCAAAGCAGCCAAAAGGAATTCCCTAGGAAGTAAGGTGAGGCAATTTGAGAACTGCAGTTCAAACTGGCAGGCTTTTTGCCCCTCCCATAGGGAGGTCAAGGGGCTACAGCAGTCTAAGCATCTGAATTCTCAAATCCAACCAGCTAGGGTTCTCTTCTAGAGCAGCAGTGTCCCACAGGAAGGAGAAAGTGCTGAAAGTGGAATAAAAATTGAGCAGGAGAGAAGCCACAGAGATAAAGGAAAAAGAAGGTCCAGATAGAATAAGGGAGGAAACAGAGGCAGGGAATCTCCTAAGACAAGCCATTGTTATTTTCTAAAAACACTACATGAAAACAATAGAAGAGTCCGATGAAGTGAAAGAAGCTATCTTAGCCTAAAAATGTAGGAAATGTATTTCACGTAAAAATGAGCAACAGAAAAACATCAAAGTCAAATCCCACACAAAGTTAAGGAAAGGCAGAGAGAGAGAAAAAACAAGGGGCATAACTTCCCTACATATAATAAAAGCACATCAGAAGGACATGCCCATAAAGTGAGCTAATAAAATAAAGAAAATGACACAAGACATGAAAGAACCTAAGTCAGAATCAGAAAACACAGAAAGGAGGTGGCAAAACTCAAGTGGAAATGAAAGGAAAAGGTATCCCTTTAAGAAATGGAAACTGAACTAGAATATGAGAACAAATAAGCCCAAAAGAAAATGACTTAAGATAATAGATGGTGAAAGGACATTTAAACATTAAAAAGATGAAGCTATAAAAAGTACTATGGGAAGCAAGAAGTACTGAAGACAGGCAATGATGATCCAACATATGGACAGTGGGAGTTCTTGAAGAAGAAAATCAAAGCAAGGGTGTAGGAAAAATACTAAAAACTATAAGAATACATCTCTGAAATCTGAAAAATCTGAAACTATATGTCAAAATAGAACACTGTGAACCCGAGAACATCAGTCCAGGATAACCAGCACCAAGGCATATTCTAGTAAAACTACTCGGATTTAGGGGAAAAAAATCCTTTGGGCGTCTAGGCAAAGAGCACGCGACTTACATGGGGAAAATCAAATTACGGTTAGACGCTGCCAGCAACGCTTTACGTCAGAAAAAAATAAATAACATATTTGAGAATTAAGACACTCAGAGGAAGAGAATGTGAACCAAGGATTTTATACCCAGCAGAACAGATTTTCAAGTATAAAGGGCACAAATTATTACCGATATGCAAGGACTCGGTATATTAGCCTCATGAACCTTTCCTGAGACATCTACTAAAGAATAAGCTTTAGACATCCAAAATGACTGGAGGGACACTGATAAAAACGGGTGGTGGTTCTTGCAGAATGAAGACTACAGTTCGGGTCTAAGAAGGGGAGAGTGCCATATACAGTGGTTGTAAGCTGACAGTATAGACAGAGTACAACTGGTAAATAAAAAAGGGGGGAGGGAATGGAGAGAGCATAAAAGAGTCATATTTAGCGATAGCAGTGTTAGTATTGTTATTCTGATGTGTATGTTAGGGTAAATATAGGATATTTTATTTCTACGATGTATCCTTGAGAATGAGGATTCACAATGTGGAAGAAAAGAGATACAGATGTAATATAGAGGAGATTAAGCCCTGCAGTCCACAATTTGAATTAAATATGTATCAGTGTGAATTCATTACCCCATCCCCTCACGCACACACACAGTATATTTCCCCCAAAGCGGACCACTGAAAAGGCCCAACCTAGTAACAATGAAAACCCCAGCAGCAATAACCACCCCTAGCGCCTAGACAGTGGTCTTGAAACATCATTTCCCACTAAAAGAAACCAGAGCTTCTCAGAAAGATGGCTAATTCCAGGTATGGGCAGAAAACAAGATGAGCCTGGAGCATCTTAACATACCAAACAGCAAAGCAGCTCTCAAAGACTGCTGGGGTCACGCCAAAAGGACTCAGAGGCCCCACAAAGAGGTGCTCCTTGGCAAAGAGAGGACCTTTTTAACTTTTAATAAGGATAAGAACTGCAACGACTTGAAGCGCATCAGACATATTTAATTCATGAGTCTATAATAATATATTAAAAGTACTGGTCACTTTCAGAGAATGACCATAAATCAATTCACTACTTTGAAAACTGGTAAATAATGGGGGAAAATTAATCAAGCATTTATCCTTTTATCTTGTTTTCCCTATATGTTACAAAATAAAGAAGACAACTAGACATTTTGTGCCCCCAGATGAAAGAGCACAACACTCCGGTAACACAGCTTGCCAAAGGGATTATGTCTGAGCAACTGAGCCTCCGAGTCCAGCAGAGAATCTAAAGGAAACGGAGGGCAGAAGAACAGAACCCCTGTGTGAATAAAACCCAAAAAGAGAAACCCACAGGTCAAAGCTCAAGGATAAATTGTGTGGAAAAGAAAGGGATGGTGGGGTGGGTGGAGGACTGTAAATAAAGAATCCTAAAAGGCATATCAAAAACCATGAATACAACGGAGCCACAGGGTCTGTGAACAGGCACTTGGCCATAAAACCATAAAGAAACCTAAGCGATTACTGTAAAAGTCACAATATACTTTCAGGAGGGAGGGAGAGAGCTCTGATGGGGACAGGACATGTGGAAGGGCTTTAAGGGGTCTGGCCACATTTTATTTCTTGACCTGGGTAGTAGTTACAAGGATGCCCACCTGATAAGAATTTACTAAAGCGAAATATGTATTGGGTTGTTTTCTGTATTTGTGATTTATTTTACAATAAAAAAGTACAAACTGGTAGAGAATATTAGTGTGAAAACCACTGTGGGAGGAGACAAGGAGGGGGGCAATGCTGAATGTAAATTACCCTCATTTATGGCACTTTTCATTAAAGGCCCTCCTTTGAGAGCCTCTTCTGTGTTGGATCGGAAGAGGATTCTAGAGCTTTGAATTGGGGAGCCATCCTCTGGCAAGGGAGTGCTGCACTCAGTCATGTCCCGGAAAATCATCTCCTTCTCTTCCAGTAAGAGTAGGATCTGCTGGTCCTTTTGCTGAAGTTGTTCTGCAGGTGCACAGAGAAGAGATCTGGTGACTTGACTGTTCACTATGATGAGATGACTAAGACATGAGCACCACCTTGTGGTAACGCATGGAACCACAAGGAACACAGCTTCCCCCACTTTCTTTTTCATCATGAAGGCAGTATCAAGCTTTTGATCTGTAATGTCTACCTGGAAAACTATCCTGGGTCTTTCTACGCAAATGCCAGAATTTCTGACATAACTAACTTGCACTCTGTTCCATTCTCCTGCCTCCTGTTTATTTCTCAACCCACACACTCTTCTCTGGCTTCTGCCCATCACTCTGCATCTGCTCTTTCCAAGGTTACCCTTCACTACTGAATCCAGTGAAGTCTTTCATTTCATCTTTTCCAGCGTGGATACTTCCCCCATTTAAAACTGTTTCCCGGACTTCCCTGGTGGCGCAGTGGTTAAGAATCCGCCTGCCAATGCAGGGAACACGGGTTCGAGCCCTGGTCCGGGAAGATCCCACATGCCGTGGGGCAACTAAGCCCGTGTGCCACAACTGCTGAGCCTGCACTCTACAGCCTGCGAGCCACAACTACTGAAGCCTGCGTGCGCCTACAGCCTGTACTCCGCAACAAAAGAAGCCACCGCAATGAGAAGCCCCCACTAGCCGCAACTAGAGAAAGCCTGCGTACAGCAACGAAGACCCAAGGCAGCCCAAAAGGAATGAATGAATGAATGAATAAAGTAAAATAAAATAAAACTGTTTCCCTCCCCATCTGCTTTTGAGGACACTGCTGGTTCTCTTCCTACCACTCTTACTCCAGCACTTTACAGACCAGACCTGCCACCTGCCATGAATGAGTATCTGGGCTACCCCACCCCCCAGCCCTGGGCTCCATCCTAGACTCCTTTCTATACTTTACATGCTTTCCTCTCGGGGACCTCAGTCACTCCCATGGCTTCAATTACCTCTTATGTGCTGATAACTCACAAAAGGCACCCCAAATCCTACCCACTTTTTGAGCACCAGACTGCTGAGTCCCACTGTCAGGCGGCTCTCTCCACCTAGACGCTTTGTTCTCCGCAGGTCAGAAAACTGTTCTCCCTTCTTGCCACCCCGTCTCCTCCCTGTAGCCTGTGGCCTCTTCCTCAGGCAACAACACTGTCATCCCCCAGTTACCCAGCTGGAAACCTGGGAGCGGTTTTGTCTCCTCACTCTGTCCCACCACCCACAGTGGTTCCTTATTTCTTACTCACGTCCATCCCCCCTCCAGCCCATTTCTCACCAAACTTATCCCAAGAGTCCCCCAACTGGCCTTTCCACTCCCAGTGGGCTCCCCCAGCCCCCCAAGCAATTCTCCCAACTGGTGTCAATACCAATTAAAAAAATTTAAGTTTAAATTTTGCTAAAGAAATTGTATCATTCCCTTTGTTGCCTTTCAAGGTGTGGTGGCTTCCTGGCTTACTCTCCCATCACTCAGCCCTGACTCTCCAGACATATCAAACCTTCATTCCTTGGCAGACATGTCAAGTCCTTTTTCACTCTTCACCTAACTATTCTTCATCTGGTGAGGTAATTTCCTTCAGATGTAGCTCCTGTGTCATCTTCTCTGTGAGACTCACCACAGGCAGGATTCGTGGGTCCTACACACTTTACATGTGCCTGTGGTCTAGGTGGCCTGTCATTTATGTAGATCTCCCTTGCCAGAGTGTGGGTTTCCTGATGGCAGGGACAGTGATTTAAGGCTCGTTGCATCCCTAGCACCTAGCGTTGTGCCTGGCCAGGTGCTTCATACGTGTGAAAAGAAGGCAGTTCTTATCTCTGCCATCTTAATCACGGGCAGAGATTAAAAATGTGATACTGGCTCCAGTCTAAATCTGTCCATCTCTTCTTTTGTTTTTCTCCCCATTGAAACAGAATGAAGCAATAAGTAAACTCCTTGGGCGCCTATATTTCCTTGACTCTGGGCCTTACTTCTACCCAAAGCACGACACGTATTTACTTCAGAACACTCAGCAAGCACCGGCAAAGGGGCACGAGCACTGCTCCCTGCAGCTGAGCAGACAGGGAGCACAGCCTGGGCTCTGCCATGAACTGTGTGTGTGTGACCCTGGGTTGCTTGGCCTTCATGGGCCTCAGCTTTCTCACCTACACAGTGGGGATTACAATACAGGTCTTGCAGGGATGCCAACAAGACTACATGAAACAGTAGGGCCTTGACAGAGCGTGGTCAAACATAACCCATAAGCACACTTCTCCCCAAACCACCTCATGACGGATTTGGAACGCAGGGCACAGTGGTGGGGGTGACTGACAAATGGATCAACTGGAAAATTCTTTCCCGCAAGTACCTTTCTCTCCTTGTTTTAATCTTAGATGTGACCATGAATTCTGGCAGATTCTTCTGTGACAAAGTACAAAGACTGTCACCAGGGTCCAAGGACACTGATACCGAGACGAGAGAGCCAACATCCCCTCGATCTAGTATCAGACACATTCCTACAGCCATTGTTCCCCAGGACCTGTGCCAGCTCAGATCTGGTTTCTCTTTTGTTAGGAGCTATTCCTCTCCTCGGCTGACATGCCTGCCAGCACGGCTCTGCGATGGAGGAGCAGCGGGGACTCTACGGGACTGCAGACGCCCCCAGACAGGGCCTCAGACCGCTTCCACCAGCTTTACCTTTTAACTCCCGAGCTTTGGTGTCCAACATCTTCTTTTCTTCCTCATTCTCACTAGGAATTCCTTCATCTTCATCTCTGTTCCTAATACAACCATAACAAAACAGCACATTCTGAAGATGTCAATCAGTGTGACGGCGGCCCAACCATTATGAAACCACAGAGGTACCAGGAGGCGGGGGTGGGCCAGGGTGTGTGACTCACAGGGTGCTGATCGTGTCCTGGATGATCTGAATCCAGCTGTTCCGCTCCTCTTTGGAGCTGGCGTGGACTTCCACCATCTCTGGATCTTTCATCCCCATACTGATTAGGAATAAACCTTTCTCCTCGTGTGCTACCTCTCTTACAATCAGCTTCTTTAGAGAGATCACCGTCGACTTCTGGTCCTGGAAAATGCGGAGAGCGCAGATGTTAAGACATGGATACAACAGTCTAGCTCTTAAGACAACCTCCGTCTAAGGTAAGACTAGATGCCTTTTAAAAGCATATGGCTCACTCACATTTTATCCAACAGAAAAAGATTTCCAAAAAGGAAACGAAAATTTAAGGTTATCAAGGTTCGAGTCCTGTTTTCTGCATGATGAGTCCTTTCCGGTTCGTCACAGAATCTGGTTGGCAATGTTATAAATTGGCAAGATTTGTAATATGTAATGTGTGAGACATACTCCAGTGACAGATTTCTTTTTAGATCAAATGCCAAAGGCTCTCAAAAGGATTATGAGGGAACAAAAAAATAATTGGTGGGGAGGGAGGCGGGCAGAAAATTGCAAGGGTATATAAGGAATGACTCGGAGGCATTTGTCCTGAGCCAATTTTAAGGAGGTGGGAGAGCAGTAATACAGTGTTAACACTCAACACCTACCATCACCGGTTTGAATACTATTAATTACAAACAGCAGAGACAAACAGTTCAGCTTACCAATGACGCAAAGACGTATTTCTGGTCTTTTTCTTGAAGGAAAACTAAAATGTCAGTAAGCAAGACCGCTTGAACCTCTGTAGAGGGGGGAAGGGAAGAGAGAACAATGACCACTGAACGGTGAAGCACCTTCAGGGCACTTCATTAGAGGAAAACTCAGCAACACATCTGCACGGCACATTATTACACTCCTCCAAGGCAAGGGCTTGACATTTCTGCTGGGTCCACATATGGTCATTAGATTGTTAGAGGCATTTTAAAATGGGACCTATCACCAAAGCCTTGTCTTGGGAAGGCTTAAGCACTCAGTGCTGGAAAGATATATCCCACAAGGCAAGATTTTTAAGAATAAATAAGAGTAAAGCTGGAAAACAGGACTTTAACAGATGCTAAATAGCAACACATTCTACAGGTCATAATACTCAGGTCACAGTATTTCTCAACTTCTGATCATAGTAATGGGAAAAAGGCGTGGGACAGCAGACAGGAAGGCGGCCAGAAGGTGATGTACAAGAATATCTCAGTCTAATGAAAGGCAGGCTTCATCCACACGTCCTAGAGGACACGGATGGCTAGACAACACCCACTGCCGTCACAGGTACACGAAGTGCAGTGGCTCCGCTCCCAGCTCCAACACAGCACAGTCAACCTCAACCCCTCTGCACCGTGGAAACAGCCTTCTCTTCTTCTCAATTAAGACAAAACAAAAGCCAAATTAACATCTCTAGCTGGATCCAGGAATCAAAAGAATGCCACAAACTCTTGTTCTAATCCTCTAGGAGTATGAAGTGACATTCCCCATTATTCCCTTAAGGACAAAATGGGACCTCCCTGGAGGTGAGCCGTCTACTGAGACCTAACAGGTCCCTCTGTACCGCCTTCACTCTGGAAAGGGGAGCCTACAAATCTCTGGGAAAACAACGGGCTGACTTATGCAGCCGCCTCCTGGGTGGGCAGGACCCTCTTGGCCTTTTCTACCACTACTGACAAAACTGGGGTACCCTCTCTGTGTAATTCATTGCAAAGCTAGGAGGAAAAACAGAAGCAAGGATGTCTGATTCCTAGGGTGGTCTAGTTTTTCAGCCTAGACCACAGTAATTTTCCATGCACTACCATTTGTTTTGACAAGTTTTTTTTTAAACTTTACTTTTAAATAGTTCAGGTGTCTGTCAAAAAAAAAAAAAAAAAGAGCTCTAAAACATAAGTTTCAACTTTATTGATCCTGAAGTTTACGTGATCACGGCATCAGTAGATCACAGAAAAACAATCCTACCCCTTTCAAGGGTTACCCAACACAGGACTGGCTGTTCTTGGCACAAGTCATTTTCACTTGGGGGTGAAAATGACTAAACACCAAACTCTTATCTCCACTGGAGACATTTTAGGCCAGAAAACCTATCGTTTTGCCATTGCTTTGACCACAACATTATTCCAACAGCTGGAATCTATTAGTTTTTATTTTGGGAATGAATAAATAAACTGCTGCGTAAAGAAAATACAGCACTGGCAGCAACTCTAGGAAATCCATCCTTACAAGAGAGGGCAGGTACTTCTCTACCACCAGGCTACCTCCGACACGGCCTCACAGCGGCAGTGAGGCCAGAGCCGTCAACTGTGGTCTCAGGACATCACAGAGCATCAGGGCTGGAAGGAAGGAGCTGCAGGGATCACACAGTTCAAGTTCATCATGGAGCAGTGAGAGGCACAGCTGGCTGGTGGCAGGAAGGGGTATTTCTTCTCTCTGAGATGAGCCTGCCCGGAGAAGCCCCTCCTGGATCCCTGCGACAATGACCGCCCTCGTCTCGGTCACTGGTACCTCCGCACCCCTGCTGTCCTCTACCCTGCCCCCAGCAGCTGAACTACACACACTCTAACTCACTCACCCCTTTCCTGCTCAAACCCTCCATTCTGAGCCCATTCTTCGCTCACTCCCATTACCAGCATCCCTGTCAGTCCCCTAGTCTGGAGCACGAACCCACCCCAACCTGGCCCCTGGCCGATTCTCCAGCCATATTTCCTGCCTCACTCTGCTGCCAGAGACCCCGATTGCCCACCCTTCCTGACGGGCCAGATCCTTCAGCTCCATGCTTCCACGCTTACTCCTCCCTTCTGCCTGGCTCCCTCCTCTTGTCCTCAGTTCACGCCTCTCTATTCTAGCAACCATCATACTGCAGAGCAAGAACCTCTTTACGAGTCTCTTCATTCTGAGCCCAACTTCTAATGCAGGGTGTCCGGCGACATTCACCTTTGAGAGCAGCTGAATGCCTGGGATTTCGTTACTTAGCATGGTGAGACCCTAGCTAAGGAGTCCTGGGAATTCTCCGAGAGCAGCTACCTATAGCATTACTTATACCTCGGCGATGAGAGAAGCACACATTTCACTCACCTGAGTTTTACGTCAGCGGGGCTGACGGCACTGGGCTGCTTTGTGTGCTCAGCTCACCGAGGCCAGGGAGGTGGGCTGGGTATACTCAAGGCTACTGGTGAGGTTAGAGTTACCATATAGGCCCAGAGGATACAGGTTTGATGAAAACAATTATTAAAAACAAACAAACAAACCAGATGTACAGATGAATGAACAAACCTCCTAACATCTTTCACTTGATGGGGCTGATCACTTAAAAGGTAAAAACTAAAATCAAACAGAAAGTGAGTATCTTTTATGATCTGTTTTGCTTAGAGGAAGATAAAAGATGAAAAACAAAGTTTAATAATAAATCTAGTTGCTGTGAGTTAAACTTTCATTTCTCTAAGGTCTCAGGAGCTGAAAATTCCTCTGCCATCTCTTAGAAACGAGGGATGTATTTTTAATCTCAGAGAATCTATGAATTGTGCAACTGATGGTATTTCCCTCCTAGCAACTGTTTTGCCAGAAACCCTGACCCCAAATTTGTTGCCCCTCTTTCATAGGGAAAATATGTGTCCCTTAACATATTGCTTTTTTGTATGAATCTTACCCTTTGCTTTGTTCTTTAAAAAAAAATTTTTTTTTCCTTTCCCCTGACTGCATCATTTCCTCGTTCTCTTACTGTATTCTATATGGTTTTATAAGTCATCTCAAACCAGTCTTTTCTGATACAATATTAAGATCAATTAAATGCCTGCTGCTCCTGTGTGACGTCTGGACATGGGTCCCTGGGAACAACCTGGTGACATCTGGATTCTGCCCGCTGACCTCTGGCACATGCTTAGACGCTGACGAGAGTGAGCCTCACCTTTCAACCTCCCTGTTGTGCTCTTCAGAAACACGCTCCCGTCCCGCACGAGCTTCTTCCGCTTCAGATCCTCCTTGGCAAACATCTGACCACTCTTCATTCTCATGATCGACTTGCTATCTGTCTTTGTATAAATCTCATTGAGACGGACCTTCTTTTCATAACTCGCCACTTTGCTGTCCACAGCTCCAATCACACCCTTCACCAGGCCCAGGGACTGAGCTAGATCTTCCTGTTCCACTTCACTGTCTGAAAAGGAAAGAATAACTGTCTCTACTGGGCAGAAGGAGGGGCACCCTGCCTTCTTTTTTTTTGTTTTGAGGTAGGCGGGCCTCTCACCGTTGTGGCATCTCCCGCTGCGCGGGCTCAGCGGCCATGGCTCACGGGCCCAGCCGCTCCGCAGCATGTGGGATCTTCCCGGACCGGGGCACGAACCCGCATCCCCTGCATCGGCAGGCGGACTCCCAACCACTGCGCCACCAGGGGAGCCCCAGGACCCTGCCTTCTTGCTCCACATCACTGTCTTCCCTCTGTGGGCATGCTGGCAGAGCAAAGCCAACACGTCGAAGGGCACGTGCCTACCCCTTGCTCTGTCATAGTTTAAATCAAGTTAGATGTTTCAATGATACAGATGACATGCAATTATGTGCCACGTTCTAAAGTGGAAGGAACCCACCATTTTTAGGGAGGGAGAGGAGCAACGAGTTTTTTATTTACGTCTTTGCTTTACCTAATCCTTAATGTAACTGCCCAGGAGCAGGATTAGCTAAGAGAGAAACTACTAAGTAGTGATTAAACGAGAAACAGCAGTGATTCTAGCACTTGCAGGTGAGAATCACCTCCCAGTCTAGGGACAAGTGACAAGTTGCTCAGGTCACTGAACTCTCGTTGGGATCACTAAGTGGTTCCTTCCCTTCTTGCTCTCATTCACACTAAGTCTGCTGATATAACACTTTATGTTTTCACTGAAGAAAACTGTCTTTAAGATAAAACACAGGTTCTCTTTTAGACCTTCTCGACATAAAAGAGTTCTTCTACGGGGTCTCCAGTGCTGTTGGACAGACTGGAACAGTCCACTGGCAAACAAGACCGAGTCCAGAGAGAGACGCACCTTTGGTACATTGCAATATTCTTTGGAACAAAACCGGATATTTGGTGATTCGTTGGGTTACAAGCAATATACACTCGGGGATTCCAAGCCTCCGTACGACTGAACTGCTCATCTTCTTCTGCAAGGAAGTAAACTAAGTGTCAGGAACTACCCAAGGGAGAAGGCTCGAGCTAAAACTGACAGTGACACAATGCTCTGGACAACATGGAAATCCCCACCGTTTCACATCAATACCTTCACAAAGGCCTGAAAACGCTTATCCTTGGTATAGAGGTCTTTGAAGTAGTTTACAGACTGGTTGTGCTGCCCACAAAACTTGCCATATGTCTTCTTTAAGCGTTCTGCGTTCTCTCCTGAAAACTGCAGAGGAAAGAGAACAGAGGTTATGTCATAACTCAGGGTGCTAAACTCCTATTACCATTTTGTCCAAAGTTTCCAGTTTACTTGTGAAACCCAAGAGAGCTTCCTCATAACTTCCCCCCAAAGATTAAAAGATTAAAATGGTACAGGAGCTTTGGAAAACAGTTTAGCGGTTCCTCAAAAAGTTAAATAGAGTTACCATATGACCCAGCAATTCCACTCCTAGACATAAAAACATATGTCCACACAAAAACCTGTATATGAATGTTCATAGCAGCATTATTCACAATAGCCCCAGAGTGGAAATAACCCAAGTGTTCATCAGAGGATAAATGGATAATGTATGAATGAAAAAAGCCAATCACAAAGGACAACATACTGCTTTATTCCATTTATATAAAATGTGCAGAATAGGCAAACCCACAGAGAAAGTAGATGAGTGGTTGCCTAGGGCTGGGGAAGTTGGTGGGGGTGATGATGATAAAAACGTTCTACAACGGACCGTGGCGATGGCTGCACAAGAGTCACGGATATACTGAAAACCACTGAACTGTGCACTTTAAATGCGTGGATCACATGGCATATGAATTATATTTCAATAAAGCTGTTACATATATTTAAAAAATAGTAAACACAGAAATATCTATGCACTGTGCACATAAGAAATGCAACATGTGTTTTAACTCCCATTTGTCATAACACAGTAATAAAACAGAGAGACTCATTAGAAGTCTCTCATGAGGTAGCAGTCTCAAAGAAGTCATCCTGATAAGTTAGAAAGGCATCAGAAACGGCCGTCATTACCTAGGGACCTGTTTATCCTACTTACCTCAGGCCAGCAGGCCTAACAATTCTGCTTGGCCCTTACATCGTTTCCAAGCGTGTGCAATCTCAACCGTTCATCTGAAGCTACGTTCATTGTGGGGTAACCGCTGAGTTTCTGTATGTGGTCCACAAGACACGTGCTAAGCATCAATTCCCGCTGGACTAACAATCTCTGGAACAACTTGATCCTTACCCCAAAACTTGAAACAACGTTCAGGGTAGCCTTTCCTTTTCCCCTTTATCAACAGAGAAGCTGAGGCAGGAGATTTTTAAGTGATCAGCTCCCATCACAAAGCAAGTGCCCTAAAAGGGTGACTCTGGCACTGGCGCTCAGAAGCAACAACTGGACACCATGGGGCTAACGTCCTACTAGAGGACATGCACAAATACAAGGAGCTACAAGGTCAGAGGAAGTACCAGTGCAGGTCTGAGGGTGGAGAGGAGGGGCAGAGGGAGAAACATGGAAAATGACAGGAGGAGGATATTTGGGGAGGAAGGGTCCTCCCTTGCAGAGCTGACCGTGCCCACTTTGATGCCCTGACCACCAGTGTGAACGCATTCACTACACTGCATCTGCATTTACTTCACGACGTGCCTATCCTTCACTCCTAGAACATGAGTTCCATGAAGCAGAGGTCTACATTATACTTACCTTTGTGGTTCCACATGGTATTGAGTAAATCCCCAGTAAATACTTGAAAAATGAATGAATGAAGGCACCAATGAATTAATAGGGCGAGGGGTACAGACTCAAGCATACAACGAAAGGACAATATTTCCAATTCTCAGGCAAATGTTCCAGCAAGTAAGCCTCTGCTTCCACAATGAGGCAGAGACTTGCCGGTGAGAAAGAGCTAGTCACATGTGATGCGATGCCCCTCTGCCTATAAAGGTTATACTAGCATTATTCTTCTTTCAAAAAGAATGTGTTAAAAGAGAAACATTTAGAAACTGCCTATGACATATACATCTGAAAGTATCAAAACAATTTTTAGCTAAATTGCTTTTGACGTAGGATTGAAACCATACCATACCTTGATGAAAATATTAGCAAGAAATATTTTATGAATTATTTTACAGATGGTTTCTTAGTCAAGTTTTTAGTCTCAGGTGGTTTTTAGATAAATGAGCCTTTTGATTTGAGGCACAGGTTGAAGTTGAGACTTCCAAAAAATATTTTTTCATCTCTTAAACTATAGTATCTCTGATGTTGGTACAGACTCTGAGGAAGAAAAACTGGCTTTTACTGCCTATCTACCATGTATGCTGGGTACTTTATATATACATTACCTCTTAAATTTTAAAATAGCATTAAAAGAGAAAATCTACTGTCCTCAATTACAGAAAAAGAAACTGAGGGTCGGAGAGATGCAACCACTTGCCTAAGCTCACAGAGATCGTGAGCAGTCCAGCCAGGACGTGAACGCACGGCTACGGGGCCCCCAGTGCGTGTGAGAGGCACCAGGCGCCCGCCCGCTGCTCACCTGGTGCACAAGCACATCCCCAATCCTCTTGATGAGAAAATTCTTTTCACTTTTATCCACCAGAGAGTCCTTCTTCCGCTCCAGGATCCTCTGAAGGAACTGGCTATGGATACTGATCAGCTCATCCAAACAGGGGAAGAGCTTCTCCACCATCTGCTGCTCAAAGAGCAGGTCGGCCGTCATGCCCCGGCTGTACACGTCGCTCATGATCTTGAGTGTGCGGAGGTGGTGGAACTCCGTCTGCATCAGCTCTGGGGGAGGGACAAGGCTCAGTGGTCAGGAATGCTCTCCTCGAGGATTCTCCTGCAAAGTGTGTCTGCTGCTACTAAGAGCCCAATTTTGTCTTAAGGCTATTTACGGCCCAATTTAAACTTTAAAACTGAGTCAACAGCTGTCTTTTCCCTAAAGTGTTTTCATCGTATTCCTCGATTTCTCACGGGACCTCACGTTATTTTCTGACAGGTGTACTGGATTCCATCACTCTTAAGTGGTGGTTTCCACAGTGGTCTTCACTGGGATTCAAGACCTTTCATAATTTACTACGTTCCTATTTCCCAGAAATGACTTGTGTTTAGTCTAGTTTCTACTGTAGCTGAGGAATTAAACTGTACTGTCACAAGAGATCTCTTTTTAGGACTATTGCATAAATAAGCACTCATATTAAATAAAATGTCCAATAAAATTAAAGAATATAATTTTACAGAGAGAGTAAAGGAGAGAAATAAGATGTCTCTATACCTCAAAGTTTTCAAAAGAAAATCTTTGAGATGCTACATACTTGAAAATTGACTTGATATAGCCCAATAACTCCCCTCATAAACAATGCCAGACAATGCAAATCAAATATTAGCAGAGCACATGAAGAGTCTCACCATAAATCACTTCTTGCCGTTTGACCACATCTTTCTTTTGCTGTTTCAGAAACTTGCTGTCCACTATCTGACTCCAGGATTCTGCTTCCAGCTGTTTGGACTCAATCTCAAAGTCTCCCATTAGCTGCCCTTCATTCAGGTCTGTACCTACTCCTCAAAATACAAAAAAAATCAATATCAGAATCCTGCGTCTGTGACCTCTAAAAAAAAAACCTCTGCTGGACGTTCCTCATGGGGATAATTTTATGAGACGTAAACACTCTACACTAATACAGGGATGTCATTAGAATATATATTCTATTAGAAAAGATCATTTTCTGTTCTGGAGTGACATACTCTATATTCAAGGCTTCGGTTAAGGATGATAAATGTCACATAAATCAAAGGTAATTAAGACATATCAGGGTCCTGGTGACTTTACTTGTTTAAGAGAGTAGGCTTACAGCTGTGCCAAGAGAGCTAGAACTGAACGTGTACGAAAGTCTAGGGGAAGAAGAAGCGTTTGAACCAGAGTCTGACCACATTAAAATCAATGACATCCTTCAGTGGACAACCATCTAACAACAGGATAAGTGGGTTTACCAACTCATTATAAAGCATGTGATGCTTTACAGACAGTCCAGAGAAGTTTCACAGGAGTAAGGAAGAGGCAGGAGATGCGTTAGTGCTTGCATTCTAGGAGATGGCAAAAAGTCTCTGCAGACGCACACAATACACGCCGTGGCTTCCCCTTACCCTCATCAGTAAGGGACTCTGTTGACTCATTGACCTTGCTGATTTTATTTAGTGAGTCTGTTGAATGAGACAGGAATTTCCAGGTGTTTGATATGTTCTCATCATTGCCAACTCTGTGGGAAAAAGGAAACACATACTGTCAGATACATTCTGAGAAGCCATAGTTTCCGGTCTTAAGTGAAGATCTGAAAAACTATAAAATGACAGCTGGCTGCAAGTACTACAATGATGGAAGACAAATTACTTATGGCAGGTACCCAGCAATATGCAACACAAACTATTAAGGAAGGTTGGAGGCATTTAACATCACTGCAAGTATGAACTTTTTGAGCCTTGGGTTTTTTTAACGATAGGTAGCAAGGAGAATGCTCTTCCTTCAAACTGCATACACATTATATAAGAAATGTTTCTGTTGGAAACTCATGTCTAACCACTACACTTTTTCCCTGCGTTCCCTAAATAACTATAGACCAAGCACTTATATTAAACCATATTCTTCGAACCTTTCTTGACCCCAACTCACCAGCTAGCACATTAGGCACCCAGAAGATGATGTTTGTGGTACAACACAAAAGTAAGCCAGAGTCATTTAAAACTCAATTTGATTTAAAGGCCAACTTTTCAAAGTCATAATATAAACTCATTTGGATAACATAAGAACTTGGAAAAGAAAGACTTTGGTTAATTACAACAGAAAGTCAAAACAATATAAAAATACCTGAAACTTTTTGTTTTTAAGGAGGAGGAAACATTAGCCAGCACAGAGGTTATAGGAAACACAGACAAAAGGAGATTTGCATCCTTCAGTTGGGAATTTTCCTCCAGCCTAGGTTAAGAGAGCTGCAAAGAGATGTTTTGAGTCCTACATTTGAGATGACTTCTTTACTGGATGGGAAGGCAGGCATCTTGCCCCAAACAGCCAGCAACATCGTAATCGGCCCTGTGCTAATTACAGACAGCCGAGGGCTGAACAATCAGGGGCCACAGCAACTTCTGGAGGGACCACAAAAGGAACTCAGTGCAGATGAGGGACGGGGAACCTACTGTCGTACCTGGCCCATTAGTCACTCCCATGACTTAAGAGTCAAGAGGCGAGTTAAAAAAAGAAAAGAAAAGAAAAGAAAAAAGCGAAACAAAACAAAGTTACCCCCTCCCGCCAGGTTCATCTGCCCAACAGAAAAGATCAACAGACATATGAAAATACAAGTGATTGAAACCAAACATTCAGAATTAAATCTTTTTTCCGATTCCCACTTCTTATTTTGATCTGAAAATCATCCTTTTAGAAGGCAGGTCTTTAAAAGCAGGGCTGATCATGTATAAAAGCAGAGGACAACTAGCCTAAAAATGGTGTTTAAAGGGGATCCTTGCTACAAAATGGTGATCATGATGGTGCATCAAAGTGTTATCCTCACCCCACTCATCTGTCGCACTAACCCATTACGTTATACATTTCTTTCTAAAACAATCTTTCTGTCAAATGGTATAAATTATTATGCTCTGTCACCTAGACGTCAACTGTGCTAGCTTTACATTCCCACTCACCCAGCAATGTTCTGAATGGAGACACTTTTGGAGAGCGACACACTCTGCTGGGACCGTCTGTTAGCAAACATGGGGACGGCAGTGGTTTCATCGGCCAGGAGGACTGCAGACCGAGGGCGCTCCTTGGGCTGGGAGGCTGTAAAGAAGGAAAGGACACCAAATGAAGTATCACCGACACATGCCCACCAGCACTGACTCACCTGATGAATGCCAAATAGAAACAAACTGCTTTAAAAGAGATTTACCCTGGGAGTGTAAATAGGTACAAAAACCCTATGGAAGACAACTTGGCAATAGCTGTTGAAACAGTAAATGCCTATATCTTTGACCCAGTAATTCCATTTAGGATATGTTTATTCTACAAGATTTACTTGTTTATATTTGAAATGACGTATGTCCAAAGTTATTCAATGCAAAGTTTGGTAAAAGCAAAATGAGTATCAAAAGAAGATCAGTTAATAAATCATGGTACAGCCTACATGGGAATACTATGAAGCTTTTAAAAAAAATGAGGACACTCTCCATGAACTTACACAGATCGGCAGATAACACATTAAGGGGGAAAAAAATCAAGGTGCAGAATAAAGTGCACAACAGACTACCTTTTATGTTTTAAAAACATAATTAATAATCCAAATTGGTATTTGCTTTATTTTAATAAAGAAACTTAAGGAAGATAAATATAAAACTAAGAAAAGTGGTTTACCTGTGGGGTGTGATGGCAATGAGGCAATGAGGATAAAGAATCGTGTGAAAGTATCATATATTTAAAAATTTAAACTAATTCAAAGTAAGAGAAAAGGAGACCGAAAGAATTTTAAGGATAAAAGGAGCCTCAGAGATAACTGAGGCTGGTGTTCTCTGGGAGGACCTACCAAGAAACGTGTCAGGGGCTGGTTAGATACGCAAATTCCCAGCCCTCCTCGTTCTGTGCGGGTGGGACCTGGGAGCCTACACATTTACCAGCTCCCCAAGAGACTCTTCTGTACAATGTCTGAGAACACAGGTTTTGACCAATTCCTTTAATTTACAGATGAGGAAAATGCAACATGTGTTTGATGTCACATAGCTAATTTGTCCTCATCCTGCATATTTCTCTTGAACTTGACCAAAGAAGAAACTGGAGGTCTAATTTCATGCAAAAGTAGTCACACTGCCATCTGGGTAGCAAATTATTTCTCCTTGGTAGCTAACTAAACTGCTGCATTACCTGTCCATCCCCAGGAGCATCAGGAGCTGAAGGAAATAAGACTGGGGCAGTTGTTATGGCTTCACAGTATTACAGGATGTTTCTGACTTAATAAAATTAATAAAACCATTAATTTCCAATTCAAATTCTATTTAGAAGAAGGTGATATAATAAACACCAGAAACATGCTACCCTATAACACGACCAGACCCTTCCTGCAGGAAGCACACAGGAAACTAGGAGATGTGGGTCCCACAGCAACAGGGAAGAAGGGCAACTGGCAGGGAAGAGAACATGCTCAAGTGTTCAAGAGCCTGGAGCACATCCTCAGTGTCTCAGAAGGGAAGCTGCTGAGCAGATAAAATCTGATGGAGGAAGAAACACCGGTTCTTGAAGAACAGTAGGATGTGGGTAAGTCAGCAGAAAAAGAGGACATTCTGATGAGGAGAACTGCATGAAGGAAGGCAGAAACACTCTATTAATGTGAAAGGGAGATAACAAGCAGAAGAGGAAGTAAGTAGAGGGGTGTATATAAGGGATCAGTGAAACGGCCTGAGAAGCAGAACGATGTCACGTCATGCAGAGCCCTGAAAATTATAAAGAACAACCTGCATCTAAAAGGCAGCGTAGGGGGGTGCAAACAACAACTTTCCCTTGTTGAAACCAATCCACTGCACTCAGGGAAGTTGCTAACTACTCTCTGAGCCTCAGCATCCTTATTTGTGATGGTGATGGTAGTGGTGAAAGCAAACACTGAAGGAGGCCTCTCACCAAGTACTTCATTGGTGTGATCTCACTTAAACCCGATGACCACCGGCTGATACTATTACCATCCTTTCACAGAGGAGGAAAATGACGTACAGGGGATTTAGTAAATGTCCGAGGTTACACGGCTGTTAAGTGGGATGCTGGGACTCAAACCCATCCAACTTGAATCCACAAGCTGTACTCTTACCGCTATGTTACCTCAGGAATCAAAAGGGGAACACGGGAATAAGAATACACGTGGGGGTCAGACATAATAGGTATTTTTTGGGAAAAATGCTATTTTATCTGATTTGAAAGAAAAAAAAGGTTTCTGAAATAAGGGATAATGTCACAGAACAAAAGTTTAAGGAAGATTAGACTTGTAAAAGGTGTTGGAATGGGTTGGATCACTGGTTAAAGTGGGTGACAGTCTGGCACAACTTTTCTTCTAGGAATCCACATGCAAAGACGGGCAATAATTGGACTTCTAGCTAAAGGGACTCCACACCCTCCTGGTGGCACAGTCTCTACAGCCATTCCGGGGCCATCTGGAAGCACTCAGAGCCGTCGGGCACAGAGCAGTGGTCCTCAAGCTCGAGTGTGTGCATCACCATCACCTGGAGCAGCTACTAAAACACAGATCACTGGGCTCCGCCTCTGGAATCTCTGAGGTAGTAGGTCTGGGTAGGGCCCAAGAATTGGCACTCCTAATTGATCCAGGATCTACACTTTGAAAACACGGCCTGAGGGTAAGTTTCACATGGGCTCCCATAGAGCAAATTTAGGTGATATTCATTACTGCATCTTTATGGCAGGAGTTGGAAACAACTCAGACAACTGTCTTTGGGGGAACTGATAATTAAAATGTGGTATATATTTATGAAAGAACACATGCAGCGATCTGAGACAACAGCTTACATATAGTAACACGCATAGATCTCAAAACCATATTGAGTGGAAAAAAACCCAGCAGAATAGATAAGCAAGTCATATCATCTAATTTAAATTTAACGCACAAAATCATAAGTGATATTTCCAGAGGTACACATATGTCTAAAGATACGGCAGATCAGAGAGGTTTACATTAAATATACTGCAGTGCGTGCTGAGGAAGGGAAAGGAATGAGATAGGGAATGAAGAATGAAAAGGGGAAAATATTAAGTAAAACCAAAGTGAAGCTTTGCACAGACTGGAGAAGACAGGTCGATGTGAATGGGAGAGGTGTGAGTTACCCAATTTGTGTACCACTGAAGTCCTTGGGGAAAAAAAGAACTATTTTCGTAACTCCACAGTTTGTCAAGAAGTTTAAGAAGCAAGATCTCATTTGATGCAACTGTAACGCTGCTAAAAGCAAGTTTCACTGTCGACTCACGCAAGAGAAATTTCAAGACACACAGGGCTAAGGTGCTGCCTTTTAAGCTAAGACACACACTATTCTAGAAACTTCCAGAGAGTTTGATGGTAGAATGGTAAGCTTTTGGTCAATGAAACTGCAGCCTTCTCTAAGTATTCAAAATAGGTATTCAAATCTTGCTTAAGAATAACAAATAAATACTACAGAAGTATGGGTAAGTCCTGAACCAGAGAGGCGAAAAGGAATCATGAGAGGTGGGCTGAGCTACTTACACTTGTTTCTCATAATGACCGTGGGCAGCGAAGATGTGTCATGTGCTTGAAGGCTCCCTTTGGGCTGCTGAAAGGAAAAGAAAGCCTGAGTGAACACTGCATTTACAATTTATCTTCTGTAAAGTTTCAAGTTTCTGCTCCTACTTCCCCGCTCTGTTCCTGCCAACGGTCCCCAGCACCCTAGGCCTAGCTACAGCCACCCACTCTGGCTCTCCTCTGAACCCGCCAAGCGCTCTGATCCTGCAAATGCCGTCTCTTCTGCCTGGAATGCTCTCTTCACCGTCACAGGCATGGCATTCTTCTATTTGAAGATAATCCCTCCTTGGTAGAGCCGTCTGTTAGCTTCTTTCTTCTCCTCACCCGAGGCAGGGACTGGCACCCCTCAGGATCCTGCATGTGCCCCCGCCTAGCCTTTTCCTTACTTATGGTCATCGTCTGCTTGTCCATCTTCCCCACCAGAATGCTGGCTCCTTTAAGAGCGGCATCTGTGCCCTTTTCGTTTCTATTTCTCCAGTGACTCGCATTTATAAGGTGTAAAATAATTCTTAGGTAAAGTGCTAATTTTAAGACCTTTGTTGTAGCATGGAACAGAGACACTGTGAGAAATTACAGACTGAAGCAATTAGTCTGAGATAAATCATTAGTGAAAAAGGGTCCATTTAAAATGAAACTCCCCCTTTCAGGTTACATTCTTTTCTATGGGATATGCTGTATCCCTATCATTCTTCTTCTCTATAGCACATTCACAGTAACAGCAGTCTTACCAGAGATCACAAACTCAAATGCCTGTGGGGTCAGGCAGGTAACAAAGGACAGAGGAGAGTTGGAGGAGCGGGGGAGTGGCAGTCTGGGGCTTGTACATCTTGTCTAGAGGAGGCGGCAGCCACTCAGCCCCAGTGGATTACCACCCACCACCCACCTCTCTAACATTTAAGGAACTACAGGCCAGATACTGTTCTACGTGCTTAGGAGCTATCGATGGATCAAACAGTCCTGACTTCAGACTGCCTGGCAAGTTTAGTGCTTACATTCTAGTGGGGGGAAGGTACAGATCATAAAAAGTAAATGTAATACAATAATACATACAGTGTGTTAAGTAGACCCTAAGAAGGTGGTAAGTACTATGGAAAAAAAAGAAAAAGAGCAAGGTGGGAATTGGGAATGCTGGGTAAAGGGAAATACCAGGGCTGTGAGATCTTCCATCTCTTCAGGAGAAATCAGAAATCCAAATTGGTGTGAAATACGATTTTTCAATAGATACACTAACTCAAACAAAAAAAATTACTCCATGAGCCAAACAAAATTTATGTCCATGGACTGAATAAGATCTGGGGTACAGAGGTCTGTCATCTTTACACTAGAGTTCAGTGCTTCTCCAAGTGTGGTCCTCAGACTAGCAGTATTAGCATCATCTGGGAACTTATTAGAAAGGCAAGTTCCTGGCCCCTCCCCACCCGCCAAATTGGAAACTCTGGGAGTGGGGCCCAGTGTCATCTTATAACAAGCCCCCAAGGTGATTCTAATGCACACTCCAGTTGGAGGCCACTGCACTAGATAAATGCGTTTGGTTACTGGAAGCACACAGCATGCTGAGCATTTGTGTAGATGGAGCTGGAGAGCACTCTTCTGACAAGGAACAAAGACATTCATGAGTGACTACAACACTGAAAACCACACAGGCCGCCTAAACGCCCATCTGCCCCCAGCCCCATACTCTTCCTTAAGGGCTCTGATATGCAGTGCCTGTTACCACACAGCTGCATACTCAGAGCACGTACCATCACACACTTCCTGCTCCTGTCATGTGATCCACACAAGCCTGTGGAGAAAAGTGCTGCCACACAGGCCCGTTTAACCCTGACACTCCCCAGCCCATCAGCATGTCAGAGCCCCTGATTTCCACCTGCTGCCCTCATGGTCCTGAAGAAGGAAGCCAGGCGTGTGAAAGGCAGAGGAGGTCTGCAGACACAGTTAAGAAGAAAACCACTTCAACGGCGACACACATTAAAATCACAGAGAAATGTGCATTTAACATGGAGCAGTTCTGAAAGCATTTTACCTTCCAAAAGCCACAAATTCCCGAGTGTGTTAAGAAGAGAAAAATCATTTTTGGTTATTTGAGTCTCAAAGTAGTCATTTCATCAAAATGATGAAAATAAACAAAAACTACAACCCCAAATCTCCCAACTCTGAAGATTTTATTGGTTTAGCCAGAAATGTCTTACCTTCATTTTGACCTTTGCACAGGAGGCCAGACATTCTCTACAGCCTTTGTGGACAAAAGCACCACAATCTGAAAAGAGAGCAAAACCCCAGGTGACATTAATACACAGCAAACAGATCCCCCAGACTGATTTTCCATTGCCACAGCAACCGACAGACTGCCAGGTGAAGTCGCTCACACGTCAGAACGTGACTAGCCGAAATTACAGATTGCAGCCCTCTTCTAGGAAGCAGGCATGCGATGTCATTTGGAGGAGGAGAAACAAGAGCAGATGTGATTTCTGATTAATAAAAACTAGAAATCTAAAACTTCTCGGGCAGGAAGCTGAGAGGCTACAAAACTAAAAGTGAAAGCATCTGCTGTCAATATGTAGGTCTAAGTCACAAATAAGACATAAATGGTATGTATTTACATATATAGACATTTACATATACCTGAGTAACACCCACAAATAATACATAAATACAGCCCCTTAACAGGGGCTGTGAAATCTGTAATGGCTGTGTCAAAGGTGGAATGTGAATCTGAAAATCTACCTGTTTATGACCTTCGACTTGCAAACCTAACTACCCCGAACTTTTTGCAACACCCCGAGCGAGTCAACAGCTGCAGAAGAAAGGTCATCAGAACCACCCTAAAGCACCTCTGGGAGCCCTGACTCAAGAGAAAGTGGGAGACTTCTTGAATGATGAACAGAGATTTACTGCAAGATGAAGCACAGCCCATAATCCTGCAAGGACACGAGTTTATTTCAACTCTTACTTCTCACTCCTTGGCCCACAAGGGCCACTGATGTAAGAACCCCACCCTCTGTGCCTCACAATAGGGTCATCATCAGCTTGTACTGCTTCTATGATGTCATAAGAATGGTGCCAGGAGGCCAGAGGTGAAGTAAAACAAATACAAGAGCTGTCTGTGGGGACACCCCATGATGAGCATCTCTCCAGGGAGGGACTGCCTGAGAAAATCAACACATACCACCCATAAGGCAACACTTCACACCCTGATTTGGGAAGCACCACGGGTACTGCCTATGGTAACCCACGAATCATGGGCCAGGATGCTCTCCTGGTTCCTACGTACGGATTACGAGGATACTAGAATGGAGACTGCCAGAACCCCAGACGCTTTTCCCCATTCCTTCCTCAATGCCTACTGGGTTCACAGGTCTCTTCCCTAACACCACCAGTCACAATGCGTTGGATAATCTTATGGTTTTCTCCTCCACTGAGCGCTCCTCTAGGGTAAGGTCCCTTCATCTACTGCCGAATCCTTAATTAGGTCTCCCTAGCATAATGCCTGGCTCATGCCACCTACTCAAACGTCTGTTGGAGATCTTATGTCTATTTTATCCAAAAGCCAAGTGCCCTGACACAACCTAGATTACAGTATGTCAAATATCTTATCAACACTAAAAGGAGTACTAGAAGAACCACCATCACACTAAATGTGATTTAGGTCCTGGCTCTCCTAATTAGTTAATGTTACCCTATGCAAGTTCCTTCTCTAGAGGCCTCAGTTTCCTCAGACCTATAAAATGAAAGGAAGTACCACATCTTCGCCCAAGTTCCTTTTCTCTGTGATCCTATAAGACTCCTTATGCTACATCTCTTGAAGAAAGAGATAATTTTCCAAGTAAATCCACTAGATTGTTCTATAAGGTTCATGTTGCAGAAGAGTTTTCAACTTAGTCATCTGAATTATCACTAGGACAGACCCATCCTTCAGAGCATGGTTAGGGAAAGTTCCACTTAAAAGAGGCGATAGGGAGCAACTCTACTTTTGTTGACAGGATGGCTCAGAGCGGGAACTTGTCTGGAAGTGGGGTGGGGTGAAGTATTCTGGGCCTTTTACTCTCAGGCCTACCAAGCCTTCTATCTAGCTAAGCTCTTCTAGCTCCACCCCAAGGGAAATTCACTGTCTGGTCATTTTTCTGATGTTAAACAATCAGAAGAGACATCCATTTACCAACGGCAGCATGAGGAGAGACTCTCCTGGGAAAGGCTCACTCAGGGAATCAACAAGAGGAAAAAACCTGGAAGGCTTTATCTCAGTCACAGCTCTATTCTTATTTCCATTGTTTTCTTCTCCGGGAGAAGACTGCAAGGGAGCTATATGGATGCTCCCTGCAATTCCTACTGTTTGGGATCATGACCATTTCCACATAGGAAGTGAAACTGTTCCAGAAGTCAGCAGCTAAAAAAGGGCTATGTATCATTGAATATTAATGCCAGGGTTTCTCAGCAACATCCCTTTCTGGGCACAAGGAAGGCTCTGCAGAAAGAGACCCCTGGGGAGTGACTCATTCTAATCAGCAAAAGGAAACATTTTGAGGATATTTTTCTCAAGGACCGGAAACCACTGGCCCTCATTAAATTGTCTAGTTCTCTGCTACTTGAAAATAAGGATACATTTTGATAAAGAAATCGTCTTACTACTCAGAGAAAAAAGCAGAATCACAAATAGAAATCCACATAACTCTGAGATGCCAATGCTGTTATGCCCTTCTATACATCAGGCAATGTAATTCATATTCCAGGATCTAGACTTGGTGAACTTTGGCTAAAGACTTTAAGCCCCACTAGCCAATGGTCTTCCAGAAAGACTCAAAGAGGCAACAGGTGGGCTGGACCGTTTGCCTTGATTGATTTGTATTCAAAACTTTTTGCCTCTCACTTCTCAGAAACTTTTTTAATGGCTCCCCATCATCTTTAGGATAAAGCCCAAACTTCTTACTTAGCTTGACATGGCCCATCACGTGCTGTATACATTTCTAGCCCCTTGCCATGTTCTGTCACACCTCTGAGCTCTGAACAAACTGTTTCCTGTACTTGTGTCCCTTTCCCTCTGTTCCTTCCATGACTAGGTTGGCAGGACTCAGCTCTGACTCTCGCAGGGAAGATAAGACTCCCCACCTCTATGCTTCTGGAATTCCATGCTTGCCTCTGTTATAGTACTGTACTGTGATGGCCATACTCTTCCACTGGGCAGAAAACTCCTGGAGGGAGTCTAACTCTGTCTTTCTAAATTTTATATCCCTAGCCTCAGCCTCAGGCCCACAGTAAGCACTAGATGTCTGAAGGAGGGAGAGGGGTGGGCAGGTGAGCTCCAAGCTGCTAGACCCACAGCATGAAGTATAACAAAGTAGTTAAGGCAAATATCTATATTCATCTTCTAGTAAGACAGAACGTGTTTTCCCCCCGTATCGGCCCCACTATCCTTACTCAGGGTACATGTCTCCCCTCCCCTGCTACACAGATGCCTGGGACCACGGAGTGGTCTTATTGATCCATCATCTCTTTCTCATGCACAGGCCTTCCAGCTCCCCTCCCTATCTTTTCCCTCTGTCTTTCATATACATCTTCTTTAATCCCATTCTTCCTTACCCTCTCGAGTCTTGCCTAGGTACCCTAGGAGAACCTCTTCTTCACTCCATTTTACTTAAACAAAATATACTTTAAAACATGGGTGATAAGAATATGAGGAAAACTAATGAATTCCTATCATGGACAAAAAAAGCCCACATTTTGAAATGGAATTAAAGGTAGTGCCATATCCAACAACACCATCTTAAAAATGTTTAAAACTCCTCATAAAACAATAAGACAAAGAACCAAACAGAAAAACAATACAAAGACTATGAACAGGCAATTCACAAAAAACACAAAATGGTGCTCAAGCTCTCTAGAAATTAGAGAAATGCAAGCTCAAACAACATAGAAATATCATTTCACATCCAACCAGATTGGCCAAAATAAAAGTCTGCCAGTTCTAGGTACTGGTGAGGATATGGTGATGCAGGAGCTCGCATCATCTGCCGATGGACGGTACATCCATTTTGGAAAGTAATTTGGCAACATCTAGTAAAGGTAAAAACGTGCTCACACAATGAATTAGCAATTCCCTTCTTGGTATATAGCATGGTGATACACACAAGTACAATTAAGGATGTTCCCCGCGGCACTGTAACAGACAGAAATTGGAAATAACCCAAATGACTTAGTAGTGGAACAGATTTGATATATTCAAAACTGAAATACCATATAAGAGTTAGAAGTCAATAATCTAGATCCATGTGTTTCAATACCCTGTTTGGATCCCCCAAATATGATGCTGAGGAGAATAAAGCAAGTTACAGAATGAGATACACTGTATGGTACCACTTAAATAAACTAAAAACAAAAAAAACATTTTTAATATTATTTATATATAAGATAGTTATAAAACACTGGCTTCATACACACTGAATTCATGATAGTGTTTGTCTTGGGGAGGAAGGAAGAGGAATGGGATTAGGCAGGGAAACAGGGGAATTCAACCTTAACTATAATGGTTTATTTCTTCAAAACTGAAAAATAATCTAAAGTAATATGACAAAATGTTACTTTTTTTTCATCTTGAGTAATGGGCACATAGGTGTTGGTTATGTTATCCATGCACTATTTTATATTAGTGTGTTCTTTTTTAAAACCCAAATTCTAATTCCTTCAAAGTTCCCTGCATTTGCTTATCTTTTAAAACAAATATAAAACAATTTTCAATTAGATTTTATTATCTTATATTCCAGTTAAAAAACAGCATTTTCTCCTTTGCTGTAATGAAAATCGATATTTTAGGCATGGATGGGCAACACAGGGTGGTGGATTTGCTTGAGAACTTGCCACTAATTCTGATCTACAAAAATGACCAACTAGTACACCGTGGACAGAACTTGCTTTCAAGTTGCATTCTTCCTGTTTCTTTCCTCCCCATCAGTTCCATCACCCTATAGAGAATTAAACAATGGGAAAGGTACAATCACTTTTAAACAGACTTTGGCAATATTCAAGTTCTCAGGCCAGTGTTTGAGATTTAAAAGACAACTGCAATTGATGAATCATAAAAGCAGAAGTAATATTTAAAATGCACTTCTGGTAAACAAATTTTCATACAAATCCACTTTAGTTAACTGAGACATGTCCCCAAACCCACAACCCAGCTGAAAATTTTAATATACTTCATTAACATGGTCACAAGTCTTAGAGATAAACAGTTTGCATAGATGTCTGCTTAACTTACTCACGTACCTACTTGGAAACTACTCTACTTGTCAGCAGGCTGTCCTGGACTCAGTTCATGGCAATGGTTTTAGTGGTATACGTGGGTGGTTTAGCAACTTCCGCCCCACTGACATCAGCCAAAGTCATGTGGTTAAAACCTCTGTTTTGGAAAACAGACAATTACTGAGAACTTAAGAATCGAAGACAAATCTAATACACTTTCAAGCTCTCTGCCACAGACTATACCATGTTGTTAGGGAGATCAAAGAATTATTTGGCCTTTTATTTATTTTTCAAAAAGATTTCCTGATAGCAGTAAGCAATATACTTTCATTCTATAAAGTTCTTCAAAAAGGTCTTGGCACAGTGGTTTATGGGAACAGAGCTGACCCTTAATTAGACTCCTCTGAACTTAAAAGCAAACAGCCCAGCCTTCAACTTCTTTTCTTGCTACAAGGAGGCATCAAACAAAAGGATATGAAGGAAAACCCACATGACTGGGAGCTATCATCTATTTGTTGCTGCATTTTTTTTTAACCTCTGCCACCAGATCTTTGGTGAACTGTTATATACTATACACTCTCTTTCAGCAGAAAAATCAAACGACCCATTAGAGAGACTGGCTTAAGAAAATCAGCATTAAGAAGGGTAAGAGGAGTGGCCATGCCAAATTGAAATTACAGCATGGCATTTTCCAGGCCTCCCTGTTAAGGGAAGGATTCACCTTGAGTTGTGTTGGGGACCTGAAGGAAGGGCTCTTCTGCCACTTCAGTCCAGTGGGCGATGTGCTGAAGAGCTCCTCCTAGAGACAGGTCTGAGCAGCAAAATCCATCTGGGGAAAATTCTCTGACCCTTCTCAAGGATAAACATTGGAGAGTTTTTTAACTTTAAGGAGAGAAAGGTGCAACTGCTTCCTATTGTGTCAACTCTAACCAAGATAACTCAAACAGAACAACAAAAAAACATTTAAATACCAACAATTTAGAAATACACGCTCCAAAATTATTTCCACAACTTCTTGTTTAAATTCTTTGGGGAGTGTGAGACACTGCCCACTCCCCACTCCCCACTGACAGTGGACTCTGTCAGTCCACTCTGTCTGGACTGACAGAGTGTAGATACAAAAGCCTTGTAAGATATTCTTGGTAGTTAGTGTAATAACCACAATGCTGATGTACAGGACAAGAGGAAAGCCACAAATGACCCAAATCATCTTAGCTGAAGTGCTCACCTAGCAGCAGTTTTCAGAAGAACACTGGTAAACAAACAAACAAAAACCAAAATGAAACTGCTCTGTTTGGATAAGAATTGACTTTATTGCTCAGGCTCTTTCACCTTCCTTTTCCCTAAACGAACTTCTTTTCCTTAATCAGATATATGTATTTTACTATCTAAGCAATGAATTCTAAATACAAGAAAACTGCCTATCTAGAGAGCTGTCTTCCCGGATAAAATCTAAAGCTGAATCCAACTGTCACACACATTCTAAACTCTTATGTTTCCTACTTAGATTGCAGCTGGTCTACTTGTTTATTTTTTTAATCAAGAGAACCAACCTACCACAAAAGTACTCAGAAGCTGCTAACACAACAGAAAATAAATCCACAATAATCTCAATATCATTTTACATCTGTTTAAAGCAAACAAAACAGAACCACTGGCAATCTCCAAAAAACCCCAAACAGAACGAATTCCATACTCTGAAAGACTCCACACCAAGCATTCCAAAGACCAAATTATCTGTGGCAGCTGGAAAGAACAGCTGATTATTCAAGGGAAGTTTTACATAACTACAAGAAGTGAGAACTGGAAAGACGCTCTTCTCCTTTCTCCATTAAAGTCACTGAAATCCTAAAATAAGGGTAGAGTTTTGGCTGAGTTTAAAACAAACAAACCAACCACACACACAACCCTGTCAAGTTTCTCATAACTTAAATTACTCTGAAGCAGTCCCGACAAGGGGCTTCAGCCCCTGCTGCCACCATTTGTCTGTTTTCCAGGAGCGGACTTCAGGGGAGCTACAGGGAGGCTTCGCTACTGCTCCCTGCTAGTTCTAGCATCTTGTGATCCTGACCATTTCCACCTAAGGGACTCAGCTTTCACCACGACTTGACTTCAGACCGCTCCAGGTGTGTTCTACCGGGGTGAAGAGATGCTGATTTGTTTTAAAAATTCTATCCTGCTGTATCTCTTAATATTTGCATGCAAAAAGATATATTAAAGTGAATAAAGACATTTGAGAGACAGGCGAAGATCAACATCAGCCATCGTCACACAAAACCATGATGAACCGTGCGGCTGATCTCTCTAAACCACGAGTCAAAACTGACTGAGCAGCCACTTGGGGTCTGAGGCTCCAGGGTCAGCAAACAGGGTTAATGTTAAACCAAAAAAGGGAGGCTAAGAGCACAAGGGTTTCCCGGGAGTTAAATGAACTGGAGGGATGCTATGTTTCCTGAGACCCCTGGGAAGATCCTGGACATGAGAGGGGATGGAGGGAGGGGGGAAAAGAGATTCTGAGTCCCCAAATTACTCATATTTTCCACTTCCTGCCAAGGTTACAGATGGTGCTTCACACACACAAACATGCACTGCAGACACTGTTCTTCAGGAAGCTGGAGAGAACCAGCCCATTACTTTTGTTCCTTTGGGAAGATGACTACATGTTGTTCCTTTGCTTTCAAGCCTTGATTTTTTTTCCCCTTTTTTTATGTGGCAGGCAGCAACCTGTCAACAAACAGACCTTAATGCCACCACTAAATGTCGAGCTTATTTCAACATTACCTCTGGAGCGGACTGCAAAGGTACAGTTGAGATAGGTAGCCCCTAAGATTCTGAGGTGGGGTGGTATTTAAACTAAAAATGTATTTTTGCACCTTAGGTGCATAGTAGAGTAATAATCAGGCCCTATCAAACAGTTCCTTTTTGCTGTCTGATTCTGTTTATTTATTTATTTTAAATTTTATTAAAAATAATTTTTTTGGCCACACCACATGGCATGTGGGATCTTAGTTCCCCAACCAGGGATTGAACCCATGTCCCCTGCACTGGAAGCACAGAGTCTTAACCACTGGACCTTCAGGGAAGTCCCTTGATTCTTTCAGTTTAAACTGAAAAACATTAACTTTTCTTCCTTGTTTTGCTAAGCGGGTAGAACTAAGATAATTTGTGACATTTTCAGTTTGACCAAGTGATTTCCATAAATCAAAGAACCACTGGCAGAGGACATGATGACTATACTTCCTCCCCCAGACTGATTCTCCAAACAGAAAAGACTCTTGTGATGACACACTGGACTCAGTGAAATAATCTGCTTCCAAAAGAAATAGACACCTGAGGTGACTTAACATTAAAAATTACGAATTAAACCAAAAAACCCCCATCCTACTTATTATAAACACTGTTAGCATAAAACTAGTAGTCGACCTATTTTACTGATTTTCTACTTTTAAAACGTCTTACATAAAATATTGTTATATTGTGTGCTATCAAATACATAAAATACTTAGTACAGATATTTGAACTATAATTTTAACATTTGCGTTTGAAGTCAATAAAAGAGAAAATGAACTTGTTTTGATGGATCCAAAAATGAGAAATCAGGTGCATATTATACTTGGAATTCACATAACTACCTCAGCATCTAATTTATGTCTGTATTTAGTTTTGCATACATAACATAGAGAATATCTTCATTTTCATAGATAAGCTGGTACAAATATTAGCAGTTAAAAAAAATGGCTTGCCTTGCAATTATATTACGTTCTTCAATTAATTCGAGATGGAAGGAAAAATCCAAACAAGTAGGTAGACTGACAGCTACAGTTAATATGCTGATGTTAAAATTTGGTTACACTTTTGAGCATGTATATTTTTAAGTACGTTTTAAATTAGTTTAAATCCAAAAATCTGGAACTTCCAAAACACCAGTTCCACAAAAAACATTCTGAAAACCACTGTCCTATCTACCAAACTATTTAATTACTACACAGATGTGTGGCTGAGAAGTTTAGTCTACAAGTCTCAAAACTTTTTTTTTTTTAATTAATTTATTTTATTTTTTGCTGGATTGGGTCTTCGTTGCTGCGTGCAGGCTTTCCTCTAGTTGCGGCAAGCAGGGGCTACTCTTCGTTGCAGTGTGTGGGCTTCTCATTGTGATGCCTTCTCTTGTTGCGGAGCACAGGGCTCTAGGCGCGCGGGCTCACTAGTTGTGGCGCATGGGCTTAGTTGCTCCGCGGCATGTGGGATCTTCCTGGACCAGGGCTTGAACCCATGTCCCCTGAAATGGCAGGCGGATTCTTAACCACTGCGCCACCAGGGAAGCCCTCAAACCTCTTTTTTTCTTTTTTTTTTTTTTGCGGTACGTGGGCCTCTCACTGCTGTGGCCTCTCCCGTTGTGGAGCACAGGCTCCAGATGCGCAGGCTCAGCGGCCATGGCTCACGGGGCCAGCCGCTCCGCGGCATGTGGGATCTTCCTGGACTGGGGCACGAACCTGTGTCCCCTGCATCGGCAGGCGGACTCTCAACCACTGCGCCACCAGGGAAGCCCCCTCAAACCTCTTAAGTCTGTTTTTTCCTCATCAGTACCAGACCCCACACAAGTGATTCTCCATGGGTTGCTCTGGTATCCTTGGGCCATAGAAGTTTCCAAAAGGTACCCCAGGTGTCCTCTCCAGGGGGAGTTCTGCCACAAGCTATACTGACAGCATAAAGCGGTTCAACAGTCTGAGGTGCCCTAGCTGTATTTCATCATGAAGTGAGTCCAATAAAAGAGAATTTCTATTTATGTTTCACAGGGAAAGGTATGAAAAAAACAAAACTGGGTTTAGGATGCCTGGTTAAAAGAGGTGTGTTCTCCTACATCATAGTGGGTATTTTTGCTACCTGACAAATCAATCATATGTCAGTTGCAGGTTCAGTAGTCACTGTAGTCTAACACAGACTAACGATACAGTCAAGGAGAGTATAATTCAACTCTTTTAACCTGGAAACAATGTATACTCAAAAATCAATGACAATGATAAGATGTTTCATACACTGACATACATTAGACTTTTTCCAGCCTGCATTTAAATTGAAAAGTTACCTGGAGCTAGTCATGGAAAGAGTCATCCACTCACTATAATCACAAACCTATGGTCCTCTATAGCACAAAGAAAAGGATTCTTTGGGTCCTCAAACAAGATTTTCTCTCTCTTTTGTCCCTAAACCTTCTGATAATATTTCACTTCACAACTCAGAACTGAGAGTTGGTGGAATCAACGATACTGCTTCTTATTCATGCTGGTGCTATACAGAGCAATTTCCGCAGGTCTTCTGTCAGGCTGACTGCTTTCCAGAGATCATTTTGCTCTTTGTCATTAAGTTCTTCATACAACATCAACATATTTTGCTCTTTCATCAGAGACCAGCTGACAACCAGAAAAACCTCTGAAACTACCAATGATCTGATGTTTACATTTTTTTTTTACTCAGAGGAACAATATTTAAGTACAGTCTTAAAAAATTCAAACACAAAAGTATAAAATAAAAACTTAGTCCCCTTCAATCTCTCCTCTCCTAACCTCTTTTACAAATTGTTAACAGTTTGGTGTATATCCTTTTAGATATTCTTATACATCTACATAAACAATTACTGTTTACTTATCTGCTTTCTATAAATTGGGATCATACATACAGTTCTATTTATTGCCTCTCAAGTTATCAAAATGTCTTGGAAATCTGTCTGTACTTGCAGAGCTATCCCAGTGGCTGGCAAACCGTGGCCTGGGGGCCGAAGTCAGCCCACATCTGTTTTGTAAATACAGACTTATTGGAACATAGTCACATTTATGTCTTGTCTATGGCTGCTTTTGTGCTGCAAGAGCTGGGTAGGGTAGTCACCACAGACACCTAATAGTCTGCAGAGCCTAATGTACTTACTATCAGTTCCTTCACAGAAAAAGCTTGCCGACCTTTGATCTATTCTATTTTTACTATTGGCCTAATATTCCACCTGATGAATAAATTATATTTTACTGTTGGACATTTAGTTCCTTTAAAATTTTCCACAATATGAATAATGCTGCAACGAGTAAGTACCAAGGATTATACCTTGAGAACTCTTCTTTATTTATTTTTTGGCTGCACTGGGTCTTTGCTGCGTGCGGGGCTTTCTCTAGTTGCGGCGAACGGGCTACTCTTCATTGTGGTGCGCGGGCTTCTCACTGCGGTGGCTTCTCTTGTTGCAGAGCATGGGCCCTAGGCACGCGGGCTTCAGTAGTTGTTGCTCACGGGCTCTAGAGCACAGGCTCAGTAGTTGTGGCACACGGGCTCAGTTGCTCTGCGGCATGTGGGATCTTCCCGGACCAGGGCTTGAACCCGTGTCCCCTGCATTGGCAGGCAGATTCTTAACCACTGCACCACCAGGGAAGTCCCGAGAACTCTTCTTATAAGCGACTGTGTAATAAGCAACTTGAGAAAGGTGCCTCTAATTACATATTCCAACCACTAAGAAGAAAGGATCATCATGTGATGTGATAGAGGTGCTAAATACGGCTACAATGGCAATCAGATTACAATATATAAATGCATCAAATTAATGCTCTGCATTCTTTAAGTTTACACAATGTTACATGTCAAATATATTCAGTTTTAAGAAAAAGAGCAAGAGAAAGGTGCCTGGCACATTCGGCTGCTCAATGAATATTTGTTGATGAACTGCTTTTGAATGAACCACAGTGCCTTGCAGAGTTCAGGTAACTGAAGATAAGAAACTCAAATGCATACTTACTGGTAGTTAAATGTAAAAAATAAATCCAGTCTGAAGTCATCAAGATCTTCTAGAATATTCACCCAGCTCTCCCCCTACTGAAGCAGAGGACAGAGTGGAAGCCATTTTCTCTTATATATATATATATATATAATAAATATAAATCAGAACAATCCACTGAGGACACAGAACACTGAAGTATGTGAAAATCTCCATGAAGATTCTTCAAGAACTACTTTCATTCTTGAAGTTTTATTCAGTTATTTTTCAAACCCACCCCTTGGTTGTGTAGTACTCTGAGCAGTAGAGAGCATCCCCCTCAACTGGGGAGAGGATGTGTGGTCTCAGGGCACATAGTGGGAGCTGGGACTGAGACCCCTAAATAAAGCCAACAGCTTTAAACTAAAGACTGTAACAGCCATGCTGAAGGGCCTGGAGAAAGTCCACCTACTGGCCCTGCAGAAGCAGCAAGGAAACCTGCCCTCCCCAGGACCCTGAGTGAGAATTCTGTATCACATATGAATCCAGGGTCCAAATTTACACCATCCATATCTCCTGGAACCCTGAGTTAAGAAATCTTCTCTAGAGGTTTAATGGAATCCCAATCTAGGAATGATGAAACCCTGAGGGATCCAGCTGAAACAAATGCAGAACTGCTGCATCACAGGGTCACTGTGACAAAACAGGGAATCTAGAGGTTCCCACGGGAGGGAAGAATGACTTATAAAGCTGAAGCTGAACTTACAAAACAAAAAAACAAAAAAACCCAGATACCATGTAAGGAAGCAAACGGCTATGAAGAAGCATTAGCAAATGCACAGGCAAGAGAAGATGTTGAGAGTTATTAAAAGTCCCTAATGGAAAGAACAGAATCTATACTGCTCGGGGATTTTCTTTTCTGCATGCTCAGTTATGCATTAGTTTTCTAAAAAATATATTTTATTGAAAATACATATTTAAAAATTACGTTTTATCGCAGAAAGCAGGTGTTCAGTGTGCTGTACTGATGAAGTTCCTTGAATATTAATTTCATGCTGCCAGTCAAGAAATATGACCTTCCCCTATTCTTCTCTAAGACCAGTACTCCCAAAATGGAGATCAGACACTTGGCAGGAGGGATGCACAAAATGATTCTTTGAAATAGAGGAGGAAATTTTTACAGCTCTCACTTATATTGACTTAAAAGAGAAATGGAGTTAATATATAGAGTGATAAATGGGTGGCTCACTCAGCCTTAATGTTAGGCAGCTTCCTGTTATGTTTGATCCTAGAGGATTCTGGAAGGAAGAAGAGGCCCTCGGAAGGTAGGTCAGGGATGTGTAACAGCTTCCTCATTCGTTTACTTTCAGCATCTTGTGATGAATGGAAATTTACAGGTGCTCAATAAAGTAAACTTATAAATTATATTTAGTTTCAACTAAAATAAAATGAAAAAGAGACAAATTCCTGCAAAGAAACTGTGCATCTAGGACAATATTAAGAAGACTAATAACTAACCAGCAAACAAGAAAATGGCAAACCTGACTTCTCATTCCTAGAATGAGCTCCTTGTAATTATAGTATAGGACATGTACGTAATTTTTTACACACACATTACACACACACACATACCCCGTGTGAGTAGACTAAGTATGTTTTAATGATAGATAAACATACTAAAAAGTGCTTGGTGACTACTGCCCTAGACAACCAAGTTATTCTAGTATTGAGAAGCTGTCTGTGTCCAGTGGCTAAGAAACTAAACTGGTGACTGGTGTCCTAAGAATGAGTCCTATTAGAACCTGGGCTCCAGAGTAACATGCTGGGGGGATATTGAACAGTGACAGTCTCGAGGTCACATAAAATGTATTACTATGCTGGAGTCGTTATCATCGTCCCAGTAAGTCACACATGAAGGAGGACATAAATGTGTGTGATATCTGCACACGAGGATGAAAAAAGAGATGAGAGCCCCCCGGAAGTTTTCTTTAAAAAAAAAAAATAGGACAGTAAAACAAATATGGCTGTAGACAATACTGGGGTATAATATATCCATAAGAGGCATTTTACAAGCACGTGAGTGTTAACGCCACGTCACAACGTTAAGTGTTAACGTTAACGTCGTTTAAAAAGTCACAACAGCTGCAGCGTGGATAAGATAGGCTGTGTGCCAGTTGTCACTCCACTCTTTCTCTAAATATCAAGGAAGCAAGTGAGTGGAAATTATTATTGCAGTAACTTAGACTCTGCTCAAATAAAGTTTTAAACATTTCAAATTTCAGTAAGTCAACTATTTTTAGTAACAGATCACTTGGGATACTTCACATAAGTGACTGAAATCAAGACAATGTCATGACATCATGGTCTGAGAAGTGCTTCTTGGAGTCTGAGTTAGTCACTATTTGGTCTGAATTGGTTACAGGTATGACAAGATCCGAATCACCTCAGCCTCTGGAAGAGTGGACCTTTACACTGGCCACTTCTGAGCACAAGCAGCCTCCTTGATTTTCCTTGGTGTGCACTATGAATATTATTACTTTCTATCTGTGTGCAACCACAAAATTCTGAGATGTAGTGCCTCAGAGCAAGGATCTGCAAATTAACAGCCTGTGGGCCAAATCTGGCCTGTAACCTATTTTTGTATGGCCCATGAACTACAAAGGGTTTTTACATTTTTAAATGGTTGAAAAAATAGAAAAGACTAATATTCCATGACACATGAAAATTACATGAAATTCAAATTTCACTGCCCATAAATGAAGTTTTACTGGAACACAGCCATGCTCATTGGCTTATGTATTATCTATGGCTGCTTTTGCACTACAGCAGCGGAGTTCAGTAGTGTGGCAGAGACTGTATTGCCCATGAAGTCTAAGAAGTCTGCTATCTAGACAGAAAAAGTTAGCCATCCTCTGTCTCAGAGCATATCGTCAAAACCAGGAACCATGTTCAGTTAACAGATTTGGCTTTAAGGTGGTAGTAAGTAGGTCAGCAAGAGGTCAATACAGAACGTCTCTGCATGCGAAGGTACTCTCCCTCTCCCTTGGCAGTTTCTGTGACTTGACGCTGGTCAATGGCTGAAGCATACACCAAAGTACTAGAGTAAAATATGAGCATATACGACCTGACAAGGGACTGCTGGGTAGCTTGAGGGTTTGAGGTTATGAGACTGTTTTCATGCTGACATGGACTTCTGGAATAAGGTAGTGGCTTAGGGACAAAAGGACAGGATATTTAAAATTGGGCTGTCTGAAAAAATTATAGGCTGTATGTTATATATCTAGAATTAATTTCTTCAATGCTATTTAAAGAGAGATAGAAAAAGGGCTACTTCTCCACATAAACGAGGAACAGATTAGGGGTGGGAAGGACAGGAAACTAGAAATGAGTTTTTCTGAGCCAAGAGCGTTCCGTCACACAGGAAGAAGCATGTCTCTTACTTGCACAAGTATAGGCGTCTTTGTTGGTGAAAGGCTTCGTGCACTGGCTACAGCTGATGGGACCCACAATAGGGATGGAACTGAAAGTGTGCCCGTTCAGAGTCTTCTTGTCCTTCTCCTTCTCTTTGGCATCTTTCTCCTTCTCCTTAATTTTATCTTTCTCCTTTTCCTTTTCCTGCCAAAGAAAACAATCGACAGTTAACTGAAGGCCTTCAGTTAACACTAGAAGGCCTTCCCTTCTGGAAGGGTACCCAGCTGGCATGTGGTCAACAGTGGCTGGTGAATGTTTTGGATTAAAATTCGGAACACTGTCCTGGACAAAATTTTTTTTTATTAACCTGTGGGCATTTGAGCTACATTAGAAAAACCTTAAGAGGACTGGGAAGGCTAAACAGTTCTGTCAGTGGCTTATTCACTGGTTATTTATGCCAACAGACACATTCATTGCCCAATGACCAGCACCAGAGAGAAAGAGGCTTCTGGTGCTGGAGGAGGAGTCTGCAGTGGCCGTGAATCCTCCTCAGTGAGCCACAGCTCGGCCCATGGGGGAAGCTGGCAATGAGCTCAGGGCCAGCTGCAAGCAGGAAGCAGAAGAAAGGATGGTGACAGTTCTGGGACCAGCCTGAGGGAGAGGAAAGATGATTGGGCAGCATCAAAAATGACTCGAGGGTCCCCTCTGACTGCCTCCCAGCCATCACATATCCCCACGTGAGGGCACATCTCTGATGTTTCCTCCCTTACTCTAGCCAGAAATATTAACTATCCCCCCACATATACATTTTCTATTCTTACTAATTAGAATTTCAAGGTTCACAGATATTAACTTTGGCCCAATTTTCAAATTGGGGGAGGAGGGATTTAAACCCTAAAAATTTAAAGAAATACTAATGAGTGCTAGATCCTTAATAAAATACCCAAAGCAGCCAGGGACATTTCAGGTACACACTACTGTCAAGAGACGAGGGCTGTGGGGTCTAACTATATGCTCTCCACAAGAGGTCCTTCACAAACACGGTTAGGCACACGCTCGGCTGGTTAACCAATACCAAATGAATAATTCTCTTTCAAACTAACTGGACCATGAACTACAATTCACAGAGGTAGGTAGAATGCATTTATTAGCTGTCATCACCACTAGCCCTGGGGTACCCATTTTCCAGGGCATACACTACTACTATTGTAATCTAAAAAAATTCCTGGAAAACAGGTACCCCAGAGTCAGTGATCCTGACAACTACCAAATGCCTTACATTTTAAATCAATGCCTTCTACATACATTATTTCATCTGATTCAATAATTCTGAGGTGAGTAGGGTGGGCATTATGCTTCCCATGTTCTAACTGAAAAGAGCAAGATAATAAATAGCAGCTAAAAGTTTGAACAGTTACTGTGTGCCAAGCACTGTAGTATACAATTGACATGAATTTTCTCATACATTGGGTACAACCCAATGAACTAAGTACCAGCTATGATCTCCATTTCACATTTGAGGAGACTGAGGCTTAGAGATGTCTCATACTGTACTGGAGGTCGCACACCAGTAACTGCCCAAGCTGGAATTAAGTTCCAGATCTGCCAACTCTAAAGCTCAGCTCTCATTCACTACGCTCTACTGCAAAGGGCTGGAGAAGTCTGTTGACTCACAGAAGGTCACACAGCAAATGATCTGCAGTTAAAATCAGAACCCAGGTCTTCTGACTTCCTATTCAGAACCCATCTGCTATACTGAAATGGTGAATATTTGCTAAGTCTATGATTCATGTAAACTCCTTTGTTAACAGAATGAATATCATAAAACTCTAAGAGCCAAATTGCTACACTTTAGAACCATAAAAAATAATGGAGAGGAAGGGAGAAAAACAAACTACTTCACTTTACAAAACAGGAAACTGCTCTGAGTGAAAATTCGTAACTGCTAAAGTATGCAAAACTAATGAAAATAATAAAAATTGAGTTTTTCTAATAATTTCTTTCTTCTAACTAAATTTTGCTAAAGGCTTCTTCATACATTAAATGTTAAACTGAAAAGCACCTGACATTTTGCTCAAGAAAGCTTAAAAAAAAGCATGCTGTAAGAGTTAAGAAAATCTTCTATGGGGACTTCCCTGGTGGCGCAGTGGTTAAGAATCCACCTGCCAATACAGAGGACGCGGGTTTGAGCCTTGGTCCGGGAAGATCCCACATGCCATGGAGCAACAAAGCCCATGCACCACAACTACTGAGCCTGCGCTCTAGAGCCCATGAGCCACAACTACTGAGCCCACGTGCTGCAACTACTGAAGCCCATGCACCTAGAGCCCGTGCTCCGCAAGAAGAGAAGCCACTGCAATGAGAAGCCCGCGCACCGCAATGAATAGTCCCCGTTTGCCGCAACTAGAGAAAGCCCGCGTGCAGCAACAAAGACCCAACGCAGCCAAAAAATAAATAAATTTAAAGAAAAAAAACCTCATTTCTACCCTTAAAAAAAAAAAAAGAAAAACAAAATCTTCTATGGCAACTCTCTCAAGCCTTGCAATGCTCTTCGAATCTGAATAGATAATAAATTATTTCCTCATCCTTTGCAACAATCCAAACTAGCTCCTCCAGGGATAAAAACAACACAAAACAATAAACTCCACTGTCTCTTTCTGTATTTATTAAGTTAGTGCTTTAAAGAAGTCAGGCGCTTACCTCCCCATGTTTTAGTCCTATGAATCTCACTGTTATAAGGGGTGCTTCATGAAACCGACCCCATTTTACCGACATGATTCGATCCCCATGCCAGGAAATGTGTTCTCACGGAAGGAGGGGCTCATGCCGGCGGGGCACAGCCCAGCAGCTTCGAGCTGCCATCAGAGCAACCATTAGAGAAACGGTAAGAGGAAGCCACGGACTGGTTGAGAAAGGGAAGGAGGGAGGGCTGAGGCTGTTTGTTTCCTTAAGACAAGCTTAACTATTTGCACGCTGCCAGTACAGCCAACCACCCTAGTTACAAAGAACACCGGACACGAACGAGAACAAATTCCCCCTAACACAGTGTGTGTGGACAGTACTTAAGTTGCCAGATCGGAACTCTGGCAAGATTGAGGCCGATTTTTTAACACCAGAAGTTAAAGAACACATCTATTTAATTAGATGTGCTCATTTTATAAAAAGCAATACATTTACAAAGAAAACTTTTTTTAGTGAAGTCGTGCCTGTGGGTAAGGCGGTGATTGGTAGTTTCCTGAAGTCTGACTTTTCCTTAACACCTGCCAAAATGCTTTTTAAACCTGTGTGCTGGGGAAATAGAAACTAACAATATTTAAAGAGAAAACTGCAGGTAACAACTATACTAGGATACTATGAGGGAAAGTGATATTTTCGTTTTTCTAAACCTACCACTTGAGACAAGCAATTATAATAAAAAAAAATCAGAGAACTTTCTGGAAAACTGTGGAGCATGCTGTGATTAAGCAACTGTCACACTGCAGGTCTTTAATCAAAGAAGGAACGAGAGAGAGAATGGTATCTAATGCTGATTTAAGCCTTTGCAAACACAACTCTACCCTAGTCGGCACCTTTGAAAGGCGGAGGGGTTTAGTTCTTTTTTAGACACACCACAGGAACTGGGAGTTGAAGCTGAATGTCTTGTTACAAAGTCATGGAGTACATTAACAGCTGTGCAGGAGTCTGATCCTTACATCCGAAAATGCCTGCTTCAAGTCAGATTAAGAATTTGTCTCAAACATCCTTAACTGTCTCCCTGTTGTTTGCAAAGAGGAAAGCTTAGAAAAAAGAAAATCAGTGTGACAGGATGGTTTAAAGAGGGTCACCCCACTCCCTCTGTGAATGCGGACATTATGCATATTAGTGTTTAAATACTCTGCAGCAAGTAAACTTACTTAGCAGGAAACAGTACTACCTCTTAAAGATACTAAAAGACAAAAGCAGAAACTGCCAGTCTTCCTGTTATACTTCCTGTTTAGGTTCTCCCTCTTTCAAAAAAAGATTCAAATATTTACCTAATAACTCATGCCAGTTAATGAGAATTCTTAAAAGGACATATAAAGGATGAGTACTCAATTTCCCCCAAATTTCTCATATACTGGCTACAGGTATGAGAATATATGTATAATATATATAGTGTATACTATGTTATACATAGTATATTATATATACTATAGAGTGCTTATACTAATTAACATAAAACCCAGTGCTAACATTTATAGTAGCATCTTCAATTTTTTAAGCATTATGGAGAACTAACATTATTCAACAGTTAAGGAAAAGAGTAGAGCTAGCATCATCACACCAAGGAATTATTCACTTATTTTTGTGTTATCCTTTAGAGACTAAAATACCTCTGAATGGTAAAGCTCTCCTGTGGGTACAATGGCAAATAAAGAGAAGGTATTTAATTTTAACATAACATATATTACTTCACCATTTCCCCTATTTCTTACTATCTTTGGTACATTGACAAAAGCTGAGCTGTCCTATGGGGGGATAAAACAATCTTATTTAAAGTGAGCTAGTAACAATGATCAAAGGTGACTCTTAAGCTTCTTAATATATTTGGCTACTGGGGCACCTAAACCCCTGATAATGTGAAAAGAATTGCAATCCAGGGTTACAGATTTGTAACTTTTTGTGAATTTCCATCACTAGAGATAGCACAAGCCCCCAGAGATCAAACCTTGAAGCCAAGAGCCTGAAAGAGGAAGCAGCCTCATTGCAAAAGAGTGCTGTCACTTTGACAAAGGAGAAGATGGGAGGTGACAGGTCAACTGATGCCATCTTGCCACTGACGACAGGCTGCACTTGTACACAAATTGCCTTCTTTTCTCCTGCCCCTTCTCTTCATCCCCCTACTAGCAAACTCCAGTCCTTTGAGGTTATGAAAAAAGTTAAAGGAAAAAGATACTGTGCAGTAACAGTTCACTCTTGTTGAAGAGTGAACATGAAATGAAGAGTTCTACTTGCTAGAAGTCAGATCACAAGATATGATCTAGTCTGTTACCTGAAGCATACTTCTCTGCGCTTCAGTCTGTAAAATAAGGAGGCTGGTGCGAGACTTTTTTAAAGGTCAGGTCCCAGTTTCTAAATTCAGTCTTACATCATTTCATTCTTGTCTGTTTGTATTACCTCGTCAATGCGATCAGTGGTGTATTCACTGCTCTGCCCTTAAGTCAGTGGTACTAGGGGGTGGATGGAAAGGGGGATCTCCACTTTATACTGGTCTTCCAATTAAAAAGTTTGTTTGAAGAAAAGAGTCCACATTTTAAAAACAAGATAAAAAACAACAGAAACATCTGAAATCATCCAAACAGATCATAAAAATTTTCAAGGTAAAGACTATGTGGCTTTGGTTCTTCTGGGTGCTTGTTAGTACCTAGCAGAATGCTGATTACAGAAGCCACTCAATAATATTTGGCCAAATTATACTGAACTTTCAAGGAGATTTTCTTTTGTTGATGCCAACCAGTGTCCAAGCGAGCAGTGATAAGTAAGATAGATATGGTTCTATTTTAAGCCTTGCTGCCATATGTAGGATAATGATAAGCATTCTGCCCTCTTTAACCTTAATTTTTTTGAATTATAAAACAAGGCTGGGTTTCCCTGGTGGCGCAGTGGTTGAGAGTCCGCCTGCTGATGCAGGGGACGCAGGTTCGTGCCCCGGTCCGGGAAGATCCCCCATGCCGCGGAGCGGCTGGGCCCATGAGCCATGGCCGCTGAGCCTGCACGTCCGGAGCCTGTGCTCCGCAGTGGGAGAGGCCACAACAGTGAGAGGCCCACGTACCACAAAAAAAAAAAAAAAAAAAAAAAAAACCCAAAAAAAAACAAGGCTAAGCATAAAGTTAACGCTTAAATATGTGACTATTCTAGAAACGATTTGCAAGACTCTTTTTTCCCCTAGAAAATTATGAATTTATTATTCCAAAATTAAGTATCATTTCTACATTTTACACTATTTATTTGTAAAATAATAGTTCACGATTTGCTAGACTCTTTGCATCTTTTCCAGTTTGCCCATTTTCTGTCCATTCTTCATTTGGGCAGGAGAAATGAAGAGAAAACACAATTCTGGTGGCAGGTTTTGTGGAAAAATTTATCTGAGTGATGACCAAATCTAGTATCTGCTAAAAGAAAGAGATCTTATTTACAAAACTCAGTAAAGTACATTGGCTCTATTTCTACCAGCCCACTTACCTAAGAAGCTTGTCTGCGTTTGTGCTGGCGGCGGGGGTGTGGGTGGCGTGGTGCGTGCACTTTTACAACGATACCCTTGGCGTCCAGTGCTTGTTTATTCCCATACTTCTAAGTACGTACGTACCTGTGTATATGTGTCTAACACACACACACATATATAGTGATTCCTGTGCAAGAATTCCGTAACTGATTTCCCTTTTTTTTTTTCTTCTTACTTTGCTGGAGTTTGGGTGGGTGAATAGAGTGTAGGGGAGTGCGAGGCAGAAAGTTTTTCCCCACTAATTTGAAATGGAATCTTTTGGTTTAGCACCGGGAATTGGTATAAGAAAGTTAATGCCTTTTATTACCCCTTTCTTTCTAAAAATACATGAAAAAAATATTAGAAGAATAGTTATCTCTACGTGGAATTATTACAGGTAATTTTTATTTCCTTATTTTTCCCAGATAAGGTACCTTACTCCTAGAAAAGGGAGATAATATCTACCATACACGGTTGCAGAAAGGATTAAATGAGATTCTATATGGAAAGTTCTTAGCCTATAGTAAAAACTCAATTGGTGGTATCACCTCTTATTGTTATTTTCCTTGCTGTTAGTCTTCTTCAAATATTAGGCTATTTGAGCCAGCATCTCTGAACTTATTTCCACCTGTCCCCATCATTTAATTAGTTTCCTGGTGTGTGCAGGTTGTGCCTGGAGCCTACTGAGGGCCTGCTGAGGTGGCCACACAGAAGCGCCCACGAGAGTACTTACCCTGCTCTTCTTACTGCTGGACATTTTATTCTTGATGTAGCTGAACGTACGACTGACTTTTGTTCCACTCTTCCCTTCAAAGTCTTTCTTGGAGGGGCTTTGTGGCAGGAAATTAAAGTTCTCTTCTGTTATACTAAAGAGAAAAAATAAGAGTTTTTAAAAAGATTACAGAAGTTGAGTTTTAAAAATTACAACGCTCTACATATAATTCTTTGTAACCATCGTCATGTATTAATTTTAGCTACAAGTCACAGCCAACTTATATACTCACATGAAAATGGGAAAAGGAATAAGAGGTGGACAGAGGCTGCTGAATGGTTTTATATAATAATATCTATCTGAGAACAGAGCACGCCAGAATGCCCATGTTCTAATGTCAAAGCTTGGCTAAGTTTTCTTATATCACTTATTAGTGTTTTACTAATGGGCTTTTGTGATCTGATGATAGAGTCTAAAGATCAATTATTCATTAATTATTTTATCTGAAATTTTAAAATCTAAGCACCCATTTATAAACTTCTTTGCATTAAATACGTGTTTGAAAAGAAACCCATATATGTGATGCAAACCAAGGAATTTTTATGACTGAATGGATATCCAAGTTCCCTAACAGCAGAGATCACACCTCTTTTTCAGTCCTCTGGCACACTGGACAATCAATATATGAATTCAGCTATGCACAATTTTAGGCAGGCAAAACGGTAGGCAAAACTGACACCTAGTGTAGAAAGATCCATTCTAGGAGTTTCACAGAGATCCAGATGCACTGACCTACTTGTTTAGGACACCTGTATTCTAAGTTCATCCATGATGGGCATGTCTGGACCCTAGGAAATTCACAAAGGTTGATTTCCTCAAAGAATGTTGGGCCCTTGTACACATAATAATTTGTATACATATACAATTATGTACAGTTGTATACATAATCTATTATATAGAAATATTCAAACTACTTTTCCTAGGTGTTCTCGAACAGTTATATTAGAAGTTTTCCATAGAAAGTAGTGTTTGCCTCAAGGGCCTCTGTGAGAGGGCAGACAGGCAGAACCACAAGGGTCCTAGTCAGTAGCTAAAGTCTATTTATATATAAAATATTGTTTACAATATAAAGCAGTCTGTTACTAAGATAAAGGGGAAATGGTGTGAAAATCACCACTCTAGAAAGAACGAAGAATAGGTAAACTATGACAGAAGTGCAAAGAAGAGCACTCATATTGAGAGAGTTCTGGATCACTGAGTCACAGCTGACGCCTTTGTGAAAAGGAAGGCGACTTAAAAAACACTGTGGGGTAACAGTCAGAACCCCATTTATGCTTAAATTAGAATATTTAATCTCAAAAGCTTGAAAAGAGGAATACAAAAATAAACAATGAGTCAAAATAGCAATCTTTTGCCTGCTGTCAAGTAAAGAACCAATTCACTTATTTGGACAGAGGTGTGTACCATATCAATGTATACAAAAGAAAATAGCTTTAAAGCTTAAAATGGCTAAGAAGGCAGCAATACTGCATTAACACAAACACACACACACAAATTATGAAACAAAATGTTCTTAAGACTTAGGAATTATAAATTCCCATAAGCAAAGAGTACAAAGTTCATAAAGGTAAATATAAGTGTATCCTTATGTGAATAAATGCAAACAATAATCTTTATTATTCAGATGGTGTAAAGAATAAAGGTGGAAAACTATTCAAGACATTAATTAAAAAGGATATAGCTTTCATTAAAAAAACATTTCTGACCATTATTCCAAATTTATCAATCAAGGAAGTAAGATTCCAATGAGCTCAATTAACTTAGTTTGCCTAAATACCGTAAGACATTTCGGATTTCCTTTATTTCATCTTGGGAAAAGGAGTAACAAAATAAATACATAGTACCTCTCAGTCAGATTAGCATTGGTGCTGTGGAAGGGCCGTGAATCTAGAAAACAAGAACGGTAGAATAAAAGTTAGAACAAAAGGATTTTACCTGGATAACAGATAAAATGTTTAACGTTTTTACGACTGACACAGATAAAGCAAAAATAGCCTTTGAAAGCCAGTGTGGGATGCCTTCTCCTCATGAGGGTTTGGAAGAGGGAAAATTAAAAATGAAACCCTCAAATCAGAACTGGAAAATTGGCAGCAGTGGGGAGTGAATTTCCCATGTGGAAAAAAATTTTAATCCAGGATTCAAGTAACCAAACAAACCCCAAATCAACTTAAAAAAAAAAAAAAAAAGCTCAAATGCACGTTTAATTCCTGTTCTCGTGAAGGTACAGAGTCCATAGGCCATCTTTCTGAGATGATGTCAGGGGAGAAATATACAAAAGGAAATTAAATGTCATCCTGTATGCTGTTAATTTTGCTGTCATGTATTTCTATGCTAAAAATCTAGCTAATATAGGTCTGATATTTTCTTAAGCATTCCTAGAAATGGATTAGTGAACAGGAAAGAGCATCAGAGCTAGCCTATAAGGTCTAGGCCCTGCCACTAATTTGGGGTGAGATCTCTGGATTTCATTTCTTCATCTATGAAATAAAGAAGATAAAACAGATGCTAAGGTTCTTTCCAGGTTGATACTGATCAAATGAGTAGGCCAGATACATTTTTCCTCCTTCCACAACTATCAGACCGTAAACTAAAATGGGTCATTAAATCTAAGGCTAAGTCAGATAGGATAATAAGTAGAACAAATACAGAAGGAACAATACCACTATTTTACCTACGACATGTTAATCAAGGTTGAGCTACTTTAGGACTTAGATGAGAGAAAGGCCGCAATCACACAATGATTAATGGTTTCCAAGGTTTTAGGAGATCAGGTATAGAAACACTTTCGGTGTATGATTCCAGGTAGACAAAGGTTGCTCTGTATAACTACTGTTATAATGTGGACAAAGCACACCCTTTCTCCTTGAGGTTACTCTGAGTAAAACTTTAATTTGATAGAGATTTGAAAATGTTCCACTACCAGATTACCAGCATTTGGAACTCTTAAAAACTCCAAATTGTTCCAGATTCTGAATAGAAGTGCAAAGTTGAAGTTATTACTAACATACAGCCAACAGGTGGCAATAATGCATGAGAAACTTAAAAATGAATTCTAAGTCTTCAAAAGATTGCCTTCTATAGTTTTTCCTTTTACGTATTTGGGGTTCTTCTTCTATTTCAGTTATAATGCATGGTAACAGTAGCCAGAAGAAAGAGAAAGATGAAGAGTAAGATCCGGGATCTATCTTCCAGCCCTGCATGATCTAGGTGTGAAACCATCAGCATTTTAACATCAGAATACCTTAATTTACTTAAACAAAAATCAAGAGTATGGTTTAGATTTGGGGGCTTTAAAAATTTTTCCACTCAAGGAGCCCTGAATGATATAAACAGCATTAAATTCTCTCAGGCTGCCAGGATTCTGTTGTACACTTTATCAATTACCTAGTAAGTTACCACCCTAGTGATATGAACAAAGTAAAAATAAAACCCATAAAGAAAAACACCAACCAGCAGAGAGCATGGCCAAGAATAAGCTCCCAGAAGGTCTCTGTCAAATAAACTAAAAACAAATACGTGATTTGAATACTGGGAGAATCTATGACTCCTATAAGGATTTCCAACTTTTTGGCTGCTGAAAGGTATTTTAATTCATTTACTATGACCTCTGAGATGTGGTTCTGAAAACAGTGATTAATCCACCAATGTTTCTAAAATCAATGCCCCTGAAATTCCTAAAGTGTCATCAACTTTTCAGGGCATCTAAGAATATGATATAACCAATGTTACTTCCATGATATGATTGTAGAAATCTGTCACTGAAGTTAGCCTATGAAGTACTGTTGCACGTAAATAGCATATTTCAACTAGACCTTTTTTTTAAAAGGCATGAAATAACCTGCAGACCTAATATAACAACATTCCAGGACTGGAACTACTGGATGGACACAGTCAATATTTTTTAAAGTATGTTCCTTGGAACACTCATCTCATGAGATGTTACACATCATCATGAACATACTGTAGTTACCTAGGTTAGTAAGTCTGGGAAACACCGCATACTGAATGCTGCCTTGGAAATTCACAATATACACATTAGCCTTTGAAACCTGCTTAGAACAGTTTCCTAAATTTATATGGCCAAGAACCAGCCCTTTCTTTTTCTTCCTTTTCCCCCTTCCCCATAATTCTCACTGTATTTTTGAGTTTAAGGAACACATTCTGAGGAATGCTGGATATTTGATTCAAAGGTTTCTTCAAGCTTCTATACTTTTATGATTACATCAGGTTGGACTAACTGAGTAACCAGTGCTGATTTACTGAATAACCAGTCATAATTTTACTAGTGGTAGAAGAAATACTACTGGGACCTTAGTTTTTTTTTTTTTGCCGTGCTGACCTATTTCCCAGCATATTACAAATACTTTGAGATGAAACAGCTTTGAGAATTTCTGAACACTCAAAGTTGCAGACGGATTTTCACAACTTCCCTCCTATGACAACTGGTATAGACTGAATATCTTGTGTGCCTAAACCAAATGCCTTTTAATTGTGAGAAAATATTGAACATATAAGACCTTCATTTGTGCATAAGTCACTTTCCTTTAAGAACAATGCAAAATTGTCACCCTGAGCTTGATATTGCTTAAATATTAATATTTAAATATTAAATAATTATTTAAATATTGCTAAAACTTAGGATCAGCAAGTGGTAGGGAATTAGGATGCTTAATCATATGGATATTGTAATTGCCTGAGACTCATATGAGTTATATGAAATGAAAATAATTTATTATTTAACTTTATATTAGAAGTAGTTTTTCCATTAAAAATAGCAATCCTGGAATCATCTAGAAATCCTGCACAATTGAGAACAGTGATTTTCATGGGGGTGGGGGGACTCATTTCCTCTCCAAACTTACTAAAACTGATACCTTATAAAGTTTTTAAACTAGGTTATTATCAAGTAACAATATAATAATCTGAAACCTACAGTGTAGTAAGAGGATTGAAAAATAAAATTTCAAAAGGAGAAAAGGTAGGGAAACAAATATCTAACTTCCACCCAATAATCCATGTGGTTTAATCTCAAAGAAAAGGTATTCTTAAATAAATGGTCTGGGGGAGTTCCCTGGTGGCCCAGTGGTTAGGATTCCAGGCTTTCACTGCCATGGCCGGGTTAAATCCCTGGTTGGGGAACTGAGATCCCACAAGCCGTGCAGCATGGCCAAGAAAACTCCAAAAACAAACAAAAAACTGACAAAGATTAAAAAAAAAAAAAAAAAAGAAAAAGAAATGGTCTGAAAGGTGAGAAGAAAAAAGTTTAACATTAGTTTTTAAGTATCACAAGTGGACATCTAGGTATCTGTCCCATGAGACAAAAAAAGCAAAATAATGAAAATGAAATTTACATGATCAAATGGAAAGTTTTGTGAAATTACTACTCAGCATTACAAAAGGTACAAGGTAGGATGGGAAGCCCTTATGCCTTTGAAGGTATCTCTGTTCTGAGAGGGTGTCTCAGGACCTGGAATCAGGTCACTAGATCTGTCAGCACTGGTAGTGTAGAGACGACAAAAACTTTGTTGTTTTATCCAAATTAATTTTCAAAGCAAAGCATGAAGACGAATGACTTAGAAATGATGACATGCAAGGGGAGAAAAGTCCCCAAATTTCTTAGTACCAAGCCTACAGCATTTTCAGCACTGGTCAGACACTGGAGAACAGCCATTGGACCCCAAAGTTGCTTACTTACTATGCAACTCTTCCTCCTCACAACTGGAATAAGAAGAGCCAAGAGAAAAGAGAGTTTTAGACTTAAGGAGGAGCGGAGAGATGCTGACGGAGAAGGAGATCCGCCTTGTTGGCTGCATCTGCTGCTGGGCTGAGGAGTGGGTGGACAGAAGATGTTAGAGCACGCAGATCATACCAGAACAGAGTGAAAGGCACCTCAGACCCACAGTGCCGAGAATAATGTCACTGGCCTGGATGATTCCAGGAGAGGCGTCTAGGTGGACAACGTAATGTACTCACATTTTCATCTTTATTTCTGAATATGGCAGAATTCTAAAGCAGCTTAAGAAAACTCTTCCAACAAATACGTACTTGTTAGATTATGAAAACATGAAGTATATTACTTTTCACAGTCATCATTTACAGCTGGAGTTTTTTTCCTTCAAAGTAAGGAAACGCCTGGAGTGTCCCTCAGGATCCCGTACTTGGCTCTCTTCCCCCTCACCCCAAACCCCCTCATTCACTGTCTCCCCTTTGAGTACAATCTGCATGTGATATAGTGGTGACTCCACAACTTTCTATTTTCAAGCCAGGTCTCTCCTTTGAATTCAAGCCTCATTCATCTCACTGCCCACCTGTGGGGTGGATATCCCACAGCAGCTCAAACTGAACAAGTGCATATATCAACTTACCCCCTTCCTCCTGACCTGTTCCTCCTCCTTTATTCCTTCCTTTGGTGAGTGGTACCTAACATCTAACTAATTATCCAGAACACAAACCTGGGTACCATCCTTGAATCCTCTTATCACATCACTCAGTCCTTCTGATTTTGCCTTCTAGAATTCTCTGAACATCAACTTTTCCCCTACTGCCAGTGCTCTACGGCCTGGTTCAGGCCACCATCTACTCTCACCAGAATCTTGCAATAGCCTTCTACTGATCTACCAGCCTCTCCTCCCCGACACTTTCTTCAGTGTGGTCTCTCTGAAGTGTTTGAATCAATTAATTAATCAATTTAATCAACTTAAATCCCTCCATTGCCCTCAGACAAGAAGCCCAAATTCCTCAGTCTAGCTTTCCACATACTAGTTCACCCAGCGAATTCCTAGACTCCTCTTGGTCTCGACTCTGGTATCACTTCTCCCCAGTAAGCCTTCTCTGGTGTCTCAAGTCGGAGGCTCCTAAACACCCAACGTTTCTTTCAGTTGCTGCATTTATCATCTTCTGTTACACTCAACTGTTCTCATGTCCATCAGCTTAAGTGTGGTGAGAAAAGGAACCGTGTCTGGAAGTTCATCCCTCTCCTTTCACTGTCCAGCCTGGTGCCTAGCAAAGAGTAGGTACTCAAATATTTATTGAATAAATAAACAAATTAATAAATGAATTTCCTTTTGTCAGGCTTTCTAGAAGCTCAATAACCTAAATAAAATGAAGGAAAAAGCCCTGTACCTACCCAACACAAAAGCCACTCCACACCCCAGATAAATGCTAAGTGATGACAGACTGCAGGGTGCAGCCACTGCTCGTAACAGAGATCACCTGGCACAAATTCATGTACACTGGCTTTTTAGGCAGCGACGGTCGAGTACAAAAGTAAGATATCATTTTAATGTGTGTTCTAAAGTATTTCCAAATGTAAAGTAAATTTAGGAGATGAAAATGAGCTCTCTTATTACCCCAAATCTAAGAGTATCCCCTTCTTTTGTCACACGATCATGGATCATAAAGAGAAACCTACTTGTATGAATAAGGAGTATCTTCAACATATATGGAAAGAATATGTTCTGTTAACACAGGGATTCAATTTTATAACATACTCAACTTTAATGACTACATATATATTCCAGCCTTGCAATATAATCAAAAAGACCAATATAAAAAGTCTATTTGCCTGACTTAATTTTTGTTCTGACAAATTTGTCAAATGTTATCTTCTCCCAACAGAACTACCCTAAGAAAATAAATGTATTCCAATAAAGTCTCATCCCACTGTCCAGTTAGAGAGAGAAACTAAGCACAGAAAGTAAAGATAAAATATCCTCATTAGCATCGATGCCTAACTTTCTATACGCCCACCCTGATCTTTGGTCACATGGATCATTTAGCTTTGAAGATCTGGTGCATTTTATATATGTAAGTACCACACTTCAAGTTCTTAAGACCCACTTAGCTTTCGTAGTCTAATGCAAGCTATACAATTACAAGCTAGTGTTGCCATCAAACATGCATAAGGAACTTGGTCAATTCACACACCATGAGTGAAGGTCTGAGAATGATTCCAAGCACAAGTGCCATTTGTGAACACCGTTCTTTGTGATAACAAACCCTGAAAAATGAAGGGCAAAATGAAATCTCATTAAGAAGCCCAGGAGGTTAAACTGTCTAATGGGTATCATTCTCTTTTTAATATTACCACCACTAATATGCTTAGCAGGGATACAACCAAATAGTTTACTGTTTCTAAGCATCTTCTGGGTGCAAGCAGTGAAAAGTTAAAAAATATAGTCTTGTTAAGGGATTGTCTGTAATAACTGAATTATTCCATATCTGCAAAAATAAAGTTTGTTTTTAAGCTCTACTGAGAAACCATCTGAGTCTCCTGGCAAGCTGTAAGTCTCCACTCAACCCTATGTTGGGAACACATTTCCTGGAGCGGTTCCTCTGAGGGCAGTCCTCCCCGGCATTTTCCCACACGACACACACAGCATCAGTGCTATTCTGATACCCTAAAAAGATGAGCTGGCAAGATGCCTCTGTCATGTTGCCCCCACCAAGACAGCAAATCGAAGACATGGGCTAGGACAGCTTTCCTGCCCATTACGGTTCCTAAATCAGCTGTCGCCCATCTACTTTCCACCCCAGAGAATGACACAGAAATATTTTAGTTGTCGCCTTTATGTGGTATTGTCCTCTACATCAATGAATTTTTGAAACAGATTCCAGTTTGGGAATAATGCTGAGTTTGTCTGTTTTTCTAATCTGGCCAGTGACCCAATGATGGGATATTCCAGACAACAGCTCGGTGGACACACGTTTTCAGAAATGCTCAAATGGTAACAGCTATGAAAGGCTGTGGGAGAAGCAGCTAATTTCCTTCAAGGTAGAAGCTAGAACACAAGTAATAGCTGGGAAGTAGCGAGATAAGGCTGAGTTTAGGAAGTATTTTGTCCCTAGACAAGCACACTCATAAGACACAGCCACTTAAAGAAAATGAGGGACCACGTTCTAGTTTCTTCACCATTGCTTAGAGTCTGGTCAGAGAAAAACGGACCCTGGCACTGCCTGTACACTGTGAACTCATTCCATAAAGATAACAAATGCTTATCATAAGCCAGGAAACACGCTAATGTGAATTTTAAATAAATTCAACTTAAGCCCTATCATATTATTAGCTCTGTTTAATAGTTCAAGGACCCAAGGTCACAAAGCCACTAAGTGTGCTTACAATAAAGCATTAGTTAAAATATCTTAAGTGTACCACACACTTTAGGCTTTAAAACCACTGGGTAGGTTTTAATTATGATAGTTTCAGCAAGGACGACCATGGCCAAAGATGACTCATGCAGAGTATTTAAGGGATCTGGAATGAAGATTTGTGTCTGCGGCAAGTCGAGAACTACCCAGTTACCCTGAGACTTAAAGGCACAGCATGCAAGATACAAGTTTTAGCCTTCTGTTTAACAGCCAGAATTTTTACATCTGCAAAAAATTTATGTTTCTAGAGCAGAATAAAAAAATACAGTTGGGAAAATTAATTGTATATGGGGAGGACTAAGGAGAAATACTGTCATTAGAGTTGATGAGCCCTCCAATTATAGTATATGCTAACTTAGGGAAGTAAGTGGGGCTGGCTAATCATTCCAATCTGCATGAAATGTACATGACAAATCAGAATGAGGGTACTCTACTTTGATGAAAGGGTTGGACTCTTGCTCCAAGCTCTACTCGTGACAGCAGTCAGCTACTGATCTCAGTACCCCTCAGTGAGCTGAGCCACAAGTCCCCAGCAACGAGATGTGCCAGAGTTCCTGGCGCTAGAGGACAGTGTTTCCTGGGGGTGACCCGCATCATTTAGAGTGCTGGTTAGCAACTGAAAGCACAGTCAAAAACCATCTTGTTTTTTGGAGGAAAAATAATGAAGTGTTTCATGTATGAGGCAAGAGAGTGTGTCACAGAACAATGGAAAAAGCTCTCTCTCCGGGCCACATTCTGTTGGTACTGGGCAGCTGTTGCTGCAGGAGCAGGCCCTTCACCAGGCCACGGGAGGAGGGGGTGCAGAGCTGAAACGCCTCACGGACTGTCTTTGGTTATCAAGTTCTAGTTTTCTGGGTTCAAAGCCACTATAAACTATTTTGTTATAATAATTTTTGTTCTATACCAGCAAAACCACTAACCCAAAGCCAAATCAAAACCAAACCAAACCAAACCAAACCAAGATCCAAACAAAAGCAGGAACTGCTATTTCAGTCAAGTTCTGTGAGGTTGTACCTGTTATCTTGGGGAATAAGTCATTATTAGGCACCTTTAGTCCAACAGGCCAGACTGGTATTTGAAGTACTAATCATATGAAAATGAGGACGAAGTTAACAGAATTATCCATTATGCCTTAACTCCACCATGGAAATTAAGAAAATGAGGCCTCTAGTAAGTCAAAAATGGAGACAGAACATCCCATTAATGCAGGGCAGCTACTCCTGTCCTCAACTCTTTTAAGATGAGTTATATATCAGGGGACGCTGAAGAAACACCAGAAATACCAGGAGGGGTTATACCCTTTGCTTCAGCCTCCTGAATACATGATCTTTCAGCAAAGAATGTAATGTACCATACTCTCTTTGATGAGAATTTAAATCTTTATATCAAGATCCCACACTGCAACTACTCATGAAAAAGAAATCTATTTTTAAAATAAAACAAAAAAAGTGGGGTTTCCCAAAGAAACCTTTCTGTGGCAAACATCTGGATCCAATTCAAATATGTTTTCGAGCATCTTTAATTTGCAAACGCTCTGTGCCTGTGGATGCCCGACGTCTCTACTAACTTTCATAGTCATGGATCCTGAATCTGCATACAGCTCCAGTAATCATTTTTGGCTGTAATCCTTTTGGCATTTACTTAACTGACTAAAAATGTATCTCAGTCTCTCTCTGTCCTTCAAGAGCTTGACATTTTTAAAGAGCTCAGGAAACTAGTACTGGATAAAATGTGGATAATTGTACTGTGGTAATACAAGAAAATATCTTTGAGACACAAGAGCATTATATGTGTAACTTACTTTCGAATGTTTCAGAAAAATCCTTAAGGACAGAGATAAAGACAGGGAGCAAGATGGATAAAACAAGTGTTAAGATAACATTTGGAGGCTCCAGGTGAAGAATATGTGATTAAGTCTTTGTACTGTTTTTGCAACTATTTTAAAAAATAGTTATTTTTAACTAGAAAATAGTTATAAATAGTTAAAATATTTTTATTTATAAATAAAAAACAGTTATTTTTAACTGGAAATTATCTCAAAATAGAAAGTTTTTAAAAATGTTTGTCAGGTTTAGGCCTAAGAATACAATGAATTTAATGTGTAAAGGAGATTTTTATGTAGTAAAAGGAGGAAGATCCCCAAACTGAACTCTGTGTCACCTTTTTTGTAAATGATGAGCCATTCATTCAGAGGAACAGGCAGGCAAATGCTGTAAGGTAACGGCATAGGGTCTTAAAGTGGGAAAAAAAAAAAGAGAGAGAGAGAGAGAGAGGAAAAATGTTTAAAATATAATATATTTAATTTAAAAAAGTAGTATACTCACTGTCCAACCCAGGATGGCTGATGGTCATTAATGAGATGGATTTTGTCAATGGGGAAGAAATGGCTGATGTACAGTAATTAAATCCCTGTTGTTTAGATCTGTGACATGTCTGTGAAGGAAAAAAAGTAAACAGGTTCTGAGTACCTGCTCTCATATTTCTAGATAAGCACCGAATTTTACATTCTGACTCAGCCTAGGGAAATAAGGCAGTACACAAGAGGAATAAGAGCACAGGCTTTGTAGTCAGAAGTCTTCCCCGCCACAAAACAGCTGCTCAACTTCAGAGAAGCTACCTAGCTTTTCTGAGCCTTAGTGTTCTTATCGGCAAAATGGGGATAGTTAGAGTATCCATCCTTTACAGTTGTCTCATAACCCTCATAATACCTAATGATGTTTCAAACTTCGTAAGTGCATAATAAAACATCTACTGAATGCATAATCGATAAAAATAATTTCACTGGAAATACCAAAACTACATATAGTTCTTGCTCTTTGAAAATCTAAATATCACTTACAGATATAGTAGGATACCAGTAATATCATTCTTATTTTAAAGAGTTGGAAACAGAGATACAAGTAGAACGTGTTTTAAGATCACAAGCAAAGTTGCCTGTGCATCTGGACAGAAGCCTAAATCATTTTCACTTCCTCTTCTAAGATTACACTGCTTCTACATGAACATGAGGGTGACTGGAATTTGACAACTGAACTCCCTCAGTAAATTCACAGCCACTTCAAGGCCATGTAATCCAACCCACTGCAGAAATTCCTGCAACAAAACCCACGACAGTCAACTAGTGTTTATTAGTATGCTTCCAGTGATGATGGGATCCCTCTCCTTTTGCTTTGAGAGAGGCCATTCTAATTGGCAACTAACTTTAATTACCATAAATCTCTTCCCTTCATAGGAGGCTGAAATCTGTGCATGTCGAAAGGGAAGCAATGAAAATGCGTTACCAGGGTGAACTCAATTGCGCCAAAGACTTCTGATTATTTAGAGTTTGTTCCATGGGTAACCATGGAGTCTGAGGCAAACAGCTGCTATGTTTTGAATACAACTGTGAGGTCTGAAAAATGACATCAGTGAAAGGCAGAGATCTTCAACAGGAAGTTGGCTGCAGGCAACTTGTGCACATCAGTGATACCAGCAGCTCAAATATCCACTCTGAGGTTACACACAAGATGGAAAACTATGGGTGGGCAGAGCCCCTGGGAGACTAAGCACACAAGGTGCTACACTGTCAACAACTTCAGCTAGGCAGACTCAATCAGAAAGGCCATTAGAAAGACATCACTTACTATAAAACAGGGTCACAGCTAAAATTCCTAGGAATGTCAGTTCAGGAAAGGTTATTACATAAACAATATTAAGAAAATTAAAATGTTCTCATTTCCTCATTAAAAGTCATCTACTTCAAAGACATGGAAAAAAACAGTGGGACTAACAGTCTGGAATTCTGAGTTTAATACTGTTCAGCTAATAGCCAGTTACAAGGCTTAGGCAAGTCACTTAAATGGGCTTGAAGTTCTCACACACCAAAGCTTGAGCAGAATAGGAAGGGATATATTGGCCCTAAGTCTATGATTCTGTTCACAAGCACACAATTTTTGGTATTTTATGTGGTCCTAACAAATGACTTCCAAAGGATTCTATACATGTAAAATGCAACTTTTTCACTTGTCAGACTTTCCACTTGTCAGAGATGCTCTCGGTAGTCACCAAATTACAGTTTCCTATTTTTTTCCTCCCTCTTCCTGTTACCATTAGGCTAAATAAATCTAAACCATTTACTTCAATGAATATATTCTCTGTATTCTTGTTATTTTTCTATAAAGTATCAGGCCAAGAAGCCACGGGTGGGGGCCAAAAGGAGGTAAAATTCCTTTAGGCCTTCAATTGCATTTTCCTTAGGCCTAAATTCTCTTAGGCCTTCACATGAGCATAAGTGATACATTCATTTCTAAGGTAATCCTCTAGTGCCAAATTTATATTTGGTCATATCATTGCTATGTAGCAGGATGTAATAAAAAATTAAATTTCTACACAAAACCTTAGTCACTGATTCAAAGAACAGGTTAAGGTTTTTGTTTGTTTAATTTGTAATGTTTCCTTACATTTCTATCTAAAATGCCAGTCACCTATTCAGAGACAGGCGTTTAACTTTTTTGTTTGTTTAATTAGACATGTTTCATTTGAATGTGTATCCCGGAATCCTCTCAGAAGTTAATCCAAAGTCTCCTCGGCCGAAGAGGAGGAAAAAGGACTCAGTGGGGTAGGATGCTAGAAAAGCATACGATTCAAATTCTCAACTCAAAAACTCCCTGACGGTAAGTGATAAAGAGAAGATGAGAACTAAGAAAAAGTCGCTTGGTCTGGTGGAAAAGCAAGCCCAGGACCCTTCAAGACAGGAATTTCAAGAGCATGATAGTGGTGGACATTAGGTGGGGAGAAAGAGAAGGCAGGGAGTGCAGACGCTGTCTCAAGTAGCTTGGCAGTGACAGGAAGCAGAGAGAATACTTAGTTGTTGCCTAGACAATGCGATGAGACAAAGAATTTTTCTTCCCCAGGAAGGAGAAACTTAGGATATGTTTTTGAGAATTGGGAAATTTAACAATGGTAAGTAATACACTTCAAGACTCATTTTACTACTGGCGTGGTAAAAGAAGTTCTCAGACAAGAAGAAAAACTCAATTTAATATCCTGGATACTCTCCTAATTTCAAAATGTTTGCTTTGCTGGAATATTTAAATCTATGCAGATTAATGGCATTCTCTAATTAGTATTAAGTGCTAAAAAACTGCTGTGTGCTACACTGAGAATATTATATAGTGGGTAAGTAATCATAGCTCCTAGCCTTATATTAACATAAATCTTGCCTTCTTTGTTCCTAATATGAGGACATATTAGGGAAATAAAACTAATTTTTTCCAAATTAGCAACATATACCCATTTCAGCCTTACCTGCTGATCAAACATCCTATGTTCTCTCTGGCCTGATTCCAGATCCTCTTCTGAAAGTGACACCAACGAGTCACCCCTTTCCTCACCACTAAAAGGGTGTCTGAGCTCTTTGGTGTTCGAAGAGTTTACTTCCAGAGATGAGGATGACTTGTTTCCAATACCAGCTCCTCCTGTCAAGCCTTCTAGACTGAAACTGAACACAGAACCAAGAGTTAATTCATTCTATTTCTGAGTTTCAGAAAGGAAGGAGGATACAAAATCCCTTTAGCTGTATCTCCCCTGCTCATAACTATTTCTATGTCACCCAGCAAAACCATCTGCAAGGGCATGGCCATGAGCGCCACCTACCATTCTCCACAAATATCCTGGTATGCTGAGAAACACACTGCACTTAAGATTTTTTTTTAAAAAACCTCATTCAACTTACTCAAATGCTGAACCACTTAAGGTCATTTTCTCAGACATTTTTCAATATACCATATGGACAGGCCACATTAGCTTATTGATCTTTTATTCATGTGTGTTTTTTTCCCTTGATCTGATGTGATCAATCTTTGCCAGAATCTGAACTCTGCAAATGCCAAAGAATGAAATGGCACAGAGAAAATATGAGCATAAGTAACTTCCAGAAGGCAAAGAGGGAGACCTAGACTTGCCCTTGCATCCATCAAGTGGACCTTTATAACTTTACATTCAACTATAGTCTAGTTGACCTTTATAACTTCACAGGTATGCATCCACCCCCAGAAATCCCACATTACGTAGGAGCATTAATATCTGTGCACACCTGCCCGGACAACAACTGCTTTGACAGGTTTCCTGAGAATTGTTAGCTGCAGACAGGCACATGTGACACCTTAAAGGGCAAAAGCTGAAAAGCTACTGCATCTAAAAGAGGTTTAATTCCCCCCCCCTTAATACTGACAAAGGGGAAAAAAGCAAACTTAAGTTTTGGTATCTAAAATGGGATCCCTGGAATAGACTATGTGGTTTGTGGAATGAAAAGCATTTTTATGTAAGCAGGAGGCTATAGAGAGAGGTTGGCCATCTATCATCCTTGGGGTTGCTAGACAGAATAATTCACATCCGGTTACAACTGGATCTCAGAATACAGCTGTAGCAGACCATGTCCTCAGTTACAAGCATCTGGAATTGTATTTGAAGGTATACTGAAGCTATTTAGTTATCTCTGCTCAAAGTTAATTGCTACAAAAAATTTATGTATGCCAGTCCAGAAGGGTTTCTATTCGCTCTTTTTCGCCATGAATTACTTATTATGAACTGAAACCGTATGCCTCTATTTTCTTGAGTGAGTAAATTAAACAATGGACTTTGTTTTTCTTATTTCAATATGACAATAGAAATCATGACTAACTACACATAAATGTCTCTGTAAAACTCATTTTCAATAGCAGGGATAAGAAGACAGACTAAGTGAAGAAATTTAGTTTTCTATTATGAATTATTTGTAAAGACTGGGAAAGCCAGATCTATGCTTACCACAAAATTTAAACCTGAAAATGTTTTAGTAATTAAATCTGGCTGCTTAGTTGAGAGAAGAATATGCAATGATGAGGAATCTGTGAGCTTGGAATCTAAACAGATTGGTTGGTGGTCTTTTGTCACTTTGTTATACAGCAACAACTAACACAACATTGCAAAGCAATTGTACTCCAATAAAGATGTTAAAAAAATAAAGAGATTGGTGGATTTGGAAGTGTAAAAAGATGAGTGCATCTTATTAGCTGCCTTATTTCTGTTATGTTTTTCCTCAGGATGTAGGAATTCCTAGGATCTGGGAATTAGGACAGATCAAAACAAACAGAAAAGTGATTTATCATACCACCGAGACAATTCTGTGCAGAAAACACCAAATCTATAGCCACTTGAGCCAAAAAGGATGCATCAGGGTATACCATCTAACTCCTAGGCTGTACCCCTTCAACTGGATCAGTGGTGCCCACAGCAGAGGCAGCAGAACACTGTGCTCACAGCCAAAGCAGGCTGCCATATGCATTCTAGCCACACAGAAGCCAGCTCCAAGCCAAAAGCTCAAGTGCCGTATTTTAGGATTCCCCCTTTGGTGGCTGGACACACAACAATACCATACCTTCTGTAATTAAAGTCAGCACTCAGGGCAGCAGAGTATTGCACACCAGAAGGACACCAGCTCATACTGGGGATGACATCAAAGGAAGAAACAGAAATGGAAGAAGAGGAAACAGGCATGGGATTATTGGGTTTAAAAAGAAAGGGCATGGTTAGAGACAAACGGATTTATCTGATTATCAAAAAATTAGGAATGTAACATTGATTTAGAACTTAGAAAATGGCTGGAACAAAAAACATAGAAACTTAAAATTGTTCTACTGATGTCCATCTACATAATGTGTTGGAAATGACTACGCGAATTCTTTACAGGATAACAAGTCCAATCCTGGAAAACCAAGAATTCCTCCTAGAGAACACTGAACAGAGAATCCACCCTACGTGTGGCTGCTTCTTTGTTCCAACCTCCACCACTGGGGACAATCTCTCTATACATGCCACCACTCCTACAACTCCCTTACCACAGTGTCTCTAATCCTTAACTGTAAGGAACGATGACAAACTGCACTAGGGTAGGCTCACTGAGTCATCAGTTTTTTTCATGTCTCCACTAAGGATCCATCTAAGCCAGACAATTTATATCTTTCATAACGATATCCAGTCAACACTCAGATTCACCTTCAAACCCTATGCACTAGGCTTGTATGCTAAAGATAAAGCATAGAACAACGATCCTGTTTCCTTGTATTTTTTTAATGATAACGAAGGGATTTCTTTCCTTAAAAAAGAAAAGGAATTTTATAGTACTGGGTGAGCAATGTGTCTCTTAATTTTAGGTTTGTATCCACTTTCCCACAAGATTTTAAAAAATCCACTTGATCATCTATTTCCTTGACTATCTCAGCACTGATATTTATTCTCAAGCAGCAAGAACAGAAAATCTGGGGTTGGAAATGCTAAGTAAACATAACCAGCCAAAAAATAACCAATTCAAAACATGAGATACTCTGTGAAAGGAGCTGCATCCATAGGAGAGGATTTCTGATTAACAAAAGCTATCATTTAAAAAATAACACTGCTACTACTTTGGCCTTAAGGTCCTCAGTGACATGCTTTGGTTTTAAGAAGGGGGATAACAGTAAAACCAATCAGCTTCCTGAAGCTTCAAATGGGAAGACCTACAGACACCAAAAAACTCCACCTTGTCTTGAACACAGCTGATAACTCTATTTTGTTGATAAGTGGGAGGTTTTTGACAGACGAAAAAAGACAAGGAAAATGGTGGGAGAATAAATATGAGCTACCTCTATGGATCCTCTAAAAGTAAATCTTTAAAATAATATCATTAAAAATAATTTAAATGGTAAAACATTTTAAATCAGATTAAATTAATAGTACAAAGCTCACAAGTGCAAAAGCAGATAGTGGAAATACACACCTGAGACATGTCTCTACTAGTCTGCTAAGCAAGACCAGACTGACTTATAATTTACTTGTGTGAGGGAAGCAGGACTTGATATAGTTTGCAGATACACGTGAGATTCAGAAGTCCATTCTTTGAAAATTAATTTTGTATCTCTAAACTGTTAATAAAAGGTATATTATGCCTAAATAGCCAATTTATTAAAAACAGAATGTAGAAAAAATTAGTAACTGAATATATTTTGCCAATTTATCATTCATGAAAAATAAAATAATGTCTTTCTTCCTATAGATTTAAACTTCCCTTTACTCTCAGAAAACGACAATGATGTGAGAGACTGGGATGAAATTTAGGATGAAGAGAATGAAGAACAACAGGGAGACAGAAACCATGTCCGAAAAGCTTTTCTAAGGATTCAGGAAGGAAGCTGCAGATGGTCCTACAGTAGCAGAAAATTCCTTTCACAACTAAGAGTATTTTTGAGAGCATCATAATTTCCTCAATTCCTCAACTGGGGGGAGGTAACAATTCATGGTTCTTTAGCTTTGAGATTTAGTAGTTCCAGATTTAAAAAACAAGAACAAAAACAAGTATCCCGCTCCCCCCACCTTTTAATACTTGTTGGAACGCTTCAATTTTAGTAGCTAAGGCTTAATACAAAATTTAAAATTATAACCCATGTTCTTCCTACAGAAATATGACTAGGGATGAAACCGTCACTGGAGCTGCTGTGATGGCTGTATCTACATGCTAACCTGGACTGTATCCAGCAACCTGTCATCTTCCAGTGTCATCCAGTGCATGATTTTAATAAGTCCATACTGAAGAGTTTAAAAGAAAGTCAGACAAATATATCTCTAAAGGTTTTAGATACTTCTACTGAAAAAGGCATTTAACAACTTGTTCCCCTGGAGAAAAACTTAACCAGGTTCATGATTATCTAAGATTCATGAGAACATTTGTATTTGAGCTCAACTCTGTGCCTAAAATCTGGAATTAAAGGAAACACCTACTTGAAAAAGATGAAGCGGGAAAGAAAGACTGTTATTTGCCTGCTTCCCAACAAACAGCTTCAGCTAATAGTTAAAAATACCTTTACAAGTATCTCCTAATATGAGACACTAACAGTAATCAAACCATCGTTTTTAGACTTCTAAATTTTTTTCCAAACGAGGGAAGAAAAAGTCACAAATAACTTCTGTACGGTAAATATAAAACAAAACTCAGCATTTGAACAATTTAAAGCAAATCAGCACTTTCTGGCTAGAAATGACTTTTCAGCTTATAAATCACTATAATTTTTAGCTTCAAAATTTTATGTGACAAAAAATAATTAAGGAATTGAAAGACTGAGAGGGCCCCTGAGAAATCAGCTGATGCCTCTTACTTGCTTTAAGGAATGACCACATCAGCAGTGGAATGGAGAGCGCCAGGTGGCCTAGGAAGACAGGTTTTCATCACATTATTAAAGAACATGTTAAAAATATTTTAGGGCCTGTACATGAGCACACTCATGTTTCTGGTTCTTTCCCTTTTTTTGGAAAGAAAGAAAAAGTACTCCCCAGGGTCCATTACATAGGCACAACAGACACTTCTTTGAATTCTCCTGGATAAAGTTGGGGAGACCCTATTATCAAAATGATCTGAACACCAAAAAGCACAAGATGGAAAAAATATTTTTTAAATTGTTTTTCAAAAAATAAAAGTAGAATAGGAAAAAACTTCAAATTCGAGAAACCATTTCATATGGAATGGACATTAGCAATTAATAAGTACCTGTATTTTATTTGTCTGAAGCAGACATGACATTACTTAAAAATAGACTGTTTAATCATAGATGAAGCAGAATGAGATGCTTGTTAGTATAAGCTCAAAGGCAAACAGTTAGTCCAACAAGTTAGTGACATCAAGTTAGTGAACTCTGTACCTTCTCCTATGAATGGGAGGTCTCCTGACAACATCCCCAAGAACTCGCATTGAACTGAAAATGAATGGTGGAAGAGGTCAGTGTCGAGTTGAAATAAAGTGGATACAAACGCATGAAACATACAGACATCACACTGGGAAGAGACACAATGGCCAAAGAGAAATAGTTCAGGGAGTAAGGGAATGAAAGAATGTGGAATCAGGAAAACATCATGACCAAAAAGGCCTGATAATTTCTGAGAAGGGCTACTTTGCTCCCTCCTTGCTCTAAGGAGTTAATCAGGTGACCAAGAATGAGGTTTATTAAATTATAAAAGTAAAAGGATTTTTAAAAAAGGCCATTCAAAACTTTAAAAGGGTTTTCTTAAGACTCTACAATTCAGGTTACACTATATGCAGATAACACTATAAGAATTAGTCAAACTAATTAAAGTGAACCCTAACTCTCATTCCATTATCTCCAGAGGTATTGGCACAGTGGTGCTAAGCAATCCTTAATGATAAACTCCAACAGGAGGTTCCGTGGTATCACATAGGTTGAAAATATAAACAATTTAGGTGATATGGTTCTAATCTTAGCTCAGTCCTAAAATCATGTAATCTTGGGCAAAATCATTTAATCTGAGCTTCAATTTCCTCATTGGAGCTACATGACCCATGAAGTCACATCTAGCTCGGAAATCAAAGTCATGGCAAAGGGATCCATAGTGGTTTATAAAGGAAAAAAGATTATATATAAAATAAATCCTCATTTCTTAATGTTGTCATCATCTAAGACAAGTATATCCTGTCAAGAAGCTTCTCTTGCTTCAGGAAGGGAATTCTGGCTGTTGGGATCATTCCCCCAACCTTATTTTTTCTTGTGGTATGAATGCTTTAAAAAAAAAAAAAAAAAAAGTACAGCTTGAATAAAGCTGGGAAGGAAAGCTTTTAGAAACTGCTTTTTACATAATCTAGGATTTCAAATATATATAAAAACTGCCCATCAGATAAAGCAACCGCTTATTTTTAAGCTTAGCATTCTGAACTCCACCCCAGAATAATACGGAGTTCTAGAAAGAGCGCCTGACCAGGAAACTGGAAACCTGGATCCCACTGACCTTGGGTAAATGATATAAACTACCTGCAGAGTCTCATCTGCAAAAATGGGGTTAATCCCACCTGACTCATGAAGAGGTTGCAACATTACATGAGACAATGTGTTATTAAAAGAATCTGAAAAGGGTAGCAAGTCAGGAAGGTGTAAGATATGATGAAGGCAGGGACTCTGTTCACCTCTGGGTCTCCAGAACATAGAAATGCCTGACGTGCAGGCGGTGCTTAATATATGTTGGCCGAATAAAAGAATAAATGAGCGAGTGAATGTGATCAGATTACATGTACTTATAGCTATGAGCCAAAATATTAGGAGGTCAAGGAATTTTTAAAAAGCAAACAAACCAATAATTGCTGCCGGTGAACCGTTCTATCAATTGTTTTACAACTGTCAGCCTCCTCCCTTGGCTGCTTGTCCGCATTAAGAAAGCAGCTTTGGAGCAGGCACACCTTTGCACATACAGTAGGCCTCATGGCACTTGTTCTTTACACTCAAAGCCATCTGCTTAAATTCATCTAGGCAGCCAATGGTCAGAAGCCAATCCAACTTTTCTTAGCGCCTGCTTCCAAACTGAAGGTATGAGACTGGGTGGCACTTACAAGAGAGCCCCAAGACTGAGTGATACATGGAAAAACACTAACAACTGAATGATTATTATGATTTCTTAAGGATTAAACACTGGTAATTTAGACTTCATCAACTCTCTGCACTAGAAACAGATGGCAATTTCTGTGAAGCACTGTGAAGACTTCGATGTGTTGAGACTTTAAGAGTTCATGTTTATTTCTTAATTCAAAACTGACATGAAACTATTCCCCCCCAATTTTCTAATCTCTGAATTTCATGAACAAATCTGGCCTGAACAAATGCTACCATTTATTAAACACCCACGTGACTGACATATTTCACTTGTAATCTTTATTATTACAAATATTCAGAAAGGCAGGTGTTTTACAGATGAGAAAGTTAAAGCTCAGAAGGGTCAAGTAACTTGCCAAGGTTTTCCACATAGAAAGTTATAGAGCTAGAGTTTAAACACAGATTTTCCTGATTCCAAAGCCTATATTCTTTCTTCTATACCATGGTGTCTCCTAAAATCTTTTACTAATAATAACACCAAATCAAAAGCAAGCAGACACTGAGAGACTAGACAAACAGCCTTCCATCTCACCTCCGGTGGTTCATTTCTGCGTCACTGGCTGCGTTCTTCCCAGGACCCCAGCTGTGCCTCCGGAAAGGGGACAGAGAGCGCATAGAGCTCCTCAGGACAGAGCCGTTCGCAGGCACTTCAGTGATGCTGTCCATCTCCTCCTCTTCCATCTCACCTGAGCCAGCAGGCTCACTCTCACTCTCTCGACCCTCAGCTCCCACCCCATGGTTGTAGAAACCATCAAGACATTGCTGGTCTCTGGACCTGTTCAAATTTGAAATCTGGGGGAGGGACACATCACTGCCATGAGAAGAATGTCGATCCAAGGATGCTGTGTCATCGGTGGAGGAACTGGATCCAGTGATATCACAGGCCAACTGTTCTTCCTCAGGCTGTAATGGAGAGAAAGCACGTATGGTTGGAAATGGCAGGACCAAGCAGACAGCTCTCTGTTATTCCCTTTACAGTGGGTAGGACAGGCAAGATCACAGTTGGCTTCAAACAGATTTCTTTCTTAAAGCATGATCACAGATGGATTCAAACAGCCTCCAGTAAAGGTAGGGTCGAGGTCTATGCTCTTTTTACCCTTTTACTAGAGGTGCTAGATGAGAAGTACATCGTTTTCCCTTTTTTACAGATGAACAGATCTAATTCAAGTCAGTTTTTTTCAGTCAATACCATCAACTGAAATGAAGGGAAACTATGTCTCTGAGGTTTCTGCTTATGAAAACTCTAAATTCATACCATATAAAGTTTAGGTTTTCTTTGTTTTGTTTTTTTTACAAGCCTTAACTAAAAACAAGGTAGTGTGCTTGGCTACAACAGTGATATACTGAAGTTTATATTCCAAAAGCAAGTCTAATTGTTTTCAGTAGCATTTTGAAAAATGCAGAATAGCTTATTATCCCACCTAAAGTCTGCCACAAATGCCCAAATTCTGGCCACAAACACCTAAATGCAAGAAATCTATCCCCTTTTTTCCTTTAACTGAGTACTGGCTGAGTTTTATCGAGCCAACTGTACATAAAATAATCAGTCCTGGCAATGCAGCCTTTGATAAAGTGATGATGCTGTTTCCCTGGCCAACTTCTAGAGCCTAACAGGAATTGTGCCATTTTGATCCCAGTGGCCTGACATTCTCCACGTGCTGAAAGACACCAGAACACATAATTTGATGGGTGAGGGAAAGGTAAGCATCATGGCATTCAAAAAATAAATGTATCCAAAAGATAAGTAAAGTGTCTAAAAAGATACATGCTCACATTCTGAGTTACAGATGTTGGCACTGTACTATCTTAGTACCCTTATTTTGCATTCTTATGGGATAGGGAACAAGGAACAGAGAAAGATATTCTGTGATTTTTTTTTTCCCCTTCACAGTATTTCCCTAATCAGTCAGTCTACTCAGTTTTAATTAGGAGTAAAGAAACTTACAGCTCTTCAAGAAAGATTTTAAAAATTATGGAAACTAATGAGTCCTGTTAGCTTTGAAACAGAAAACAACTCCCATACTAAAGGGAGTGCCACTTTAAAGGCTTAACATAACACTTCAAAAGCACTGTATCTTCTGTACACTGTACCTTCTTTATACCGCTGGGGCTGGATCTCACCAGCTCATATGAGCTCTTTTTTCCACCCTGTAGAATCCCGTTTCCTACGTTAATTGCTCTTTAAACGATGAGTGAGGGAAAGATGCGAGGGGACCACTGGACAGTCAGAAATCTGAGGCCCAGACTGTCTCATGGGCTCCCCCACCCCTCCAAGTACAAGAGAAGCAAGATTTGAATGGAGGTTGATTTCAACTTTTAAACTGCCCTGTTCTGTTATCTTAAAAAAAAGAAAACCAACCCTGTAAGGATAAGATCACCTTAAAAAACAAACAAACAAAAAAAACCACCCTGTAAGGATAAGATCTCAAAGTCAATATCAGAAAAGTCCTCAGTGTTCCCTTCACTGGGCCACACTGTAAAATAAAACTATATGCTTTACCAAGTAGATTCTAAAACAGGGTAGGTCTTGTTTTAAAATAAAATTATCGATGACCCCTTTTAAGTTAGTGAGGATTGACCTGGGCATCCTAAAGTTTCTATTCCTGGGGCCACTCTCCACAGAAAGGGAGACTATAAATGGTCATGAATACCAACTTTAGAAGACACTTTTAGGATGTCTTAGCTTTTTCACTGTACTGTGTTGAATAGTGTCCTCCTCAAGTTCACATCCTTTTCGGAATGTGACCTTATTTGGTTGAGTCTTTGCAAATGTTATTCGTTAAGATGAGGTCATACTACACTAGGGTAGTTCCTGAATCCAAAAGCAGTAGTGTCCTTATAAGAAGAGACAGCAGCCCCTCTGATACATTGCTTTTAGGACCTCCTGCCTCCAAAACTATGAAAGAATAAATTTATGTTGTTTCAAGCCACCAAATTTGTGGTAATTGGTTACAGCGGTCCTGGGAAACTAAAGCTGCCTAAATGTCTAATTCTCAAAACAATACCAAGGGACAAGCAGAATGGGCATCAAAAAAGCAAAATGTGTGATGAGCCTGTTTTAAAACACACAAGCAAGGCTTCAAAAGATATGAAAGCTTTTGAGTAGAAGTTTCCATTTATCACACATTCTTCATACAAGTTAGCTCTTCCCAGTGTGAAAATGACTTGCAGATGGTAGAATAGGTTTCTCTGTAACAAGGAGAAATCTGCCTAGCATACAGCCTCAACATAGCCTTGTTCCTTGTGTGTGCTATGGCATTTCTTGGTGTGTGCTTTTAACTCTGAGTTTTTAAAAAACAAAAACACAAAATAAAAGACCTGGGAGTTTTTTCATAGTAACACGTGATTTCTTTAGTTTTGCATTCCTGATCCTGATTTAAGAATCAGGTTCACACAGTATAATATTCTTACACTCAAGTATTTTTGTGAGCTAGCAGTTATTATCTGAAAAGGGAAAAAAAGGACAAATACAGAAATTAAGACTGAGCTCATTTATTAAGTACTGAGGCAAATGGTTTTAACTTTAGACTGAATCTAAAGAAGGCTCTAAACTACTTTTCTCCAAGTTTTTCTTAGCATTCTCAAAAGAATTTCCCAACTTCATCACATCTTTACACTACCTTTGCAGACTAGAAAGTAGTCAGTGGTGTAATGAGAAATCAAACCCAGAGTATGGTCGTAGCCTTTCTACAGCTAGGTATGTGTCTATGGATAAGTCACATGATGATCTTTAGATCTAAAGGTTAGAAATTAATATAAGGTCTGTTGAAAAGTATTGTCCATTTAAATCATGGATAACAGAGGAAAGAAGGAAAGCAGGTTTTTAAAACTTTTGAACTGTTTTTGCAATGTTCCCTTTCCAGTCCCTGAATTTGTTAGTGCTAAAGTTTCTAGAGATGTCTGCCAAATAACAGATGTGAGAACTACTACTTCCACCATTTTCCTCCCTCCTCAAAAAAGTACCAGATTGGGGGGATGCTGTTTTTTCATTTATATATATTAGAAACGGAGAAAAATTATGGCTTCTGACACAGACAGAATGTTCCATGCCTAATAGTTGAAGCTCCTCTTAAGAGTTTTTGAGTTGTCAGTCTTTCTTCAGAGAGGTCTTTTCTCTTAAAATGTCTGCTAATTAAACGACTTTCAAGACTTAGGAAATTATTCCTGATTATCTGGAGGAATGGTGCCATGGGATCAATTAAACTAACACATTTTTTAAAACTTAGATTTGAATCCATGTAAATCAAATGTACTAGTTAAACTGATCCCATGCTGCCATTCCTCCAGACAATCAAGAATAATATCCCAAGTCCTATATATATATATATATATATACACACATGTAATATAAATATATATTTATATGAATACTTACGCATTTATATATAAATATATATAAGAATGAAATATATGTACATATATATTTTCATTCTTATAAACAAACAGCCAAAACAATTGTGATGAGTATTAAGACTGGGTTAGGGCAGAGAAGTAGAAGAGATGTTAAAAGGTGGAAACAGGAGAGAAGGGGTGGTTGGGAGTCACGTATGTATGCTAGGGAAACTAAGACCAAGTCTACCTGAGACTGACACACAAATCCTTCCTCTCTTGAGTATTCATAATTGGGTTTCCCTCCTGCATATAGGAGGACGGGAACACACACAAAAAACTATCATCTCTACCATCAGCTTCTCTCTCCTTGGGGTTTATAAAATTTTGAAAATCTGCAAATGGTTATCAGGCTAGAAAAACCCAATAGGCCTCAGAGAGAATGCCCTCTGAGCACTACAAAGGTGTGAGAGCGGCTGGTCTTTCCAACACTAGCCTTAAACAGACAGTTCTGGCTTCAGGGGCAGGGGCTGAGTCCAACAGAGTGACCCAAGGGTACTTGGGTTTTGCTTAATTTAAGGCCAAATAAACTAGAGAGAATGAAATTACATAAACAAAAGTTAATGTAAAAGTCCAAAACAAATGATGATTTTTATATAAAGCTTGAGAGAATCTATTACTTAAATATATGTGCAGTATAACTATTACATAAATTTGAATAATAATTATTTACTGGATACTCACCATGTGTGGGGCTCTATACTAAGTGATTTCGATGTATGATTTCTTTTAATCCTCACAACTATTTCCTTTAGTAGCTATTCTTATTCCCATTTTATAGATGAGAAAACTGAAGCTCAGTGAGGTTACATAATAAACTCAAGTTTCTAATTTAACTGATCTGGAGTAAGGGCCAGACTTTTTTTCTTTGTCTTTGTTTTTTTCCCTTCTTCTTCTTCTTCAAGCTCTCCAGGTGATTCTAGGTACAGCTAGGATTCAATCCTATTGCTAAAAACTACAGAGCTGTTACCGCAGCTGGGGGCAGACAAATCAATAACAAGATAGGACACAGGTAGCAATACTATAAAAATGTGATAAGTTACACTTCATCAAAAATTTAAAAATTCAGTTCATCAAGACAGCATTATCAAAGTGAACAGGTAGCCATAGAGTGGAAGAAAATATTTTCAAAATGTAAATCTAACAAAGGACTGGTATCCAGGATACATATATAGAATTTCTACTTCTCAACAACAAAAAGATAAACGATCTAATTTTTTTAATGGGCAAAAGAGATGAACAGACATTCCATAAAGGAAGATACACATAAGTGGCCAATAAACACATGAAAATGTGTTTAACATAATCATTAGGTATCAAGGAAAAGCAAATCAGAAACACAGTGAGCTACCACTACATGCACACCAGAAATGCTACAGTCAAAGCAAAACAAAACAATTATACATGTTGCTAAGGACGTGGTGCCACTATAATTCTCATTCTTGCTGTTGAGAATAAAAAATGGTATAACGACTTTGGAAAAGGGTCTGGCAATTTCTTATAAAACTAAACCTACACTTATGATATGATCCAGAAATTCCACTCTTGGGTATTCATCTAAGAGGAATGATAATATTTATATTTCATTTATATGAAGTTCTGAAATAGGAAAAATTAACCTGTGGTAGAAAAAAATTAGAACGGTTGCTGCCTCTAGTGGGTTAGAGAGGAGACAGACTGGGAAGGGGCATGAGAAAACTTTCCAAAGTGATATATCCTTATGGGCATTTAGGTTACAAAGATGGGTGAATGCATTAATCAAAGGTCACTGAGGTAGAGCTGTTATGGAAAACAGTATGGAGGTTCCTCAAAAAATTAAAGGCAGGACTAACTGCCATATATGATCCAGCAATCCCACATCTGGGTATATATCCAAAGGAAATAAAGTCACTGTCTTGAAGAGATATGTGCACTCCCATGTTCAAAGCAGCATTATTGACAGTAGCCAACATATGGAAATATCCTAAGTATCCAACGACAGATGAATGGATATAGAATTATTCAGCCTTGAAAAAGAAGGAAATCCTGCCATTTGCGATAACATGGATGCATCTTGAGGGCATCATGCTAAGTGAAATAAGCGAGACACAGAAAGACAAATACTTCACGATCTCACTTAAATGTGAAATCTAAAAACGTCAAACTCATAGTAACAGGGAGTATAATGGTGGTTACCAGGGGCTGGAGGGGTGGGGGAAATGGGAAGATGTTAGTCAAAGGGAACATACTTTCAGTTATGAGATGAGTAAGTTCTGGAGACCTAATATACACTATGGTCACTATAGTTAATAATAAGGTACTGTATCCTTGAAATCTGCCAAGAAAGTAAATCTCAAGTGTTTTCTCCACACACATAAAAAGTAACTACGTGAGGTGACAGATATGTTAGTTAGCCTGATTGTGGTAATCACTTCACAATGTATGTATGTAATATGTATGTAAGTATCATATATATGTGTGTTTATTTATATATATATATAAACAACATGTCATACACCTCAAATATATATGATTTTTATTTGTCGACTGTAACTCAATAAAGTTGGGGGGGAAGTCACTGAATGGTACTCTTGAGACTGCATACTTCATTGTATGTAAATTTTATAAAAAAACAAAAAACAACAACCCTATAAACAAATACTGAATTCTAAGTATTTAGGGGTGAAGTGTATTGATATCTGTAAGTTATTTTGAAGTGCATCAAAGAAATTAGATGAACTGGTAGGTGGAAGAATGAGAGACAGATGCATAACTATGTAACAAAGCAAATGTAATAAAAAGTTAATTGCAGAATTTAGGTGGTGGATGTTCACTGCACAATTCTTCTAACTTTTCTGTTTCAGAATTTTTAAAATAAAATGTTGGCGAAAAAAATGCCTGATTGGCTTTCTTAACCAGTGTCACACCATATAGGTATGATATAGATATGTATATAGAGAGGTGTAAACATTATATACACTTATATACATAGAAATATAGAAATAGCTATGCAGTTTATATCTTATTACTACACCTGAAGGAATCATGCTTAATATTGCCAAAATACCAGTCCTTTAATTTTCATTCACTTACTCGTCAAATACTTATAAATTATTATCTATTATATTATACACAGGACACTCTGCCATGTGCCTTGAAAATAAAAGCTCATATTTTAAAATCCTAATGTATGCCAATCACTTAATCCATTTATGTACAATACTTTATTTAAGTATCTGATAGCAAGCATCAGCCCTGCTTCACAGTTCTGAAATTACAATAATTTCAATACTTATTCATAAGTGATTATAGTTTTTCTAATTTGGATTCTGTAAACATATTTACTTTAAAAGTTTAAAATAAAAGGTAAATTTTTGGCTTGGTGTTTAAGTACTTGAGAGCAAACTACAGCAATATAAAATAAAGGATTTTCCTTTAAGGGTTAGCATCTTAGGGGAGTTACTTTGATTTTCTTAATTGTGGATATGTCTTATAACTTGGAGGAAAAAACAAGGTGTAAGGGCTTTACTTTATCTCTGGGAAAAGAGGCAGCAACTATCAGTATTTTCTGTGGCTTTCAATTATCCTTTTGGATAACAGAGTGGCCCAGATCGTGTATTTTATGATCACACTTTTCTTTCTTAGCTAGTGCCAGAAAGCATCCTAGGATTTCTTCTCACGTTAAAAACAAAATTTAAATTTTATGCTGTTGATCTATGGAAAAAAAGAACTTAGAAACGAGCAAATATCCATAAGAATAAACATGAAGCTCGCAACACTCACCAAAGAGTCATACTTGCCAGGAGGCAGGCATACTGAGTGGAAACATAAGATTAAGTGGAAAGTTCTGACAAACATCGCAGGCTAATGTTAAAGAGACCTCTGTTAAGGCCAGAGTCACACAAGTGGCTGCAGGAAGTGACCTAATGCACCACTCATGGTTCGCAGAAAAGGATGTTGCAATGCCTTGCCTACAGATTATTTTTTAGAGGAGGGAGAGTGGGAGGGCTGGAGCCTGAGAAGAAGCTCTGGGACAATCTGATGTTTCACAGTACATGTTGTGTGGATGACCACAGAGGAAGGCTTTTAAGGAAGTAGCTGATGGCCTGTCTGCCACTGCCATGCTTCTATATAAAGCACCGGTTATTAAAGCAGGTGTCTGGAGGTTGAGAGCAAAATAACAGAAAATGAACAGATTTCAGAGTTAGGGCTACGTACAAATCTCAATTTTGTTACTTACCAGCTGAGTAATTTTGAGTAAACTTCTTTACCAATCAGAGCCTCTATTTCCTCAGGAGTATAATGAAGATAAAACCACCCACCTTGCAGGGTTGCTGGGAGCATGAAATGTGACCACATACTTTAAAAATTCTGTTCAGTGCCTAGTATAAAGTAAGCATCTTGTACACATGAGTCTGTCTGTCTCCTTTTCCCGTCACATGTAAACCCTGGGTTTTATGAATGCTAGAGAAAACATTATTGCAAAACCTCTCTGTCACTAACAACAGTGGTAGAGCGGAGACACTAAGAGGAAGGACCCTCCAAATCTCACCCCAGGCCATCAGACATTCTTCTGTCAGCATGAAGAGGTGAAAGTGCATTCGCCATTTCTCGACTTCCTGAGGCACCCCAGTATGAAATGTTGGTCAAAGTTTATTCAGGGTATGCTTCAACCTTTAAAAATTGTATCTGTCCAGTCATCCTGAAAAAACTGCCAAATCTAGCACTGGCCATTTGTATGAACAATCTCCTAAGTGCTTTTGGCAGTTCGAACAATTAGGTAAAATGTAGTAAATTCTAATTCCCCTTAGCTAGGAAAATCATTCAATTTAGTAACCAGAAATAACTATCATTCTGCAGAGATGGTAACGCCCAGGGCAAGCTGTCACGCACCTAGGAGGTTCAAGCAATTATTTCTTAATGGAGACTTTGCAATTTGTTAAAAATTTCTTAGTAAGAAAATTTTCACACATATATAAATGTTTAACAAATCCTCATGTATCCATGACCCAGCTTCAGTGATTACTGATGACTATTTTAAAGCTGGAACTTAGAGAGATTATCTAATTTATTTATCTCGGACAAAAGCAATACATTTTTAAAGACATGCACCTTCGGAATGGTATTCCCCTTGAGGGGAGGTGGACACTTTAGGAGTCCTCACAATGAAAACCTCAAAATCACAGTGGAAATTACCTAAATTCTGTTGGTTAAAAAAAAAAAAAAAAAAAAAAAAAGATCATATTGGTGTCCCTCTCCCTAAATAACTTCGGAGAAGGACAGATCCTCCAAGTTGTGTGGACTTTTTACTTTACAGAATCCCTTCTATGACTAACAATGCCATGAGTCTTTCCAAGGCCCTCTGGAAGACAATGACCACAAGGAAAAGGAACGAGGAAAAGGGTGAGGGGAGGCCAAGCGGGCATACGAGAGCCGCTGAGCAAAAATGAAGGGAAAGTGAAAGTAAATGCACAGAGGCTTAAATACATTCCAGACCAGAGTCCCAGAACGGTAAGCCTTCTTCTAGTGTAACTTTTAAACCCAGCATCATCACGCTGCCTTGGAGAACCTAAGCAGCCACTAACCCCAACTGCTCTCATCACTTCTCCAAAGTCATCGTGAACCCTCACAAAGGCGTCTGCACAGCTGCCATGTTTCTGCCCCCTCAACCACCCTCTATTATAAAGACAAGCACTTGTGGCATATAACTGAGTACCATTTGCTGATCCTGCTGTGGGAAAGGCCTCTATTCTTCTTAGGAGACAAAACCAACCTTGCTGCAACCAGATACAAACATAAGCAAAAGAATGCAACAACCCCCCCCCCCCAACACACACACACACTCTCTCAGAGCTTCAAATTATATGAAAACACGAGGTGATTCATGTGGATGGGCTTGGCTTTTCACTAGTGAGAAAGCTTGGATTCCTGAGCAGAGCTCTAGAAACTCCAATTAAGCAGGCTCCATGAGGACGGGTGACATCACCAAGCTCAGCAGCGAGCTTCAGGCCTAAACACATCAATCAGAAGGCTCTGTGGTTAGTTTATACACATGACGTCATACAGTCTGAGCTGTGGTTCCTTCCTGCCCCCTGAGAAGCATTCACTGTCATCTGATTTAATTCACAATAAAGGAACTTCCATTTCTTTAGGCTTCAATGTGAGCTTCAAAACCTGTACGTAACCAGCCATGATTCTACAGAAAATAAAGTGGCCAAGGCCTCTTTCTAAGGCCTGGCAACCTGGAGCTTCATTCTCTGAAAGTGGGCATTTACACTTCTCTAAGACCTGAAGAGAAGCCCTGTAAGGCTAGTAGGAGTCACATCTTACTAGCAGGAGTCACACACTGAGTACAACAGTACCTTGGAGAAGATAATGCTGTCCACTTCTTCACTGGGTGAGTGAAAGAGGTCAGAATCACTTCCAGATTCTCTTTTAAGGACACCTTGTTTTGAGGCACACTCTCTGCCCAATCCAACATCCAGGAAGTTATCACATTCTGAAAAAGAAAATTTATTCAACCACTGCTTTAAAAAAAAAAAATCAGTTTCTTTTCATTCCAGCCTTTTAAATCAACCAGCTGATGAATCTCCCTCCCTCCTCATACTAAGAAGCTGTAAAGGACACAGTCGAATTAGTAGCTTTCAATTCTCAGTTGATACAGTTACTACAGGACAACCATGAGTTTGTCATGTAAACCACAGGTACAGAAAGATAAAACGATGATTTAGAACCATAATTCCACCTATGTATTTAAATAATGATCTTTTCCTCCTGGTAGTTATAGAATTTATTTCTTTTGTTACCAGAATCAGAAGTTCCTTATTAGGAAACTATGTGATAGGATTTGTGGGCAATTTCTGTTTTTGAGACTTAAGTTCTTTCTGGAAACTTGTTACTTTATCAAAATACCGAGATAAAAGACAAAGGGGGAGCATAACTAATAAAACATACCTGTGTATTAAACTCACGGGTTCTATTAAGCAATAACAGAAATATAACTATTTAAATTCTCCTACCTTTAATAGATCTGACATTGGATGAATAATGTGATGAAGAAAAATATATAATCTAGAATCTGTTTTCAGTTCAACAACTAGGATGTGGACTCTGGTGAACCAGACAGAGAGGGCCTTGATAGAAATATTACATTGGTACATCTAGGGATTCTAAAGATTTGTATGCTTAAATTAGCAAAGTATTTAACCCACTCTCTTCTTTAACTCTGTAAACAAAAAGGACATGTGACCTGATAACAACAGAGATAAAAATATCTCTGTGTACATGGTGAAACCAAGTAAGACATCAACCTCCTTCAAGAAGTTTTGAAGAATGAAGCGTTTCCATTCTAGTTAGCATTAAGCATGATTTGGAAAAACAAACGTATGTTTATCAAACCTGCAGGTGACACTAAGTGATGAGGGAGAGAGTAGATAACCTGGCTACCTAGCAGTTCATGAGAACTCTACCTGGAGGTTTTGCTTGAAAGCAAATTCAAGAGGAGTTCACAATACAAGGTTATGGCAAAACAAACAAATACTAATGGTTTTAGGCTCTATTAATAGACAATGCACCCAAATCCAAAATGGGGACAGTCTGGCCAGTATGTGCCACCAACACTGCACCTATACGGTTGTGTTTGTTCCTAAATATTGATAAATTAAATTAAAACACTGATAAACAAAAATGCATGCATGGTAATGAGGTCACCATGAGTGGAAACACCTGGGATACATTCAGGTTGCAGAGGAGCTTGAAGAAAATGTGTCTGAGGATGGCTGCAGATTTGCCCTGTGCCATTCAGGAGGGAGAACAAAGCTTGCCAAGTGGAAGCCAGAGCTTCACTATAACGGGGCTTCGGGCCATAGGCTGGCAGCCTTATAAAGTCATGAGGCTCGTTCACCAGAAGGGCTGGAGCAAAGGCTGAGTGACCGTGGCAAGACATTTCGAAAAAGCTGTCTGCGCAGAAGTGGAAGTGGAGACTGAACTAGACGACCCCTAATGTGTCTTTTAATTCTTATAGTCTATGCTTAGACAATAAGAGTGTGTGTGTGTGTGTGTGTGTGTGTGTGTGTGTGTGTGTGTACAGGTCTGTGTTCAGAGATAATGAGAAGAGGAAGTTTTTCTTATCTAAATTAACTAATAACTGATCATCAATCAATAAATAATTTGCCCTGCATTAGCCAGGAATCTTAGAGGAAGGGTCAAAGAGGCGCTGCACTGATACAGGTCATGAATCACTTGTCAATAAAATTACCTTTTCTATTAGTTAGGCATTTGACTAGGTACTGGGAATTATCCAAATAAAAAGAGATGCCTAATGTTTGTGTCTATGTGGAGGGGGGGAGTAGTTTACAATTTTGTAGTAGAAATGAATATATTAAGAGGTAATTTCAACACAGAAGTACAGAAAGGATGCCATAGGAATAAAGGCACGGCCCGCAGATTAATCTGAAAATGTTTCAGTTAAAGAAAAAATTACCTTGGTCCATTTCAGTCTTGGTCCAAACTATTTCTGAGTGTGTTAGTTAATGGGAATAGCCTTGCCTTTTAAAGACTGGAAATCATGGGGATTCTGGAGTTCTGGTCCCTTTTTTCCCACATCCCAGAGTATGTACTAACTTAGGTGGAGCTGGTGGCTGTGATTTTTCTACTTGTTCTCCCCACACCTTTTCCCCACTTGGAAAAATCAAAAACTCCACTCCATGGATGAGGGGAAAATAGGGGGACTGGCCAAGGAAAGAAAGGGCTGCCGCAGCAACTATGCTAAGGTGCTAGCTGTCCAGCTGGCAGTCAAACAGACCACGTCCCAATTCCAGACCTGGAAAACAGAGCAGCTTAAGACATTCTAATGGAAAATCCACGGGGAAGATCCGGACTCAGCCTTGGTAGGAATACCTCACCCAGAAAATAAATCCAAGCCAGCACTACAAGGGACCACAAACCAAGTCTGGGATGAGAATCTGCTGCTGTGATACAATGTTGGTTGGTGAGCTGGGGCGGAGGGAAGACTATGAAAACGAGGAACAAGGGAGAGAAAAGGACTTTAAGCCATTATGAAACCCCACAAATGGAAGTGGGGGGACCCTAAGGCAGAGCTAATCTATACCCCATTTCACATGTGTTGACAAGTTTTCAAAATGGATAAAATCTTTCCTTTCTTCTTACATGCCCCCCTTCCTAAGGAATAAAGTGGAGCAGCAAACAAAGGTATAAACAGGAATGAATGATCATTGGTTTCAGAGTGAGGCTGATGTGGCTCAAATCTGGATCCGAATACTTATAGCAAAAAGATCCCAGGCAAGAAGGAATTTGACCCTCTAAGTCTCCATTTCCATACCAATGAAATGGGATGATTTGTACCTCCCTAACATAGTTGTAGGGATGGTGAGAAATAATTTATATATATAGTAACCAGAACTCCGCCCCTGAGTACACAGCAGGCATGCGATAAACATGCCTAATGGAGCTAAGGCTTCATTAACCTGTAATGTGTGATTTGACAAGTATCCAGTAAGGACATTACACCTTGAGGTGGGCCAACCCCATTTTATGACCCATATATAAATCTGTCTATAACTTTTGTGTCCTGAGCCACTAGCTTTTTAAAAGCTAACAAAATGTGCACTTTTAAAGTGCTATCTAGTCTTTGAGGTTTCAATTATACATATGTAAACAAATTATAGTTGGGGAAGGGTAGGAAAACTTACCAGCAGCCCACTCACTGGGCTTTGCTGAACCATGTTAATCATAACACATCTGTATTTATTCCTATTTAAATAGGTTTGCATTTATCCTGGATTGAAGAGTATACAAAGTGATTTTAAATGTTACTACCTTATTTAGTCTAACACTATTGCTCTCTTGAGCTGTGTTTAAAAGTAAAAGAAAGAAACCTACATGACTGAAAGTACCTAGAATTCACAAAACAATATGCCTAAAATAAAAATCTCAGGTCTGAAGTTCAGAAGCATAATCCAGATCTTGGGTTTTGATAAACTGAAGTTTAAAAAGAATCACTCTAAAAAACCCAGTCTTTTGGGGGCTGGGGTATGGAGAAGGTCAAGATTATGCCCTGGGGAAAATGCTCAGGGGTTCAAAATACATTTCCTTAAATGAGTAAAATAAACTGCAGCATGTGAAGAAACTTCCTGTGAATATTCAAATTATGAGGCAACCTCTACATAGCAGACAATTTCACTGCCTGAGTGGTTGAGAGTAATTACACTTTTAGAAAAAGCCCCAAACAGCTTAAAGAACCAAAACACAGTACTATACTTTTAAGTAGAAGATTCTAGGGGGAGAGATAGGGAAAATGTAAGTTACATCTGTGAACAAGGTCAGTCTTATAATATTCGGAGACCCAAAACACAACTACAGCATAATAATATCCTTTAACCTCTTTTTCCACGTGAGAGAAAAACAGAAAAAAACTTTTCATATTTGTTCTGACACTTCCTTTGGAGCAAAGTCAGAGGACTGAGAAGCAGTAGGAAACTTCTCTGGAGATAGAGGATTTGAACCATCTGTCTTTAAATTTAATACTACTGCAGGACATCCACAGCTAAACTGTCTCTAAAAGACCAGTAAATGAAAACTTGGTAATTTTTAAAGCAGGTCAGTGAAAACTGGACAGGTTAACAGAGGTTTTGTTGGGTAAAGTCGACTCAAGAGCCCAAAATGCAAAATACCAGCTGCAAGAACAGGCACAGAGACTTCAGTTACTCACCAGGTCATTCGGACTCTTCCCTTAAGAAAGGCCAGTAAGGCTTTAGGGATGGAAGACAATAGAGCACATAGACATTAGGGAACGTACCTTACGTCACAGTGAATTAGTGGCTAAACTTGGATAAAAAGTTGGGATTCCTAACTAACCACAGATCATGTGCTGTGTCATTAACCAGCAAGGTCTTAAGAGAATTTTACCCTCATCCAATGTTACTAATACCTCATGGGTGCTTAAGGAAAGACTCAATTGCTGACAATACTTCCAAAGATTATGGCTCTCAATCTTGGCTACAAAGCAGAGGAACCAAGGGAGCTTTTAAAGATTCTGATGCCCAGACCACACCCCAGCCCAATTAAATCAGAATCCCTAGGGGCAGGACCCAGAGATCACTACATTTTTAAAGCTCCCTAGGTAATTTCAATGTACAACCAAAATCGAGAGCCCCAGGATTAGTCCTTAATAATACGTATTTATAGTTTTACCATAATAAGAAACCTTTATCACATGTACATATATGCACAGCACATACACCTTCACAGATGAATTAATAAATCATAAAGCCACATGTGAAAACTTAATACTGAAGTGAAATTTAGGTAATTACGTGTTCATTTTCAACTGTGAGACAAAATGCCTACAAACCCAAATCACATACACCCCTCCTTCTGATTTATCCCATTAATGCTCATGAAGGACAGACCTTGAAATCAAACAATCTGTTATTAGAGTGGGAATGTGGCTCTAGAAAATGGACATTTTGGATGAGTTATTCAAGCAAATTGGAAGTTGGAGAATCTCCGCGTACCTGCGCTCTGCGTTGGAGCCAAGAGAGATGCTGCATCTGGGCATGGCTCAATGGTACACCAACTTTCTCGGTTTATCTGAAGAAAAAGAAAAAGAGATTGACCTTCAGACGGTGAAGTAGTGTGGGATGTTTATACAGCTGTTGCAAGTATATCTACCACACCAACACTCCTATCTTTTTCTTTAATATTTTATTGCAAAGTGGGTAAAATTATGTCAAGAAAAAACCTTTTTCACAACACAACAAGGCAATCTATACTCAATTAAGACTCTAAAGAAACTGTCAGTAAAAGTTAGGCATATAAAAACAAAAGGAAAAAAGATATACAAAGAGGAAGATCATGGTGCAGGCCAATGGTGAAATAAAAAAGAAAAATAAGTTAACAGGTGAAAAGGATCAAATATTGAAATATGCATTCCACATCCTAGGTTGCAACTCAGAAAATGCAAAAATAATTCCTATTTGTTCAAGAATTACTGTATGTTGGGCATCAGGAAGAATTCTACATATATTATTGCATTTAATCCCCACACTAGCTCCAAGAAGTTTGTAATATCTCTATCCAAAGAACAGCTACGCTTGGAGGAGTTGCTAAGGTAATAAATGGCAGGACTGGGAATGGAATACAAACCTATGTGATTCTAAAGCATATTAAGAAGCACATACACCCGCCTTAAACCATTTTTTTAAAATTTAGCCTTTACAACTCCAAACCATCTTAACATTATAACTTTCCACTTTCATTAGATTAAAAATAATGTAATTTTTAAAACTACCATTAGAGATTTCAACAGCCCTCTCTCAGTAATTGATAAAACAGGTAGACACAAAATCTGCAAGAATATACATAAAGAACTTGGAAAACATCATCAACCAATTTGATTTAATCAACATATACTGAGCCTTTTACCCAACAATAGAATACACATTCTTTTCAAATGCACATGGTATGTTCACCAAGATAGAATATATTCTGTCGTATAACACAAGTCTCAAATTTGAGGATTAAAATCATATTAAACATGCTCTTTGACCATAACAATATCAAATTAGAAACCAAAATCAAAAAGATATCTGGAAAAACACAATATTTAAAAAAATTTAAAAAAAAACTTCTAAAAAGAAATCTTAAGGAAACATTAAATATCAGAAAATATTTCAAGCTGAATAAAAATAGAAATACCACATATGAAAATTTGTGAGATACAGCCAAAATAATGCCTAGAGCAAAATTTATAATATTAAATCCCTGTTTTAGAAAAGGAATGTCTCAAATCAGTGATCTAGGCTTCCACCTTAAGAACTTAGCAAAATTAACACAAAGCAAACATGATGAGTAAAACAAAGAGCAGAAATCAGTGAAAGAGAAAACAGAAAAATAAAATCAATAAGATCAAAAGCTGGATCCTTAGAAGATCAGTTTACTGATATCAGTAAAACTTTAACTAGATAGACCAGAAAAGAATTCTAAGTTAAAAATTACCCGTATCAAGAATTTAAAGGGGGACATCACTAAAGATCCTACAGACACTGAAAGGATGATAGGGAAATATCAATATTACGAACAAGAAATACAACAAGTTAGATGAAATGGAAGCATTTCATGAAAGACACAAACTACCAAAATTCTTTCAAAAAGATACAGATAATCTGTACACCCTTATTCTATTAAAGACATTGAATACATAGTTTAAAACTTTCCTGTAAGGAAAACTCCAGGCCCAGATGACTTCAAAGGTAAATGGCACCATACATTTAAGGAAGAAATAATAGCAATTCTACACAAACTCCTAAGGAAAACAAAAGAGGAGGGAACAATATACAGCTCATTTTATAAGCCCAGCATTACCCTGACACCAAAACTAGACAAAGACGTAAGAAAATTATAAATCAATATCCTCAGGAACATAGACGAAAAAATCCTGAACAAAAATTAGGAAACTGAATCCAGCAATATAGAAAAAAGATAAACATCGTGACCAAATTCGTCCCAGAAAAGCAAGGTTGGTTTAACATTTGAAAATCAATTTATTAATAGACCAAAACCTCTCACAAACTAATGATTATCAAGAGATGCAGAAAAGAATTTGGCAAAATTCAACATCTAAAACTCATAGAACACTGAAAACAGAAAGGAAATTCCTCAACCTGATAAAGGGCATCTATTTAAAAAATCCTGATACTTCACTCTGAGATCAAAAACAAGGCAAGAATGTCCACTCTCAGCACTGTTATTCAATAGGTACAGGTTCTAGCCAATGCAGTAAAGCAGAAAAAGAAATAAAATGCACAGATGTAGAATAGAAGTAGTTACTACTTTATTCATAGATGGCATGATTATCTATGGAGAAAATCTCAAGGAATCTACAAAAATGCTACTAGAATAAACGAGTTTAGCAAAGCTGAAGGTTATAAAGTCAATGTACAAAAAAAAAATTAACACTAGTCCTATATATTAGGAGTGAACAATTAAAAATTAAAGTTAAAAACAAAAGTAATACAATTTACAATAGCATCAAGAAATATAAAATAATCAGGCATAAATTTAATAAAATATGAGTAATACCTGTACTCTAAACACTGCAAAACACTACTGAGAAAAATTAAAGCAGGCTTAAATAGAGACACCATGTTCATAGATCAGAAAACTCAATTCTGTTAAATGTTAATTCTCCCCAATTCATCACTACTTGATCTCAAGACTTACTATATATAAAAGCTTTTTTGGGAGATTGGATCAGGATGGCGGAGTAAAAGGACGTGCGCTCATTCCCTCTTGTGAGAGCACCGAAATCACAACTAACTGCTGAACAATCATCGACAGGAAGACACTGGAACTCACCAAAAAACATACCCCACATCCAAAGACAAAGGAGAAGCCATAATGAGACAGTAGGAGGGGCACAATCAATAAAGTCAAATCCCATAACTGCTGGGTGACTCACAAACTGGATAACACTTATACCACAGAATTCCACCCACTGGACTGAAGGTTATGAGCCCCACATCAGGCTTCCCAACCTGGGGGTCCGGCAACGGGAGGAGGAATTCCTAGAGAATCAGACTTTGAAGGGTAGCAGGACTTGACTGCAGGACTTGGACAGGACTGGGGGAATCAGAGACTCCACTCATGGAGGGCACACACAAAGTGGTGCGTGCATCGGGACCCAGGGGAAGGAGCAGTGACCCCATAGGAGACTGAACCAGACTTACTTGTTAGTGTTGGAGGGTCTGCTGCAGAGACGGGGGTGGCCGTGGCTCACCGTGAGGACAAGGACACTGGCAGCAGAAGTTCTGAAAAGTACTCCTTGGCGTGAGCCCTCCCAGAGTCTGCCATTAGCCCAACCAAAGAGGCCAGGTAGGCTCCAGTGTTGGGTTGCCTCAGGCCAAACAACCAACAGGGAGGGACCCAGCCCCACCCATCAGCAGACAAGCAGACTGAAATTTTACTGAGCTCTGCCCAAAAGAGCAACACCCAGCGCTACCCACCACCAGTCCCTCCTACCAGGAAACTTGCACAAGCCTCATAGATAGCCTCATCCACCAGCAGAAGCAAGAAGAACTACAACCCTGTAGCCTGTGGAACAAAAACCACAATCACAGAAAGACAGACAAGATGAAAGGGCAGAGGGCTATGAATCAGATGAAGAAACAAGATAAAACCCCCAAAAAACAACTAAATGAAGTGGAGATAGGAAACCTTCCAGAAAAAGAATTGAGAATAATGATAGTGAAGATGATCCAGGACCTCAGAAAAACAATGGAGGCAAAGATCAAGAAGATGCAAGGAATGTTTAACAAAGACCTAGAAAAATTAAAGAACAATCACCTAGAAGAATTAAAGAACAGAGATGAACAATACGATAACTGAAATAAAAAATACACTAGAAGGAATCAATAGCAGAATAACTGAGGCAGAAGAACAGATAAGTGACCTGGAAACAGGATGGTGGAATTCACTGCCACGGAACAGAATAAAGAAAAAAGAATGAAAAAAAATGAAGACAGCCTAAGAGACTTCTGGGGCAACATTAAACACAACATTCGCATTATAGGGGTCCCAAAAGGAGAAGAGAGAGAGAAAGGACCCGAGAAAATATCTGAAGAGATTATAATCAAAAACTTCCCTAACATGGAAAAGGAAACAGCCACCCACGTCCAGCAAGCGCAGAGTGTCGCAGGCAGGATAAACCCAAGGAGAAACACACTGAGACGCATAGTAATCAAACTGGCAAAAATTAAAGACAAAGAACAATTACTGAAAGCAAACAAAGGAAAAATGACAAATAACATACAAGGGAACTCCCATAAGGTTAACAGCTGACTTCTCAGTAGAAACTCTACAAGCCAGAAGGGAGTGGCATGACATATTTAAAGTGATGAAAGGGAAGAACCTACAACCAAGATTACTCTGCCTGGCAAGGGTCTCATTCAGATTTGATGGAGAAATCAAAAGCTTTACAGACAAGCAAAAGCTAAGAGAATTCAGCACTACCAAACCAGCACCACCAAACAACAAATGCTAAAGGAACTTCTCTAAGTGAAAAACACAAGAGAAGAAAAGGACATACAAAAACAAACCCATAACAATTAAGAAAATGGTAATAGGAACACACGTATCGATAATTACCTTAAAAGTGAATGGATTAAAATGTTCCAACCAAAAGACACAGGCTTGCTGAATGGATACAAAAACAAGACTCATATATATGCTGTCTACAACAGACGCACTTCAGACCTAGCGACACATTCAGACTGAAAGTAAAAACTCTCCAGAAAGTGGGTATAGAGGGAACCTACCTCAACATAATAAAGGCCATATATGACAAACCCACAGCAAACATCATTCTCAATGGTGAAAAACAGAAAGCATTTCCTCTAAGATAAGGAACAAGACAAGGATGTCTATTCTCACCACTATTATTCAACACAGTTTTGGAAGTCCTAGCCATAGCAATCAGAAAAGAAAAAGAAATAAAAAGTATACAAATTGGAAAAGAAGTAAAACTGACACTCTTTGCAGATGACGTGATACTATACATAGAGAAACTAAAGATGCCACCAGAAAACTACTAGAGCTAATCAATGAATTTGGTAAAGTTGCAAGATACAAAATTAATGCACAGAAATCTCTTGCATTCCTATACACTAATGATGAAAAATCTGAAAGAGAAATGAAGGAAACACTCCCATTTACCACTGCAACAAAAAGAATAAAATACCTAGGAATAAACCTACCTAGGGAGAATAAAAGACTCTTATATGTAGAAAACTATAAGACACTGATGAAAGAAATTAAACATGATATAAACAGATGGAGAGATATACCATGTTCTTGGATTGGAAGAATCAACATTGTGAAAATGATTATACTACCCAAAGCAATCTACAGATTCAATGCTATCCCTATCAAATCACCAATGGCATTTTTTATGGAACTAGAACAAAAAATCTTAAAATTTGTATGGAGACACAAAAGACCCTGAATAGCCAAAGCAGTCTTGAGGGGAAAAAAAAGCGCTAGAGGAATCAGACTCCCTGACATCAGACTATACTACAAAGCTACAGTAATCAAGACAATATGGTACTGGCACAGAAACAGAAATATAGATCAATGAAACAGGATAGAAAGCCCAGAGTTAAACCCACGTACTTATGGTCAACTAATCTATGACAAAGGAGGCAAGGATATACAATGGAGAAAAGGCAGTCTCTTCAATAAGTGGTGCTGGGAAAACTGGACAGCTACATGTAAAAGAATGAAATTAGAACACTCCCTAACACCATACACAAAAATAAACTCAAAATGGATTCGAGACCTAAATGTAAGACCAGACACTATAAAACTCTCAGAGGAAAACATAGGAAGAACACTCTTTGACATAAATCACAGCAAGATCTGTTTTGATCCACCTACTAGAGTAATGGAAATAAAAACAAAAATAAACAAATGGGACCTAATGAAACTTAAAAGCTTTTGCAAAGCAAAGGAAACTACAAACAAGATGAAAAGACAACCCTCAGAAATGGGAGAAAATATTTGCAAACGAATCAACAAAGGATTAATCTCCAAAATATATAAACAGCTCATGAAACTCATTATTAAAAAAACAAACAACCCAATTCTAAACTGGGCAGAAGACCTAAATAGACATTTCTCCAAAGAAGACATACAGATGGCCAAGAAGCACATGAAAAGCTGCTCAGCATCACTAATTATTAGAGAAATGCACATCAAAATTACAGTGAGGTATCACCTCACACCAGTTAGAATGGGCATCTTCAGAAAACCTACAAGTAACAAATGCTGGAGAGGGTGTGGAGAAAAGGCAACCCTCTTGCACTGTCGGTGGGAATGTAAATGGATACAGCAACTATGGAGAAAAAATATGGAGGTTCCTTAAAAAAGTAAAAATAGAATTACCATATGACCCAGCAATCCCACTACTGGGCATATACCCAGAGAAAACTGTAACTCAAAAAGACACATGCACTCCAATGTTCACTGCAGCACTATTTACAATAGCCAGGTCATAGAAGCCACCTAAATGCCCATCGACAGACGAAAGGATAAAGATGTGTTAGGGCTTCCCTGGTGGTGTAGTGGTTGATAATTTGACTGCTAATGCAGGGGACACGGGTTCGAGCCCTGGTCTGGGAAGATCCCACATGCTGTGGAGCAACTAGGCCCGTGAGCCACAACTACTGAGGCTGTGCGTCTGGAGCCTGCGTTCTGCAACAAGAGAGGCCGCGACAGTGAGAGGCCCGTGCACTGCGATGAAGAGTGGCCCCCGCTTGCCACAACTAGAGAAAGAAGACCGCACAGAAATGAAGACCAAACACAGCCAAAAATAAATAAATAAATTAATTAATTAAAAAAAAAAGATGTGGTACATATATACAATGGAATTACTCAGCCATAAAAAGGAACGAAATTGGGTCATTTGTAGAGACGTGGATGGATCCAGAGACTGTCATACAGAGTGAAGTAAGTTAGAAAGAGAAAAACAAATATCGTATCTTAACATGTATATGGGGAACCTTGAAAAATAGTACAGATGAACCGGTTTGCAGGGCAGAAACTGAGACACAGATGTAGAGAACAAACGTATGGACACCAAGTGGGGAAAGCGGCAGGGGTGGTGGTGGGATGAATTGGGAGATTGGGAATGACATGTATACACTGATGTGTATAAAATGGATAACTATTTAAGAACCTGCTGTGTAAAAAAATAAATTAAAAAAAAAGTACTTTTAGAAGTTTGGATAATTTCCCAAAAATGTAGAGATAGTGAAGGTTTTAGTTCACTGAAGTATTTGTTTTTGTATTGTTAATAGCTTTAGCTTTTGGAATGCTAAAATTAAAAAATTTTAAACTCAAAAATAAAAAACCAAACATTAACTAAAATCCATGCCCCCACCCCCAAAATAAAGAAAAAAGCAAGCTATATTGTGACTTCCCTGGTGGTACAGTGGTTAAGAATCCGCCTGCCAATGCAGGGGACACGGGTTCAAGCCCTGGTCCAGGACGATCTCACTAAGCCCATGCGCCACCACTACTGAGCCTGTGAGCCACAACTACTGAGCCTGCGTGCCACAACTACTGAAGCCCGCAAGCCTAGATCCTGTGTTCTGCAACAAAGAGAAGCCACCACAAGGAGAAGCTCGTGTACCACAACAAAGAGTAGCCCCTGCTCGCTGCAACTAGAGAAAGCCCACGGGCAGCAACGAAGACCCAACGCAGCCAAAACTCAATCAATCAATTTATTTTTTAAAAAGGCTATATTAATAAAGCCAGTTTGGTACTGGTATAAAGACAGGCATACAGATTGAAAGAACAAGAGAGAATCCACAAATAGACCTTCACAGATATGACCTATTCATTTTTGACAAAGATGTCTAGGTATTCCAGTGAGGAAAGAATAGGTTTTTAACAAATGAAGTTACAAAAATTGGGTGTTCATGTGAAAACAAACAAATAAATCTCCCCCAAATCTCAAACTTTATATTGTCTATAAAAATGAGCTCAAAATATATCTAAATGTTAAACTTAAAACAACGAAACTTATAGAAGAAAAGAGGAGAATGTTTTTTGTGACACTGGGTCAGGCAAAGATTTCCTAGCATGCATTAAAAAAGCATGAAAAAACCTTGTAAATTTGACTACGTCAAAATTCTTTTAAAGCCTTGCTCCTCAAAAAGCATTGTTAGGAAAATGAAAAGGCAAGCCACAGACTGGGAGAAAATATTTACAAAACATGTATCTTCTAAAGGACTGGTAATTAGAATATTAAAATACACATAACAACAACAACAACAAAACCTCTTACAATGCTGTAAGACAAACATGCTTTTTCACATAGGCAAAAGATTTGAATAAACATTTCATCAAAGAAGATTACGAATGGTAAATAAATGCAGGAAAAGATGCTGAACACCGTTAATCATCAGGGAAAAGTAAATTAAAACCACAAGGAAACAACAGTCTACAGCCATTCAAATGGTTAAAATTAAAAACTGGTAATTCCAAGTGTTGCCAAAGATGGAGCAACTGAAACATTGGTAACATTGCTGGGAGAATGCAAAATAGTAAGTCACTTTAGAAAGCAGTTTAGCAGTTTCTTATAAAGTCAAACATATATTTATAGACAACATAGCAATCAATCCCACTGTGGTATTTACCACCCCAAAAATCAAAATATACCTTTACACAAAGACTTTTACTGGAATTTCATAGCAGCTTAATTCATGATAACCCCAAACTGAAAACAGCCCAGACTGTCATCAATGGGTAAACGAATTGTGATACATCATTCAATGCAATAGACTCAGAATCAGAAGGAATGAACTACAGATACAAACAACATGGACAAATCTCAAGATCACTATGTTAAATTAAAAGAAAAAAGCCAGACAAAAAGACTACCTACTGTATGGTTCCATTTATATAATACCTTAGAAAAGGCGAAATTAATACAAGAAAGCGTATTAGTGATTAACAGGGACTGGAGGAAGAGGCTGACTGCAAGGGGACAGGAGAGAACTGTAGGGGTGATGGAAATGTTCCTATCATGACTGTGGCAGTGACTACACAATTCAAACATTTGTCAAAACTCATCAAACTGTGAACTTAAATTGGTGAGTTTTATTGTATATAAATTATATCGCAATAAAGCTGAAAAAATGTATCCCCAAAAGAGAAGTATAATATTTCATTTTAGTTTTTACCACTCCCAAACACCTTAACATTATAATCCTCTAGTTTCATTAACACTGCAACAGTCAGTGGATTCTAAACAGTGTAAGTAGGAGTATCCAAACAAATTACCAAGTAGTTGAATATTTATTATGCTCAAAGATGATTTTACTTAACGGTTTCTACAATATCATGTGTACCTACTGGTAAATTTCTGATCTTTGGTGAGAAGATACTAAACTATATTGGTGAGAAGGACCAACAGTTTTACTAAGTATGCTACGTGGGATAAGGTAGAACGCTATGGGACATTCTGTCAAATTACAACTGTGTGACAAAGAAGAAATGCAAGGAATTAGGCTGCTTGCAAATAACCATGAAACAAAACACCAAATAATTCGCTCATTTCAGCTCTTTCACCGGTTAGAGAGGAGAGGAGGTGGGGACCAGGGGCCATCAATGTTTCAATTCCTGGTGTGTTACAAAATGATGCCCAAAATTTGAAAGTTATCTTGAATGGAAAAGAAAATCTCCAGCAGGTTCCCTGAGATTATGCAAAATATCCCCTTTCAAAACACAATCTGAATGTGCCTAAGGAAGAAACCTCAAATTCAGTAATGTTAACAAACCCTATCCACATCTTTCAAAGAACTGAAACAGCAAATTTTCTTTAAAAATAAAAAAATCTTCCATTTAGTGAAGGATTTTCTTACTGTGAACTGCATCTCATTTGAAATGAGCCAAAGTTCACTTCCAGTGAAGTAAGTTTCTCTGTTAACAGGAAAAGCAAGAGTCCAGAACTGCTGTACTTTTGCTCCATGAATAGAGCAACAAATTTAAATGGTAACAGAAATAAAAAAGCAGTTCCTTTAAACAGCGAAGAATGCCAAGCCGCTCTGCATTATCAGGACTTTGCTCTCTCCCCTTCCATGATCTTCAACACCTCTTCAGTCAACATTTTAGGAAACTTTGTTAAAATTCTTTATCTGAGAATGTTTTTCGTCACCTTTTCACACATCATTCCATAGCCAATAAGTAAACCGAACATTCTTGCCTTCAATATTTGAGGGACTAATACTCTACACTTTTCATGTAATTTTAGGCATTTGCGTGTTACAGAAAGTGAGTTATACATTTTGCAAAATAACATATAATGTAAATAATCCATAAATATTTATTTAAAATAATGTATTACTTAACAAAAATAAAAAGATTTAAGAGTATTACTTAAAATAATATATAATAAATACTGAAAGAAATTAAAATTAAATCAAACCTCTAACTAAATACACTAATTTCTGAATAACAAGGATGAGAACATATTAGCAGTGGGAGGCAATTCCCCATGGGTCTCCCCTTTTTCTGCATGTCTTGTGAGCAAAGGACACTGACTGTCCTTTTGTTCTAGACTACCTTTTCAAGAATGTCTATGTATCAAACAGCCTTGGAAGATAGAGATATTGCTTCTTTCTGAAGCAAAGGGCAGATGTGTTGAATCAGAGCAAACGTCAGGTAGGCTTACTGCCCAATGTAAAAATTCCGGTTTCCTAACGTTGGGATTCCTCAGCTGTGACAGAGCATCTACCTGGGCCCCTCCGTATTGCCCCCGTGAGACTAGGGAAGCAAGAAGAACCAACGAGAAGCTAAGCTGATGTTCATGGTGTTTTTTGAACGATGAGTAATAAATTCATCTGTCTCTGACCCAGGAGTTCCCTGACTTCAGCCAGCAGCCATGAAATTGTCAGGCTAACTTGGTACCTTACAAGCAGGGTAAAATCTCAGACCCATCACATTTTGACAAATTAGTCTATATTAAACAGTATTAAAACACTTAAACACAGTGGCAGCCAAAAATCTCTCAATATGATCACACCTATGTGGTGAAAAACTCTAATCTGATTCAATTTTTCACTGAGTGGTTATGCTTGAATAATGATAAAGAGACAACTAATATCCATTTTAATTTTTCTATAGCTTCCTGAATTTTCTTTAATGACTGTGTTACTTTTTAAAAAAATTAATTTTTATAAACGTGGAATAGTACAGAGTTCTCATACACAGGGTCTCACCAGTTTCTTCAATGTTACATAATCACAGTACATTTGTCAATACTAAGAAACCAACACTGGCACACTACTATTAATTAAATTATAGACTTTGGATTTCATTCATTTTCCCAATAATCTTCTTTACTGTTCCAGGATCCAATCCAGGACACCACATTGCATTTTGTGTGTGTATGTGTGTGTGTAATTTTGCATTTTAAGACCTTTATTGAAATGTAATTCATATACTCTAAAACTCACCCATTTAACAGAGTTGTGTAAGCATCACCACTAACTAATTTTAGAATATTTTCATGGCACCAAAAAGAGACTGAGTAGCAGTCACACCCCACCCCAAACCCAGTTCTAGGCACTCAGTAATCTACTTTCTGTCTCTATGGATTTGCCTGCTCTGGACATTTCCTATAAATGGAATTGTACATTATGAGGTCTTTGGTGACTGGCTTCTTTCACTTAGCAAGAGGCTTTAAAGGTTCATCCGTGTCTTAGCATGTATTAGTACTTAATCTTACTGCCAAATAATGTTCCACTGTATAGACATGCCCACATTTTATTTATTTATTCTTCAGCTGATGGACATTTGGGCTGTTTTCACTTGCTGGCTGTTATGAATAATCCTGTTGTGAATAACCATACACAAGTTTTTGGTGGACGTGTTTCATTTCTCTTGGGTATACATCTAGGAGTAGAACTGCTGTATCATATGATAACTTTATGTTTAAAATTTTGAGGAACTGCCAGACTTCCAGAGTGGCTGCACCATTTGACATTCCCACTAGCAACGTATGAGTGTTCTAATTTCTCCACACCCTTGCCAACACTTGTTACTGTTCTTGTCTGTGTTTTGGTTGTAGCCAAACTAGCAGGTATGAATGGTACCTCATATGAGTATATGAGATATACTTCCAACCTTCCATTCTTTTAAAATGAAAAATATTTTTTAATCTATTGGTTACTTTCTAGGAAAGGAAGATTCTATAAAGACACAATGCTAAGCACCCTCAGATTTGTTTCCTTCCTTCTTTTATTAAAAAAAAAAAAGTACTAAATAGGGACTTCCCTGGCAGTCCAGTGGTTAAGACTTTGCCTTCCAATGCAGGGGATGTGGGTTTGATCCCTGGTCCAGGAGTTAAGATTCCACATGCCTTGTGGCCAAAGAAAACAAAACATAAAGCAGAAGCGATATTGTAACAAATTCAATAAAGGCTTAAAAAAAAAAGTACTAAAACCTTCTGTGTATCAAAACATTGTGTCAAGCCTTAAAAGCAGAAGTAGTAAAAGAACTGAGTCCTCAAAGAACTCATAGTTTATGTGAGACATGGAAATGTTAAGTAAATAAGCGTTCCATAGCATTTTGCACACATCAGGCACTGAAATGTGTGCTGACTTGGACAAGGTGTGCTGACTTGGACAAGGTGTGCTGTGACCAACAGAAATGGGAATTAGAGTGAATGGGATACTCTAATGACAAACCATACTTGAAATGCTCTATACATTTCTGCCCAGGTCACAAATGTGACATACAGACACTGGGCCAGAATAACAACTCTTCTCTTTCACTTCATACAAGGCATTGCACAATATATAGAGGGGGGAGGTCAGAGATTGCCACGCCCTTGTAGAGGCAGGAGAATTCAGAGAGATGAGTTTCACAGAAGTTAACGAAGCAGAGGGCTGAAAAGAGAAGGTAGGTCCACAGTGCCAACTGCTGCTGAGAAGTCAAAACTGATAAATTTTTGAAAGGAAGTTACTGAATTGGGCAACTGTGAGGTTTGTGGTGAGTTTGGAAAGAACAATTTTAACAAGACAGGTGATACCAGAATTAAAACCGTAAAACATCTCCTTATATTTCTAAATTCATGGTACTTTAAAGTTTGCAAAGTATTGTCACCTAGATTTGACCTTTTTCCTGTCCCACAAGAAGGCACACTACCATTTTCAAGAAGAGGCCACACACTCAGTGAGGCTAGATTTGGGGATGGTATAGTTGTGTGTGAACTATATTGTACTGGTAACCTTATCTGCTCAAAAGACTGTAAGCTTCTTGAGAACTGAATCCCATCTTTTATTCCACGGATCTCCCAATGAGTAGATGGTAGATGCTTAGCGAATAATCTTTGAATTCCTTATCATCAGTGACTTTACAGAGAACTATAAGTTGGGAGAACCTTCAGGATTATCACTCTGCCTCCCTTTACTAGCTCCATTCAAGGGGGATGGGGGCACATCCCCCTTTAATAAGAGACTCGAAGGAGGTAACACAGCACTTAGAGACAGAGTGAGGACCCAGTTTTCCTCACTTCCAGTCCAGCGCTCTTTCCCCATCCCTGCAAATGTCTCTTCTTATTCTTAACTTTGTCTCAGAATTCATATTTTGTTTAAACAATTTTTAATAGCAATATGAAATTGGATAAGTCTGGCAAATTGCATTTAACATCTCTGGAGAAGATTTGTTGGAGAATAGAGTCAACGTTCAATTTAGACCAAAATATTTAGAAAATAAAGTATTATCATAACGCAACAACAAAAATATGGAACTGTGGGTGCCGATATTCTGAACATTGAAATGCTGTAATTGAAAGAAATGTTTTTTGTTTTGTTTTGGCTTTGTCTATTTCAAGGAGCCTGCATTTTCAATCACTAACAGTTAATTACCAATGATGTACTGAGAAGGCTCACTGTCTCTAAGTACACAAAAAGCTTCAGGAAATCTGGCAATGATGCAGTTCCAGTCAGTTCCTTCTTTGGAATTAGGACTCATTCACAAACACTGAAAGTAAAACCTATACTGAAAATTAGTAAATTTCAGGTAAATCAAAGACTTCCTCACCAGGAAAGGATGGGGAAATCTAGCATAACAAGTCTTCCTAGAACTATCTTGCTGATTCATTCACACGCTGGCCAGTCAGCTTTTGGGGAGTACTGTACCCACTTTAGGCAAGGAACAGTGTCAAGGTACAGCAATAGAGAGACGAATCATGATCCTGATGACAACTGGCACAATAGGTCCCACAGTTTTAAAGTATGAGGGACCTCTCTGTTCATTTAAAATGTCAAGGGTTACATCTGCCTCCACATCCCAGGATGACACACGTATAACCATACGGGTCTAAGGCTTATCAGACCCCATGAAATAACTTACAAACTGGGGACTACAGGTTGGGAAACAGACTAGTTTGTGAAATACAATAGGTAAACTAGTACCTGAAACCCAGAGAGGTAAGGAAGTCTCTAGTATAAAAAAAGATCATTTCTGGCTCACAGATTTGGGAAAAGCTTATTAACTAAGCTGGTGGTATACGAGGTAAGCCCTACAGGGGGTGAGGTGTGCTTAAAAGAGAGAGATGGTAAGGCAGGGCACTCCAGCCACGTGACAAAGAGGATGAGCAAACAGTCAGGACGCTTCAGAGCTGGAGTGCACAGCCTTTGGTGGCACAGACTCCTTCAAGAATCTGAGGGACGCCATGGACCCCTTCCCAGAAACACACATGTATGTGACCAGTCAGTGGTTCTGGAGCACAGCTTTACAACTCAGAGCAGAGACTTTTCCTTAGATGTTTTTGAGGAGCACGAAAAGCCCATGAGTGTCCAGAAGTATAAACTGAGGAAAGAAGAATAATGGGAGATATGGCTTTGTTCTCTACCAGGGTGGACCCCTCTCCCCAATTTTATAAGCAAGGGAGTGAAAAAAAAATCAGTGTTATACTAGGAAAACAACTGTAGAAATGTACAGATAAAATCGGACAGTGGGGAGGAAAGAAGCAGCATGGGACATCCAGGACACACAAGACCAGTCAAGAGGGGCCCAGACTGCTCTGGTCTGGAGACAGCGTGTGCCTGGACTGGGGACATGGCCTTTGGAGCACAGAAGAAGCAGCAGGTCAGCAAGCTGGTACAAAGGGCAGAACCCACAGAAATAAGAGAGAAAGAGGAACCAAAAATCCACAATTTAACAGACTTAGGAAATCCAGAGGAGATGTTGATGGTGCCTTCTATCTGCCTGTGTTGAGTTTTAAGTGTTAAGATGTCTTCCAAATGGCTAAACAAAGTTATGATTATTGAGAGAAAGGTTGGAACTGGCTTCATCTGTTCTTGAGTAAAAGGTGAAAAGAATGTGTAAGAGAGTAGAGGCAGAACACACCAAGAGAAAAGACACACTGAAGGCAGCACGCATGTTAGATAACACACATCTACAGATGAAGCAGCTTGGAAAGCTGGCTTCTTACAAACATAAACAGCATAAAATTGAGCGTGGATTAACAAAATGAAAATAAATCAAAACACAGTGAGCTACCACATCACACCCGTCTTTGGATGGCTGTTATTACACACACACACACACACACCACCACCACCACCACCACCACCACCAACAACAACAACAACCACCTCCAGAAAATAACCAGTGTTGGTGAGAATGCAGAGAAACTGAAACCTTTGTGCATGTAAACTCCTGAGAATGTAAAATGGCACAGTCACTGTATAAAACAGTAAGGGGGTTCCTCCAAAACTTAAACAGAATTACCTTATGATCCAGCAATTCCATTTCTGGCTACACACCCAAAAGAATTGAAAGCAGGGACTCAAACAGATATTTGTACACCAACGTTCACAGCAGCAATATTCACAATAGACAAAAGGGGAAAACAACTCAAATGGCCATCAACAGATGAACGGATAAACGAAAGGTAGTACATACATGCAGTGGAATGTTATTCAGCCTTAAAATAAGGAGAGAATTCTGACACATGCTACAACATGGAAAAACCCTGAAGACCTTATGCTAAGTGAAATAAGCCAGTCACAAAAAGGACAAATACTGTATGATTCCACTTATGTAAGATACCTAGAGTTGTCAAATTCATAGAGCCAAACCACAGAATAGTGGTTGCCAGGGACTGGGGGAGGGGAGAAATGAAGAGTTATTGTTTAACAGGTACAGAGTTTCAGTTCGCAAAGATGAAAAAGTTCTGGAGATGGACAGTGGTAATATAATAGCTGCACAACAATGTGAATGTACGTAATGCCACTGAACTGTACACTTAAATGTGGTAAATTTTATGTTATGTATGTTTTCCTGACCGCCCCCCCCCCCCCCGCAAAAAAGGGAGTGTGCAGCAGTTAGAGAGAAGCGAGCTTGTTTAGAGAAAAGAAGTCACACAGTCAGAAGGAGCATTGGTAATCTGGGCCAGATGCTACCAATCATGGTCAATGCCATTAACCAGAAGACAAACTCCTTATGCACGGAGTGTGGAAAGAATGTCAAAACATGTATCAGCGTTTTCAACCACATCCTGTATACAGTAATAGCAACACCAAGCAGATCATATTCATGTGTGAAAAATACTGTGCTTATTATATATAAGTAGGCTGTTTAAGATATAAACTGGATTACAAAACATCTCTCCCGCTTTTTGCCCGGTTTCAGAATCACTGATGTGACAGATAAATTTACCCTGGTCTTGGGGCTATTTTTCAACAACTCCCCTGTTTCTCACTCACACAATGAGATAACTTAAAGGCCACACACACTACGTTGCTCCACCTTAAACATTTTCAGAGTGCCTGCTATGGGCCTGAGAAAATGCCAGGCCCTGATTATAAACATGACAACACACCTCTTCTCATGTTAGTCTCTTTTCCAAAAGGTGACTTCTAAGACTCAGGTTTCTATATTACTGGATGATGACCTGGTTCTCTGTACTACCGACACTCTTCTTAGCCAGCTCTGAGACTAGGCTTGGAAGAAGATTCTGATCGCCAGCAGAATTAGGAGACAGACTAGAAAGAAACAGCAGTGTTGAGACTGCTAATAATTTGAGCTTAAGAGAAAAACAAAGATAATGATTAATAATAAGCCCCTTTATCCAGGTTTTGCCCTATGGAATCTCTGAATTATTAGCAAAATACAGGATTGGCAACTGATTGAATGGGTAGGAGAGGAAACAGTTCAAAATGATTCTGAAATTTTGTTTAGCAAGTAGTTGGAAATGAGGAAAACAGAGATTTTGCCATTAAATATTCACATCTTTTGGAGGAATAAGTTACCAAAAACCACTTTCTGGCTCTGACTCCATTTATGATTCTGTAGCTAAAACACAAACTTAGTCCTTTGTCCACGTTCTATCTCCATGACAACCAGACCATGGACACTACAAGTCCTGAACATCCAAAGTCCTGGTGAGTTATAGTGCACATGGAACACGGGATAAGAGAAGTTAATTCAAAAGAAATGTCGATCCATCCTGGTAATTTTTCATTCCTGTCACGAAGCCTGGGATCCCTTGTGATTATCTAAACCACACCTAAGTTGCGTTCCCATCAGTCTGAAAATAGAGTTGTACATATTTTCAGTGGAGAGAGAACTCTTGTTTTTGGCAGTGTTTCTGCTACTGTTTATATCTGAACATCCTAATAATACAGCTCATGGTTACACCCAGCCTTCCCAGCCATTGCCTGTATTTACTTCCTCTGCAACTGTCTCAGGAGATCTAGCCAGAGTTACAAGGCTGGAACAAAAGGAAGCAAAAACCCCTCCATCCGGACATGGAAGCCAACACTTGAGTCCAAGTCTTTTCAGGGAATCTGAGTGTAACTGAGCAGACAGGCATAGTTGTCTTCAGTCCTTAGCCTCCTTATGTCTTTTGTTTGAAGCAGCATGGAAGTGTCTTAAAGCAAGTAAACTTTTTAAAGGATGTGTATTTCTCTGGAAAATGACACTGGAGTTAAAGACAAACTACTCCTTCTGTGCTTTCACTAATGAGGTCAGGTGGCCTGCCCAAACATCAAGGATGGGGAGGGGGTCATCCTCCTCCGTGAACATTTTTATTCAATGCACACAAAACATGGTTGCAAATCTTTTAACCATTCATCTGATACTCTGAATTACTAGCGACAAAGTAAGTTCTCAAAAAATCATCAGTAACATGAAAAATCATGTTATTATTAGTAGGCAATGTTTTTCCAGGTACCCAAAGTAATAAAACTAGTAAAACAGAAATGGTCCCTGTACTAAAATCAGTTTAAGTCAGCAGTTAATCCTAGATTCCGACTCCCCTCTTTCTGGTATGCTAGTTTTGCAGTAAGTTCCTGTTACTTGGTATCCTCTTGTGTTAGGAGTGGTCTCTTACTCAATGCGCTCATGAGTTAGCTACTGAACCGCGTCAGACAAAGGGTCCTATCATTCACCAACTTGTGAGGTCAATACTAGCTTTTTGAAGGATGCTGAGGAAAATGGGCATGTGGATACCAAAGGGCCTCTGCCAAGAATTAAAATTCTTCCTCATCCCATTCTGTGCACATGATTCATAGTTACCAACCACTTATTGATCATTAGAGCCAGAAGGCATATATGCACTGGGGGAGAGGGGTAACCAATAAGGTGAGGAAGAGAAGTGTGTATGCGTGTACTGGGCTGGGGGATGGCGGCATGGGTGACCAAAGGATACTATCAACCTACACCTTATTATTTAGAAAAAAATTCAGAAAGGAGGTAAGATTTCAGAGGATGCTGGGGGCTGATGATGGGAAGCAAGAGCTGATCTGAGGATAAAGACCAGTGTGCCCAGCCTTAGGGAAATCCTAAGAGATGGCTTTGATGCAGAAAAGCTACCATGAAACTAACTGTACAGAACTCACAAAGGGAACAGATCAGAATGTGGAATAAGCCCAAGAAAGTATGGGTATATAAAAGAGGATGAGAATCTTGAAGTTAATCTACAGTGAATTATTCAGATGCCAATGGGAGGGACTGGAGTTGTAAAAGTGTGATACCGAAGGGATAGGCTCACAATCTAAATTTTGTGATGACTGTCATAATTCATCTCTCTGTTCTTACCCCCATCTCATCAGCACATTAAGTACAGTTTGCATAACATGAACAAATATTAAAAGATTAACTCATTCAATTCACAAAACTTATTGCGTATTTAGTACGAATGAGGGACACTGTTTAGATATAGTGAGTAGATGAAAAAATTACAAACTCCTTACTATAAAATAAAGCAATCTTCCACAGAAAAGGAGTGAGAAAATATACATGATCACTTGAGAACTGAAGTGGCATATACACCCAATATAATTATTTAAAAAAAAAAACCACTGGAGTGGCATGGACATATATACACTACCAAATGTAGAATAGATAGCTAGTGGGAAGCAGCCGCATAGCACAGGGACATCAGCTCGGTGCTTTGTGACCACCTAGAGGGGTGGGAGGGAGGGAGACGCAAGAGGGAAGAGATATGGGAACATATGTATATGTATAACTGATTCACTTTGTTATAAAGCAGAAACTAGCACACCACTGTAAAACAATTATACTCAAAAACACTGATTAAAGACACAAGTTCAAAATGGAAGATAACTGGAGACCACTTCTGAATGACGAAAAATCATTCTAAAAATTGTGTGGCAAAATGAATTTAGATGAGATCATGCACCTGTTCAAAGTGTTGTAGAACGAATTCCCGCACTGGGGAAAAAAGTGCTTGTGATAACTTCTAAGACTTCTTCCGATAGAAAAAGTTAGATTTTTAAAAATACGTATATATATATATAAATAAAAATTGATATACATATTCATGTAATAAGAGGAACTGGCTGACTCAAGAGACCTAGGGTAGCAAGAAAAAACATGAACTTTGAAAACAATCAGATCTGGGGTTGCATCCTATTACCTACTATGTGTGAGCTGTGAGAACTTTGGAAAATTACTGACTCTCCGAATCTGTTTTTCCACATGTAAAATGAGACAAACACTAGGAATGATGTAAAAATTAAATGCCTGTATCTCATACCCATCCACTTATTACCACTTCAGACCACAAAGCCATTTCAACATGCCTGGACTACCATAATGGCAGCCTAAGTGACTCCCACATGCCGGAATGATCTAAAAAAATAGAGAAGGAACATATCTAAGCAAAGCAAACTCCTCACCATGGCTGTCAAGGCCCAGCCCTCCCAGGGCCTGCTTATGACTCCACCCCGCTTGCTCAGTATTTTCTCATCACAATGGCCCTGCCCATTCTTCCCTACCTCAGGGCCTCTGTATCTGCCGTTCCTTCTTTCTGGAACGCCTTCCCTTGGTATAGCTCCAGCATCTCTTTATCCTCTGGAGAACAGTTTTTTAAATGTCAGCACCTCAGAAAGATCTTCTATCTGAAATACGATTCCCATTATTCCCACAGAACACACTGTTTATTTCTATCAAATCGCTAACAGTAATTTGTACTTTTTGTTTATCTATTTACTGCCTGTCTTTAAGCAATACGAGGACTTTAAAGACCCGTGTGCCCCTTGGACCTAGCACGTCTGACATCAAACAGGTCATTAGTATAGTTTTCATGTAGAGCTCTCAGTGATGTCACCTTCTCTGTCTCCAAAGCAAAGAATCAGAATCAAACTCACCCGTCTCATTTCAAACTGAAAATAGCGTATTTTCAGGACTCTTTGTGTTTACTTATTTGTAATAAATGCTTACTTTCTGAGAAGTGAAAATCTTTCATTGCGTAAGGGCCGTATGGTGCAAAAAAATAATACAAACACAGGTACATCTAAAAAAAACCCCTAATTATGTCCTTTATTAGCTGTGGCCTTGTGGAAAAAAAATCACATCACTCAAGTCCTTTACGTTCCTCACCCTGGCTCAGGAGAATCCTCAATCTCTTCATATGAAGGGGCGGGGGGAACCGCTGCTGCCTGACCAGTCAGTCTCAAACAAAATAACATACATAAAAGTGTTTTGTTAAAACTGTAAAACAGCATCTACGAGGCCAATAAGCCTGTGCTACTTTAGCCCCATTCCTGAGGGCTTTCATGCCCCATGAGAGTGAAGAGCACTGAACACTTCAGCACTATTTTAAATGTACCATACTCCTTGTGATACTCAGATTGAGATTTTCTATCCTCCCTCCCCTCTTTTCCTTCTTTCTTTTTCCCCCAGACAGGTAAAATCATAAAGAGTCAAGCATATAAAGGTTCTAAAAACTAGTCTCTCCTAAACATGAGGTCAAAAATTTTAAAACATCACTGTGATTTCACAGCGGAAATCACATTTCAGAGAAACTAAAATGAATAATATCTCGGATCAAGTTCAAAATGCCAAGTTGCCCACTGCTCTCAGCCTTGGCCTGGCATATCAAACCACCACCTGACAGCGATCATGGAGGGACAGACGCCACTCCCTCCACAGTCACAACTCCTCCACCTAGCCCCTCGTCCAGCATGGTAGTGTTATTTCACTGACTTCTGTGTCTAGCCTTCTGAGCCGTTTCTTGGCCTCAATGGACCAATGAAAAGAATTCAGGAGTCCCAAGTAATACACTGAATTGATAAATCAGTACAACAGCTCCACTAGTTCCCTGACCAGGGCGATACATTACTACTTTGCCTGGACTCCCCTGGCTCCACACCTTCACAAGTTCAGGTACTGAGGGTCTCTTGGCAACTGTGAAGCACTTGGTTGGCTTCCAATTTCCCCTGCCTTTGCCAGAAAACTGCTAAACTTCCAAAAAGTGCTCCTTGAGTCGTCCAACATTCCCAGACTCCCATCTTATGGCTGGAGGAGTCCTTACTAATTTTAGATTCAAGGATGCCTTCTGTGAGCAATCAGCCATCCAGAGTCTCCGCCCCCATCCTGCTTAGACACCCAGCATCACTACCGGGAGAAAACAAACAAATACAGCAATTAACATTCAAAGGCTAGCCCTGAAAAGCAGTCAAACAAAGCCAAAGGGGCCACTCTGCCACTTTAATAAATAGACTGACTGGAGATCCTTCCAAAGGAAATAAGGACTGTCTATCTTTCCCCTCAGAGCTGTGAGGAGAGACGGCAGAAGCAACAGATAGAAAAGACTCTGGCAAAAGACAAAGAGACAGAGGCAGAAGGAGAGAGACTGACAGAGAAAGATCCCCCCCCCTCAGATGGGGGCCTGGGGTTGGGAGGAGAGGGGTGGGGATGACAGGGACAGAGGGACACAGACATCTGAGGAAAGGGCAACTCTGAAGGTGAATTTCTCCGTCTGTGATTTTCAAGAGTATGAGGTTCTCCTGAGCATAAGAATCCATTTTAAAGCAAGTAAAATGACACTGAAACAGTAAGCGGCTCAATGCTGATTCTGAAGTCCCCACTGTTTCTGTTCAGATATTCTAAGAACCTTAAAATCACCAACCCAACCCAACACTCCCCACTGTTCACACACGCACACTTCTCAGCCATTCTCCCAATACAGGGGGGCCAGGGAATCCAGCTACTGGATTCAGAGACGAAGAGCCTGAGAGCTTTGGAGTGGATGGAGTGTGGCCCCTTACCTTCAGCAACACCACGTCCACAGTCCTGTCCACCTTGGAGATGTCACATAGGCTGTAGCGCCTCTTGTGCCGTTCATACATTTTGTCCAAATGCAGAGGAGAGGAAGTAAGATGCAGGAGACGTACCCACTGTCAACCTGGGGGACCACCGCACTCCCGCAAGTCCAGAGCTCCAAATTTCTTACCGTGACTTCCAGACTTCTTTATGTAGAAAACCCTCAAAGGGTCAAAAAATGAATTAAAGAAAACCAAGCAGAATCCCAATTCCTTGAACGGACTGAGAACTTCCTGGCCAACTTCAGAGCACTGGGATGATGAATTTACAATTTACAATTCATAATATGAACAATAAATGCTTCCAGATGCTATACCTTAGGCAGATCTTCACCGAAAGAGAAGCACACACCATTTCCATCACTGGCGATAATTCCAGTGGAAAAATTAAGAATTAACCGGCTACACGTAACGGCTGACGCATGTGGTGGAGTAGCCCAAAGCAGGCAATAAAAATCCAGTATGTACTTTGTCAGGAAAAGAGAAAGAGCGAAGAAGGGAAGACAACTCTAATTTGAAGGGATGATAGGAAAAAACTCTCTCATTAAATCCTCTTCTTGCTTATAAAACAAAGACAAGGAAAATCAATTTTTCCTTTACAGGAAAAAAAAAAAAAAGTTGAAGCTCTGAGATTCTGTTCAAAGTAAAGAGTCTTTAGTCAGCCTCTTGCTCGCCAGGCGGTAGGGCTTGCTTCTGATTTCAGCTGAAAATATCTAATGACAGCAGAGCGAAAGGAGGGGAAAAAAAAAAAAAGACCACTCCTCCCTTCTTGTTCCCTCCCTTCTTGGGCGCTGGCCCTTCCCTACCCCAGACCCCTCACCCCTTTTCCCTGCCTCTCAGGAACGTCACTACTTGCCCTTTCAGCCCTGCACCAGCAGCCTCGGAGGCTTGAAAACCTAATGGCAGTGGTGGGAACGTGATTCATCCACAGACGAAGAAGGGAAAAACAAGGCTTCCTTTTCCAACCCGTTTCCTCCTCCTCCCCTTTCTCCTCCTCACGCTGTTCCCCATGAAAAAGGCTCTGTCAGGCATTTCCAGATGTACCCCAAGCGCTCTGATGTCGGGGGAGGTATGGTAATAAAGGGAGGGGGTGTCATCCTAAACACCACAGGCAAGTTGAACACACTTATCTGTTCCACGAAACTGGGGAAATTGAAACTACACAAGGCAGACACTGCATCTCCCTGCCAAACGCAAGTCAGTGATTTAATATGAGAAAAATGCTAGCCAATATTTCAGGGCTATGTTTCCAGGATCCAGAAGGGGTTACAGAAGTGACTGACAAGGCTTAGAAATCATCAAGAGGTCAGCTTTTTTTTCTTGGCGGAGAGGAAGGGAGGGATGGGGAGGTGGTAGGAGGAGCACTTTAAAGAAAATTTTAGAGGAAAGGAGTAGAATGACAGGCACGTGCGTCAGTACGTTGTGTGGCTAAGAAGAGTCACCTGGCTGGGACTTCTTCCCCCCTTGAAGGCCACCACTCACATTGACTGAGCCCGGAGTGTGGCTCTACCACTCTGTGCGCCCGCTCTCTTACTATCCAAGAGCCCTCCAGCCCCACCCTAGCCAAGATTCTCAGGGGCAGACCTGTTCTAGAATTCATTTTCTTACCTGGGCCATAAATGACCTGGGAGGGAAAGGAGGAGAAGGAACTGAGGGGGACAAAAAGGGAAGAGTGGAGAAAGGAAAACTCCAAAGATGTTCTCCTTCGAGGAGCATTAGGCAGCTGACATTTTCCTCAAGTGGCCAGAGGAGTCCTTGGCTAGAGTGTAAATGAGGGGACTCAAACATCACAAGTGGAAGGAAAAAAGAGATTTAATACTTAAATTTCTGTCAATATCACAAACAGAGCTGGTGAAGAGGCTTTCCAGGAGCTATGAAAGGGGTAGAGAAGGTCTGATGAGTCACCATCTCCTCTGGCCAGGCATTCAAGTAGCTAACCAGCTCAAAGGAGAGCAAGGCAGCGAATCCTGCTAGTACGCATCTCCCCCTCTACCTAACACACCGCAGCCGCTGAGCCCAGTCCCACACTGTTCCATCCACCGCAGGGAGGTAGATAGTCCCTCCCCTTCCCCACACGCCCTCGGTGAGCCTAGTTCTGTGATGTTACCAACGTGGACAGTGAACCAGATGTTGCTTTTCATTAGAGTGATGATGGGAAACAGTAGAAACAGATGATTAGAGAGAGATTAGAAAGTTGTAAATAAAATTCTAGCTCAGGCTTACCAAAAGGGTGGGAACCTGTCCGGGGATTTACAACTACTCTGAAACTATGTGGTCTAGGGCACAAATCGAAAGGTCCTTTAGGCTTTAGTGTAGGGGAAAATGGATAGTTTATTATCTTTTCTGTATGAACTTTCACCAAGCAATAATTTAGAACTCTCTTTCCTCCCCATATAAACACAAAGCTGCCACCCCTCTGTCCTCAGTATGGTTTATTCCTCACTGCTGCTCCCTTCTGTTTTAATTAGAATCAAATGTTTCCTGCTTCCAAGGTTTCCAGGCATCTCCCTAAGGATCATAGATGCTTTAATCACCACGGAGCCTTTCTATTCCCAACCTCGTGTAACTCCTGACTTAAATAATCTATATTGATTTAACAGATATTTTGTGCCTTGCAGCAAAGGCAAACAAAAGAAACAAAGAACAAGGTCTCTGTCCTCAAGAAGTTTATATAATTAGAAACCTCTTTCAAAGTTATACTATTGTCTGAAATGGCCGAGATTACTGTTTTGAGACAAACAGATTAATTTCTGTATTTCGGATGATCTGCTGGTTTTGTGCTACAGGCTGGAAATCGAGACTTCCTACCTGTTCTGTACACATGAACATATTAAAAGGATTTGGAATTGTCCTTGAGTATTCTGTTCCTTCTTGGAGAACAAATTCTCTGGGTAGGGAACACATACTCTGGGTGGGGGGAAGAGTCTGTTTTGCTTTCCCCTCTGGATTTGTTCAGCACTCTCCACAGAAGACTGAGTCTATAGTCCAGTGCTTTTGCTGCTGATGTGACAATTCCAAGTTTTTATCAAAAACATCTGGAACCACTGAAGAGTTACTCTGTTAGGATTTTGAAACACAGAAACCAACCATTTTACATCCAAACCATAGAGCTGATACCTATGAATTTTCGCTTTAAGAATATTCTCCTTTTCTTTAATTTTGGGAACTTGTAGTAAAATATGTTTATTATTTACAACCTCTTACAATAGTAATTATTCACAAGATTAATCATATCTCCCTTCTTTCTGTGTCCTCCATCCCACTCTCCAGCCACAACAAGGAGCCCTACGTTCTTCAATAGAAGCTTCAAGTGCTTAAAGTCTGTTCATACCACAGGCCCAACATATACTCTTAAGGATTCCAGAAAATGAAGTATAAAAATATTTTATGCATTTGAAGTTAACTAGAGCATTTCTGTTCATGAACTAAATTTTCCCTTGATATTTAACTCTTAAGGTCTAACCCTTACCCAAATTATTTCAGCATTCTTATGGGTCAACTCTACTTGGCTCCTTTTGTTTCAGTTAAGGCAGAACCCTATCTAAAGTCTCACAGCGAACTTTCTGAATTAGGACACCACTTAGTGGGTATATGAAAGATCCAAACAGAACACAAAGGCCAGCAAGCACTGGGGTGGGGAGAGGGGTGTCTACTGCTACTAAAACATTTGTCCTGTACCCCAAAGTGAACATAAAGTAGTAGCATGTCACTGGCTAAAAGACCCACCAATGATCAGTTTTGTCTCTGCAAGGAGCACAAGGTGAAAATCAAAGGTTCTTTCCATTCCTAAGTGTGCCACTATCTCACTGAGCATCCTGGGATAATTAGTTTGACTCTTGGACCTGGGTTTCCAGAACTGGAAAATGAGAAGGGCTGGACACTAGATCGTATCTGAAGTTCCTTCTTGATCGGATATGGTCAGTCTGAGACTAACAAATCTTTATCACTTGCCATATAGCTCACAGGATGTGGGAAGATGCAGAGGAAAAAGAAAAAGGGATTGAGAAATTCTCGCAAAATCTGTTGTAGAAAACGCAGTATATTCTTGCTTAATTATATTTTCCACCTCCACTTTTCATGTGAAATGAAAAGGAAGGAAATGTCTACCACAGTCAACAATTACCATTAACCTATGATTTCAACTAACTTAAAAAATACTGAGTCATCCAGAGCTACACATTTGTTGGTAGCAAAGTTTACTAAAATATAGATAAAACATTGTATTATTTTTATTATTATAGCCTCCATGTGAGCAACTCCAGTCTGCTTAAAATAACAGTCTGCTCCAAATAAGATGTTTGAGTAATTGAGAGAAGACGGGAATTATTTACAACAGCTGCATTGTTTCCAGCGAGGATTTCCTTTTTCATTTCAATTTAGGTGTTTAAGCACTACTGGTCCAGGAGAGGAAGGCCTAGGGCCCCCACTCCTCTGGCTTTTCTTCCACTCCCAGATTTGGAGGTTCCAAGAAGGTTAAAAGAATAAAGGAGAAGGGGAAGGCCTAAAGGGCAAGCAACGGGTCAACCAGCAATTCTCCTCAAACTACCATCTGGCAGCAGCAGGCAGCTCCTCTGCTTTAACCCTTTCTTGACTTCTTCAAGAAGAAACCTTAACACAATTTAGCTGGTAGCAGCAGGTTGTTTGACAACAATAACATTAGCAAAAAGTAATTAAGATGGAAGTAAGACAAGACAAAGCTTTAAAAATGTCTCTTCACCAACCCGTGCTCCTCACAGGAAATAGGTCTCGGGGAACAAGCACACAAATGTTAAATTTTACTAAAATTACCAACAACTTGGTGAAATAAAAGGCAGGAGGAGGGGAGAAAGGGAGAAAGCCGAATCAGAATTCATCTGGAAAAGTGGTGATAGGATAGTTTAACCTCTAGGACAGGTCTTCTGGGGCAAGATTTATTAATAACAACATTCACTGAGTGCTTCCTGTATGCCATGTGCTTCCACATGTACAATTTCACTTATTCCTCATAAAAAGCTACAGGGTGAAACATCACTGTCTACAGATGCAGAAAAGTCCCACTCAGAGTTTAAGTCAGTTGTATCAGGTCACACAGCTAATAAAATGAGTCTGCATTAAACTCGGTTCTGTAAATCTTTTTTTCCATATGCGTCTTATTTTGCCTTGAGTAATCCCCTAAACTGAAAGAAATGAAACTATCATGGAGAAAATGTAAGTTAAAATTTGAGGAAAGAAAACTTAGAATTCGTTACTCGTATTATTGGCATTCTTACATTTGATTTTATACAAATGCCAAAGGATAGAAAAAGATTTTATTTTTTCAATAAAAATGACAAATGGTTCCTAATTTTAGAAAGTACAGGTAGAAAAGTGTGTCATTACATTCAACGGACTCAACTTCTTTGCCAACATTTTAATACTTGATATTTAATTTTTTTAATAGCTTCTCACTATTGGTAATATGTTATAATAATCAGAATGAACACATCCAGCATAGAGACTAAAAGATTTCTGGATACTGACAACTGTTCTCTAGGTCTCCTTTAGAATGAATGGGTGTACTGTTCCCAGTTCTCCTCTTGGGAACAAACATTAGTTACTTCTTACGGCAGCATTTCAAACATCTGAAGATACTTATTACGACTCGCTACCCTCCCCAAAGCTTCTCTTCTGGATCATGGTTCCCACAACTGTTCCTCATGCCACAGGGTACCCGACTGAGGGCTCTCAGTTAGTCGGTGTCCTTCTTGTGATGCAAACACCAAAACAAAACCCTCTGGTGTTGAGTACACCGGGATGATTAAGATCCAACTGGCTTTCTTAACATGAATACCACACCATTAGAAGTATATAAGCTTGTGGTGAAGTAAGTCACTTCTCATATCTTTTCTTAGTTGGACGTGTCAAAACAGGTCTCCTCCATACTATAATCTTGTGATTTTATTGTAAAACTCACTTTACATCTTTCCTTGTTTAAAGTGTACTAGATAATTTGTAAATATTTAATTTTTTAGGTTGAATTTTTAGTTTCCCAACGAATGTGGCTTTAAAATACATTAGTATTTTAAAAACCTAGACTGCTTAAGGATGCTAAAAAGGGCAAATTTACTATCAGTAACAATTTAAACAACCAATAAGTTTTACATGGAAAATCCATAATACTGTTGCGATTGTAAACTACAACTTCTCATGTGTCACTGTCCTGAATCTTCAACAAGCTTTTCAGTAAATGAAATTCATTCAATCATTAGACAAATATTCATTGAACACCTATTTTTGGCACTGAGAATATAACAGAGAACTAGAGAGACATTAAATAGTTACAATAGTGTGTGTGAGAAGTGCCAGAATAGAGGAATCACAGGGTACTACAAGAACATCTCCCTTCAGATGTAACATAAACATCTGTGTCTGGAGCTCGGGAGAGCAGCTGCGGCTGGGCACACCAATTTGGAAGTCAACACACAGATGTGACATCGAGGAAACAGAAAGAAAGAATGGTAAACAGTGCCAAATGCTGTGAAAAAGTCAAGCCAATAAGAGATCTGGGTTTTGGTATGTAAATGTTTCATGGACCTTGCTTGGTGAGGGCAAGTTCCGGTGCAGTAGTAGAGTGATGAAAGCTGAATTTCAATATTCTACCATTTCACAGGGGAAAATTTAAGTTCTGCCTGTACACTTTGTTTGCTTTTTCCAGTTTTCTCCTAAGACATTTTACCCTTCAGACAAAGTGCCTTAGTGAATCATAAAAATATGGTTGCTACAGGATGGCTAACCTGGAAATAAACACTTTAGTGTGTAAAAAACTTTCTGAGGGGCTTCCCTGGTGGCACAGTGGTTGAGAGTCCGCCTGCTGATGCAGGGGACACAGGTTCGTGCCCTGGTCCAGGAAGATTCCACATGCCGCGGAGCGGCTGGGCCCGTGAGCCATGGCTGCTGAGCCTGCGCATCCGGAGCCTGTGCTCCGCAACAGGAGAGGCCACAACAGTGAGAGGCCCGCGTACCGCAAAAAACAAAAACCAAAAAACTTTCTGAGAAGTAAATGAAGCATTAACAGAGAAAAAGGACCATTAACACAAAGTGAGTTCTATGCCCGTTCTTTCAATTCTTTCCAAGAGATCCTGTCACAGAGACCAAAAGAGAACACTTGAGTGCACACATTGCATCTTCGTCAGGAATATGAACAAAGGTTTCATAATAGCTAGAGCAGGGAAGCAGGGCAGACAGTGTTTTGGCGAGCAAATGGAAACAGAAGGAACAGCCAACAAGTAAGAAACTCCCTTTCCATATGATCATCTATGGAAATAAGAACAAACCTCACTCTATAAAACAAAGGCAATGAGGTCAGGGAAACAACACTGACAATTATGGACGAGAATTTCCTCATGGGAGTCTGTCATCACCAGCATGTCATGGCCAACTAGTAGCCAACTAGCTAATATTAGCCAAATTTATTTATCTGTTCAACAATATTTAAATCTCTGCCGAAGTTATGGTGCTCTGTGAGGTGTTATGAGAGATATGAAGATGGATGAGGCATTTCTGGGACCTCAAGGAAACACAGCAGGGGCAATGGTATGAAATATAAGACGGCATGGGTAGTACAAATGAAATGTAGGGTTTCAGCAAGGAATAAAGGTCTCTGACTAAACTGATTAGGCAGAAAAGTTTCATGAAGGTGGTGGTTTAACATAAAGGGACAGAAAGAGAGAAAATGGGAGGGAGGAGGCAGGCATCCCAAATGAAGACTGTGAGAGAAGGTGCAGGCGTTGATGCGCAACAGGTAGGACAGAGGACGAGCGAGCCGTCTACTACCTGCGTCAGATTCCTGTGAGAGCAGTGCTATGGACCTGGCCTGGAAAAGCATTCACAGGCTAGATTATGGAAGCATATGATGCCGTGCTAAAAAGTTCAGACTCTATTCAGAGGCAACAGGGAGCCATCGAAGATGTGCCAGCACAGAAGCGGTATGATTTGTGCTGTAATTCAGAAAGGCTGTGCAAGCCTCTAGCCTCATCAAGTCTAATCTCCCTTGTCTGGGTATCATACTATGCCATGATCCTTATCCAACCTCATTTGCTGTCACTCCTCAAGATATGTAAACGGGTGATCTCTCAAGGTTCCACAATTAGGATATGGGCTTCTTCCTACCTCAGTAACCCTGGTTCTTAGGACAATCGTGGTTTCTGGAATTCCCTACCGTGTCTCTTCCACCTTAACCACAATCTATCCTTCAAATCCCACTTTTCTAGTTAGGCTCTCTGCCTGCTCTAACTCTCCTTCTAACGCTGTACTGTGAACTAAGGTGGTCCTTAGACTCTGCCACACTGACTTTACAGTGCTCTGTCCTGTGTTCTTCCTTGTTGCTGCTGCTGCTGCATGTTAGTCTTACTCTAAGTAGAATGGTGACTTCCTTAAAGGCAACAGGTACTTTTTAAATCTCTCCCAGAGTGCCAAAAACAGTACTAGACATCCAAAGGCTGGCTGAGTTACTGATGATGCATTTGTTTCTTACCACAATCATAATCCTAAGACTTTTCAAAAGGCTGACCAGATTCAGTTATTACAGGAGAGAAAAAGTGTTTGTCACTGTTAACCATACACAAAAGGTGAGTAGTCTAAAAGAGGTTCTAGATTTAAAGGATAAAAATCCTGGCCAGACATGAAAACTTGTGTTTAAAATAACCATATCCTTAAGAAAAATTTGAATCTCACATAAAATGAGAATGTGCTACTTTACTCACCCGACTTATTCTTATTCTTCACTTCACAGCAAAAAGAACAGCTCTAGCACAGTCAGTCAGTCAGACAAGCCAAAAAATGACTCAATTTCCCATGGAAGACATCCCTCATCCCTCCCAGGCAAACACATGCCAGTACACTCAAGCCTTCCCCAAAAATGAAGAGGTATAACTTGCTCTTTATATCAATTGTCCAAAAGACAAAACAAAGGGAAAAGAGAAAAATCCTTCAAGAAGAAAACCTACTTTTTAACACTACTGTCAGGAGATAAAAATAATAAAGACATATAGTTTTTTTTTTTTTTTAATTTTTGACTGCACCATGAGGCATGTGGGATCTTAGCTCCCCAACCAGGGACTGAACCCTCGTCCCCTGCATTGGAAGGCAGAGTCTTAACTACTGGACAGCCAGGGAAGTCCCAAGACATATAGTATTGATAAAAGAAAAATGTTGCTATGAGGAATAAAGGAATGAATACACATAAAGTATTTTGTATAATGCCTGTGGCATGAGTATTATATAAGTATTAGTTGCTATAATATTTTTTATTTTACTATCATTGCTACATCTTTGCCTTATTTTTTAAAGAGGTATTTAAGTCAGCCTACAAGGGAGCATATAAGAAAAAAACAAGTAACTGAAAATTCTGACTTAAGATACAGCTGAAAGAAGAAAACACCTCTGCTTTGATTCAGACCACCATGCTCCCTCTGAAAATATTTTGTATCATGAGACAGGAAAGAAGACAGAGGGAAAAGTTAGGTTCTCTTTCCTCTGATAAGGGGAGAAGGTAGGTAGCTGCCCCAGAAGCTAAGACTAAAGAAGCTACTATGCATCTGAATGCCAAGCTGTTTTATACAGAAACAGTTCTTTAAAATTTAAGGTCAAGATAGGACTGGGAATTCAAATGGAAGAGTTAGCCTTGGGGAAAAAAAAAGAAAAAAAGCCTCTTTATCTGAAGCAAAGGGAAAGAAGTAAAAGACAGATATTTATAGATTTTTTTCCTGGCCAATCCCCAAGTGCCTAATTTGGATGGAACTCAAAGTGTCCCTGAACAGTCCCCACCCAGTGTCACCATCGGGACAGACAGCATGTGGCTCTTGGAGGTGACTCTGGGAGGAAAGCCTAGCACCATGCCAACCTCTCGGGTCTCTCCTCACCTCTCCTTGGAAAACTCTTCCACTGCAGTCACACGAGTCAACTTACTGTGCTCAGATTAGCTGTGACATCTGGCTGCCTCCACGTCCTGCACCCTGCTCTCCTGTTCCCCACAGAAGCAAAACTGGTCAAGTCTTTAAGACCCCTTCAAATGCCATCACATCCTGATACCTCCACTGAACACCTCAGTCAAAAAACTGGCCTGTTGGGACTTCCCTGGAGGTCCAGTGGGTAAGACTCCATGCTCCCAATGCAGGGGGACCGGGTTCAATCCCTGGTCGGGGACCTAGATCCCACATGCACGCCTCAACTAAGAGTCTGCATGCTGCAACTAAAAGATCCCGCATGCCGCAACAAAGACCCACTGCAGCCAAAATAAATAAATAATTTTTAAAAAATGTGATTCTGTATTAAAAAACAACAACAACAAAAAAAACTGGCCCTGTCCTTCCTCCAACTCTATTAGAACTGCGTTAGCACTCCTATCACACTTAAATCACAGATTATCAGAGTTATCTGGGTACCTGTTGTACAAGTCTCTTGGACGGAGACATCTGTTTCTTTGGCTTTCCTATAGGTTCTGGGGCTTATTTAGCATTCAACAAACGGTTCCTATGTGAATGAATAAACATCCATCTCTTTGTCTGAAGAGGAACTTTCAGGCAAGGTAACCCATTCTCAGGAGTAGATCAAACTGGTACAGGCAACCTAGATTCAGAAGCTCCTTTATTCATAAATGTATATAACCCCTGGATTTTTGATACGGAGACACACACTAGAGAAAAGGGATCTACTCTGCTCACCACAAACAAATGGCATTAGTTAGACCTTATCAGTAAATGGGACATGTCAGAACTTAATCAGCAAGTAAAAGAACAGAATTCTCTGCCTACCCTGAATTTTTTTTTTTTAAATAAAAATTGCAGTTTGGGTGGGCTCTATAAGATTATCCATGCTGGAGATCTGTCTGACTAAATACATACTAATTTGGGGGTTACTATTTTATTTGTTCATAATTTTTTTTTTTTTTTGCGATACGCGGGCCTCTCACTGTTGTGGCCTCTCCCGTTGCAGAGCATAGGCTCCAGACACGCAGGCTCAGTGGCCATGGCTCACGGGCCCAGCCGCTCCGCGGCACATGGGATCCTCCCGGACCGGGGCACGAACCCGTGTCCCCTGCATCGGCAGGCAGACTCTCAACCACTGCACCACCAGGGAAGCCCCTATTTGTTCATAATTTTTAACCAACTGATACCCCAGTACCTTCCTAAATATGCCTATGTCTCTTTTCAAAATTAATGTGAATGTTTTTAATATAAACCCTGAAGAGAGAAAAAAACTGTTCCCCTCGAAACTTAAAAATATACATACTCTGCACACAACGGTCAATTCAGGACCAAGTTTCATGGAAGCATTTTGATAATTTCTCCAAAAATATGTGTGTGCATATGTATGTATGTTTAATGGCTCAGAAGATTGCACAGCACTGACTGGCTGTGCACTATGTCAAGGACAGTACATCTAACAAACCAGGGAACCCATGAAGATAAGTGTAAGTAACTGGTAAGAGCATAAAGTATTATGAGGGTCACCCCCTGAGTCCCCAGCACTGAGCAGGAAGGACACAGAAAAGGCCTTGCTCTGTCCCTGCAACTTGCCATCTATAAGATTATTATTAATACTTCTCTTTTGCTTCCCTGTGAGGATGTGATAATAATACTAGTAGTCTTCAAAAGAGCACAGTATTAAAGTATTATTTAATATGGCTTACTGTTACTATCTTTCTTTCATACAAGTAGAGTTTTCCTGGGTCTGAATTCTAATGGCTCTATGCCTCTAAACTTTTTACCAATAAATCCAAAGTAGCTTTGACCTATTCTGTGTCACTACAAAGGCAACTCTCCAAATTCTACATAGAGGTTCAATCCCAAATACTCATACTAATGAGTAATCAATGAGGAACTTCCTTTTCTCCACCCAGTTTTTAGTTGCAACTCCTGCCATATTGATTAAACCATTTTTAAGCTGAACTAACAAACTGTAAAAGCCTCAAATATATTTGCTATGAAAATAGGACATAGAATTTTAAAAGAAAGGGAACTACTAAAGGTTATCAGTGCCCTAAGGAGAGAAATTGATAAATGACATATACTCTTAGGTAAAGTCCACTGAAGTTGTACCTACAAGAAAACTGTCAATTAACTAGAAATCTGCCTTGCCAAAGTTCTTCCTGTGTTTCTTTTTCTTTCAAGATACCCACCAGGCATCCTACATTGTAAATGCCCATCGTGTGTGAGACACCGTGGTAGGTCCCTGCCCATGAAACATGGCTAAGGCAGCGCCCCTATCAGGAGGTGCGGTACTGCGCAGGCCTCACAGTTCCCAGCAGGGTTCCACCACCCAATGCACCAGAGAGGGTAAAGATTGTGAGAGAAGGGTATGCAGGAGGCCTGAGAGAGTGAGGAGTGCAGCACGGGGCAGCACTTCTGAGAAGGGTCTTAAAGAATCCAAGAGTAAGTACCCAGGTAGGCTCCAAGGATACATTTCAGGCAGAGAATACCTCGTGGATAAAGAGGAGTCTGGCGTGGCTGGCAGCTGGACTGTGTGGAACAGAACAGCAGAGTTGACGGTATCGTCTGAGTAATCTCAGGAGCCAGACTGTGAAGTCCATGCCACACCACAAAGTTTAGCAAGAATCTCTAACATGAGCCAGAGCAGCGGGTCTCAACAAGTGGTCTGCAAAACCTTCAGGGGCTCAGAGACCTCTTCAGGGCATCTGTGGGGTCAAAATTATTTTCACAGTAATCCTATGATGTCATTTACCCTTTTGCTGTGTTGACATTTGCACTGACAGGCCTTAGCACAAACCAACGCAGCGGTACCAAAGTGAACCAGCAGCTGCTATATTCTTCATAGTATGAAAAACAAAGAAGTATTTTCACACAGAATGTCCCTGATGAAGCTGTAGACATTATTAGTATCATTCAATTTCAAGCTTTAGATACTCATCTTTTTGATACTCTGTGCGACAAATGGGAAATAGACATAAAATACTTCTGTCATGGAGGTTATTACGGCTGTCTTGAGAAAAATCACCTGTGCAATTGTTTTAAGTTGTGAGCTGATGCAGACACTTTTGTCATGCAACAACATTTTTATTTGAAAGAAAGACTGGCAAACGAAGCATGGCTCTTCAGAACTTGCGTATTTTCCTGAAAATGAACAAAGTGAACCTGTTTCTCAAAAGAAGCAACTGGCAGTATTTATTGCTGATGATAACAGACTTGCAAGGGAAAATGAGATTTTTGAAAACCTGTATCTGCCACCGTGAACTTGCCAATTTACTAATACTTAAAGACATTTCAGATGAGATTGGTGGTGATGCTACCAAACATGATTTTCTGATTTGTAGAATGAAATGTTCAACATTTGGAAGAGTTGCATTATTCTGTGAATCAACATTTCCCAAATGACCAATGCATGATGTTAGAAAATCATGCATGGATAAAAAAATCCATTCAAAGTACAAGATAGACCAAGTGGCTTTTAATGCGCTAGAGTACAGAAAGTTCAGTAATATGATTTCACATTCCATACTACAGATAACTTCTCAGAACTTACCATTTGTCAATTCCCATATAGTATCAAAGAAGAATATCACAATTATCTGAGAAAACTATTAAAATATTCCTCCCTTTTCAAGCATATATCTGTGTTAGGCTGGATTTTCCCTATTGCAACAGTCTGAATGAATACGAGATATGAGAATCTGTTTTCTACTGAGCCAGAAGTTTGAGTAAAACAATGTCACTCTTCTAATTTTGTTTTTGCTTTGGAAAGTTATTTTTCATGAAAATATGCTCTTTATGTTAACAAGCAGTGGGTTTACTATGTTACTGTGAATGAATTACATATTTTTAATGTATCAGTTTTAATTTCTAATATGGTAAATAACTGAAGATATAACTCATATAAACAAAATTTCTTTGGCATGCTCAATGATTTTTAAAGTATAAAGGAATCTTGAGACCAAAAAGTTCAAGAACTCCTGAGTTGTAAGGCAGAAAGAGATTAATGATAAGGAAACCAAAGAGTCCAGGTGAGAAAAGATGAATATCTAACCCAGAAGTTTGAAGTGATAAGTTAAATTTGACTGAAAAAAATTTTTTTGATTTGTGCTAAGAAGAAGGAGTCTGGGATGAAAGCTTTCTAGCTTAAGAGACTGTATGCAGTATGGTGTTGGGAAAGGTGGACAGCCACATGTAAATCAATCAAGTTAGAACACACCCTCACATTACACACAAAAATACACTCAAAATGGCTTAAAGACTTAAATACAAGACATGACTCCATAAAACTCCTATAAGAGAACACAGGCAAAACATTCTCTGACATAAATCGTACCAATGGTTTCTCAGGTCAGTCTCCCAAGGCAATAGAAATGAAAGCAAAAATAAACAAATGGGACCTATTCAAACTTAGAAGCTTTTGTACAGCAAAGGAAACCATAAATGAAATGAAAAGACAACCTATGGACTGAGAGAAAATATTTGCAAATGATGCGACTGACAAGGGCTTAATTTCCAAAATATACAAACAGCCCATACAACTCAACAACAAAAAACAAACAACCCAATCAAAAAATGGGCAGAAGACCTGAACAGACATTTCTCCAAAGAAGACATACAGATGGCCAACAGGCACATGAAAACATGCTCAACATCACTAATTATTAGAGAAATGCAAATCAAAACTATAATGAGGTACCATCTTACACTGGTAAGAATGGCTATCATTAATCTACAAATAACAAATGCTGGAGAGGGTGTGGAGAAAAGGGAACCCTCCTACACTGATGGTGGGACTATAAACTAGGGCAGCCACTATGGAAAACAGTATGGAGTTCCTCAAAAAAACTAAAAATAAAGTTGCCATATGATCCAGCAATCCCACTCCTGGTCATGTATACGGACAAAACTGTACTTCGAAAAGATATATGCACCTCTATGTTCACAGCAGCACTATTCACAATAGCCAAGACATGGAAACAACCTACATGTTCATCAAAAGATGAATAAAAAAGATCTCACACACACACACACACACACACACACAATGGAATACTAACTACTCGGCCATAAAAAAGAACGAAATAAATGCCATTCACAGCAACATGGATGGACCTAGGGATTATTATACTAAGTGATGTAACTCAGAAAGGGAACAACAAACTTCACATGATATCACTTATATGTGGAATCTAAAATACAACAAATGAACTCATCTGTGAAACAGAAATAGACTCACAGAGACACAGTGAACAGACTCATGAGACACTGGGGTGGGGGGAGGGGTGGACTGGGAGGTTGGGGTTACATAGCAGATACGAGCTATTACACATAGAAGAGGTAAACAACAAGGTCCCACTGTACAGCACAGGGAACTGTATTCAATACCCTGGGATAAACCGCAATGGAAAATAAAATGGAAAAGAATTGTATATATACGTATAACTGAATCACTTTGCTGTACAGCAGAAATTAACACAACTCGGTAAATCAACGACACTTCAATAATATAAATTTTTTAAAAAAGAAAGAAAAATAGAGAGAGACTACATGAAAGCCAATGCCTTCAGTTTTATATATGTGAAGCGAGGCCCAAACAATTTCCTGATATTCTGAATGAAGCTGATGAATTAAGAGTAACTACAGCAGGAATGAAAAGCAGAGATGGTTTTCTGAAGGGCAAATAAAATTCTTTAGGAAAAGACTGTTTCCATGGTCTATGTGTGAATGAATTTAGCTGAAAGGCACTTTCTCATAGACCACATGGCCGACTGTGTCTCATTCTATTTTTGAAAGACTGAGGCAAATGTCCAAGAGGTAAACTGACATGAGTAACTCTTTCATCCAAGTTTCTGGACTGCTTAGTAGGATCAGTGCCCACTGATGTACATCTTTATTACACAACAAATGATAGCCATAATGATACTCTTAAGCCATCAAGAAGAGGATAAATTTTGTTCAGCATTTAAGAAGCCAGTCAAATACATAGGCATTTTAGAAATATACTACAGCAAAGACTTCCAAATGGAAGCACCAGCACTTAAGGCTTTACCTCAAGCTATCTGAAAACTCTGCAATTTCAGAAAGATTCACTGTCAAAGCCTCCACAGAGTGCAAATGTTGCAATCTAATTATACGGCGGCTCTTCACTCCTGGGGCAGGTAATATGAGGAGCCACAAGGCACAATTCTAAGGAATGGAAGTTAAAGACACGGTCGAAGACTTCATATATTTTTCTCTTCCTGCCAGAGCTGAGTTCCCTCTGCTACTCCCTGTGGTCATCAGAGCATATATGCATTTGGGGGATGCGGGGTGGGGGGCGGGGGGGAGTTATATCCCTTTAAGAGGCCACCTTGTTAAAATGTTTAAAAATGTAAAATCAATGACGAGCATTTGTCAAGTGTCTTACTACTATTTCTTTATCAAAAAGAAGTTCCTAAAGAAACATTTGTTTTGTGAAAACAAGTGCCAATATTTAAAGTGCTGTCTATTACATTAAAGATAGCCCAGCGGTGCCTCTGCTTAGCAACAGCTGTTGAAATTTCCTGAGTAACTGTACATCTAAAAGTTAGACCCTTGCTTTTAAAAATATTTTGACAATTCCCACTTTCTACTTATTTAGATTTGTGCAATTATCTCCCTCCATTAGACTAAGTTAATTGGTTATGTGATAAAATCCTTTTCAGAAGAGAAATCGGCCAGCCTTCCTTCTTTTTTTAATATCTCATTTTATAATCTCATCTTCCCCAGTCTATGCTGGGGTGATAAATTGTAAGAACTTATAGGAACAACTGCTAGAAGAATGAGACAACCTGGGTCTTTTCACAGCTGTTGCTGTTCCAGGCCTTTAGAGCTTGGTCAGTTGCAGATGCTGTAAGGAGGCTTATGTTTTGTTACCCTTCTGCTTTCTCAACCCCCACATTAAAGCTCTCCTTCATCCTCCCTTTCCTTTCTGCTACCTCCCTCCTTCTTGCTCCATGTTCCCACTAACCAGCCTTACGGAGGAAGGATCAAGGCAACTTTTCACATCAGTCGCTTTCAGGGCACCTTCATGTTTGTCCACTAATAAGTGGCTGGAATTAGGTAACCCATGGGGACTCTAAGTCTAAAAAAAAAAATAAAAATAACAAGATTGAGTCAAAACAATCACAACACAAGCATCACTTTCTGGAACTGGAATGAAAAAACTGGCTCCCTATTTTAAGGCCAGCAAGGCTGTCAACGGGGGAAAATCCCCTGAGTGAGACATTTCAGAACTCCACTTCATGCCTGATGTTATAATGCCACCAAAAATGAACAGAAGGGACACTGGTATGTATAGGCCTAAACAAGAGATGATTCTTGAAAGGGCATGCGTTATCTTGTTTTTACTTAAACAAAGAGCCATGCCAAGAGATAGACATGTGGCAATAAAGGTCCCCATGGGGAATAAAACAAAGATGAGAAAACTAAGCATTATTAGGCTCTGATGAGCTTTCCACCCCCAGCCCTCACCGGCTCCAGGGACAGCTGAAACAGGAGCTCCCAGTATGACACCAAAACCAAAGTGAGGAGGTAGAGACACATGGTCACTATGACACTGAGCAGCAGATGTCAATCATCTGTACTCAGCGTTTCCAGCATTTCTTAAGAACCTCCATTGGCTTTATCGAGCCTGGGGGGCTATGCAGGTGGAGTGCGCCAATGACAAACTCTCAAAGCCTACGGGACACAGCCTTTCGACTTATAAAGCAAACCTCAGAGCACTGTCAATATTATGTGCCAATCTTGAAACAGCATTTCTGCTCACAGCTTGCAAGGCGGGTTCAGCTGCAATAGCAAATGTATTAAAGTCCCACGTCAAGAAAGCCAGGATTTAAATCCTCTTCCTGAGTCAAGGAGGAAAGAACAGTCTCAAGTAAGGAGAAAAACAATTCAATGAGCTTGATGTGAAGCAGACACAGCATTAATGAGGGAGGAGGGCCAGAGCTCTATTTTCTTCCTCTAGATCATCCCATTAGGGAAACCTAATGACTCCTAGGAAGGAACACAGCCTATTGCGTTGTGTACAATGGTGATAGAGACAGGAACTGTTCCATGGCAAAACAATCACAACACAAGCATCACTTTCTGGGACTGGAATGAAAAGAGCTCCCTATTTTAAGGCCAGCAAGGCTGTCAACAGGGGAAAATCCCCTGGGTGAGACATTTCAGAACTCCACTTCATGCCTGATGTTATAATGCCACCAAAAGTGAACAGAAGGGACACTGGTATATATAGGCCTAAACAAGAGATGATTCCTTCCCTAAGTTCCCATGACTCAGATGCCAACTAGTGGTTCATTCCTTTATCTCTCCTAACAGAGCTTCTTGAGGGATGGGATGTATCTTTACTCATTTAACCCATCATGCACCCTCAGTTTCTATTATAATAGAATTTGTGTGTTCAACACACAAAACAGTAGGTGTCTGCAAATTAAAGGCTTGATTTAGTTTTGCAAATGCACAACAGTAAGTCCTGTAGGAAGGGAATACATTCTAACAGTATCATTTATCACTGGAATCTTTTGTTATAAATGTTTAAAAGTAAGGAACTCATGCATGGATATATATGTGCTCTCTCCATGCTTCCCCTGCTGACAAGTCAGTCTGTGGCTTCCCACAATGCCTGGCCTCACAGGGGTGGAATGAGAGAAAAATCTCCTGAGTCTCTTGGAATGGATGTCCTGTTGCCCACAAAGTGGAGGTCACACACTGCACGGGTTCTGGGGCTTCTTGTCATGCATCCCCCTCCAGACTGGTCCAGGCCCTGATCCAATCTCAAGAGGCCTGTAGCTGAGGCAGTGGCCCTGGCTCTTCTTTCTCCACCTCTGCCACTAGCCCAGCATGGGAGGGAGAGGCCTGATGCCAACCCACTGCAACCCGTTGCAACTCCTAGACCTCTCTGCCTAAAAGGAGCTTGGCTTGTAGATGATTCAATGGGGAAATGAATACAATAGAATTTGGGATGGCAAAATGAGGAAAGCTGGCAAAGAAATGAATCGATGATGTCAGAAACACAAGAACCCACAAGCACATTTACGTAAGCTATTATTTTCATAGAAACAGAAAGATGAAGGGCACTGGAAAGGGGATCTTCCTCCCTTTCTGCTTTTCCCAGGGATGCTGGGTTACCTCCCCTAGTGGAGGACACGGCAAGCACAAGGCTCTTCCCTGTCTCACGCCATTCGTCTACCGTGGCATGGCCAGGAAGCATCATTAAACCCACCTGTAGTCCTAACCGACTCACACGGGCTCGTTTGTAACCAAAGACCCCCCTGCCTTGGTAAGTAACAAATTGCATTAAATTACAGAGAAGGCAACCCAGGAAAGGCACAAATCAAAAGCAAGCTGCCGTGCTCTGGAAAGCAAAAAGCAACAAGAGGTGAGACTCTTACATCTGTCCAGATTGCCCTGCACTGTGACCGGCATGAGGCCCCACCACAGGCCTCCAAGAATCCACGTGAGACGGCAATTTGCTGCAGGCAGTACTGCAGAGCTGACCAGGCAGCAGATGCCCGCAGCACAGGACTCAGTGTGCGGATTCAGCTGTGCCCTTCCCATGACTTCTCTCCACGTATGGGGATGGCGTGAGGATTTCGTAAAACAGAAGAGGGTCACTGATAAGGAGAGGTGGTCCTATTTAAGTATTTCCCCAGCAGAGGAAGCACAGGCCTGGAGAGGTTTGCAGGGTGCCTCAGCTTACAGTGGGATACTAAGGAGATGACTTCAGTGAGATGAGGTGATCTCTCAAGTAGAGGTGGGCAGGCAGGGAGAGGCCGGCCCACAGCAAGGCTCCAGGGTTTGGGGTCCTGGGCCTGGCTCTGTGCTAACTAGCTAGCTGGGCAAACAAGGGCAGGCTGTTAGAGCACTGGAGCACTCTGGGCATAGACTGCAAACTACAGGGTATAGACTGCATGACAGAGACTACAGTTGCCGCCCTACACTAAGATTCTATAACAAGAACAACTTATTCTGGAAGATTTTGACTTCCGGTAGTGGCAGAATCTGGAATACAAACAGAGAAGACCTTTCTTTTCTTTTATTTTTTTTAACAGCTTTATTGGAGTATAATAGCTTTACAATGGTGTGTTAGTTTCTGCTTTATAACAAAGTGAATCAGCTACATATATACATATATGCCCACACCTCTTCCCTTGAGTCTCCCTCCCTCCCTATCTATCCCAGCCCTCTAGGTGGTCACAAAACACGGAGCTCATCTCCCTGTGCTATGCGGCTGCTTCCCACTAGCTATCTATTTTATGTTTGGTAGTATATAATATATGTCCATGCCACTCGCTCACTTTGTCCCAGCTTACCCTTCCACCTTCCCGTGTCCTCAAGTCCATTCTCTAGTAGGTCTGCATCTTTATTCCCGTCTAACTCCTAGGTTCTTCATGACCTTTTTTTTTTTTTTAGATTCCATATATATGTGTTAGCATATGGTATTTCTTTTTCTCTTTCTGACTTACTTCACTCTGTACGACAGTCTCTAGGTCCATCCACCTCACTACAAATAACTCAGTTTCGTTCCCTTTTATGGCTGAGTAATATTCCATTGTATATATGTGCCACATCTTCTTTATCCATTCATCTGTTGATGGACACTTAGGTTGCTTCCGTGTCCTGGCTACTGTAAATATAGCTGCAATGAACATTTTGGTACATGACTCTTTTTGAATTATGGTTTTCTCAGGGTATATGCCCAGTAGTGGGATTGCTGGGTCATATGGTAGTTCTATTTGTAGTTTTTTCAGGAACCTCCATACTGTTCTCCATAGTGGCTGTATCAATTTACATTCCCACCAACAGTACAAGAGGGTTCCCTTTTCTCCACACCCTCTCCAGCATTTATTGTTTCTAGATTTTTTTGATGATGGCCATTCTGACCTGTGTGAAATGATATCTCATTGTAGTTTTGATTTGCATTTCTCTAATGATTAATGATGTTGAGCAGTCTTTCATGTGTCTGTTGGCAATCTGCATATCTTCTTTGCAGAAATGTCTATGTAGGTCTTCTGCCCATTTTTGGACTGGGTTGTTTGTTTTTTTGATATTGAGCTGCATGAGCTGCTTGTAAATTTTGGAGATGAATCCTTTGTCAGTTGCTTCATTTGCAAATATTTTCTCCCATTCTGAGGGTTGTCTTTTCATCTTGTTTACGGTTTCCTTGGCTGTGCAAAAGCTTTTATGTTTCATTAGGTCCCATTTGTTTATTTTTGTTTTTATTTCCATTTCTCTAGGAGGTCGGTCAAAAAGGATCTTGCTGTGATTTATGTCATAGAGTGTTCTGCCTATGTTTTCCTCTAAGAGTTTGAAGGTGTCTGGCCTTACATTTAGGTCTTTAATCCATTTTGAGTTTATTTTTATGTATGGTGTTAGGGAGTGTTCTAATTTCATTCTTTTACATGTAGCTGTCCAATTTTCCCAGCACCACTTACTGAAGAGGCTGTATTTTCTCCACTGTATATTCTTGCCTCCATTATCAAAGATAAGGTGACCATATGTGCATGGGTTTATCGCTGGGCTTTCTATCCTGTTCCATTGACCTATATTTCTGTTTCTGTGCCCGGACCATACTGTCTTGATTACTGTAGCTTTGTAGTATAGTCTGAAGTCAGGGAGCCTGATTCCTCCAGCTCCATTTTTCTTTCTCAAGATTGCTTTGGCTATTCGGCATCTTTTGTGTCTCCATACAAATTGTGAAATTTTTTTGTTCTAGTTCTGTGAAAAATGCCAGTGGTAGTTTGATAGGGATTGCATTAAATCTGTAGATTGCTTTGGGTAGTAGAGTCATTTTCACAATGTTGATTCTTCCAATCCAAGAACATGGTATATCTCTCCATCTATTTGTATCATCTTTAATTTCTTTCATCCATGTCTTATAGTTTTCTGCATACAGGTCTTTTGTCTCCTTTGGTAGGTTTATTCGTAGATATTTTATTCTTTTTGTTGCAAAGGTAAATGGGAGTGTTTTCTTAATTTCACTTTCACATTTTTCATCATTAGTATAGAGTAATGCAAGAGATTTCTGTGCATTAATTTTGTATCCTGCTACTTTACCAAATTCATTGATTAGCTCTAGTAGTTTTCTGGTAGCATCTTTAGGAGTCTCTATGTATAGTATCACGTCACCTGCAAACAGTGACAGCTTTACTTCTTCTCTTCCGATTTGGATTCCTTTTATTTCTTTTTCTTCTCTGATTGCTGTGGCTAAAACTTCCAAAACTATGTTGAATAATAGTGGTGAGAATGGGCAACCTTGACTTGCTCCTGATCTTAGTGGAAATGCTTTCAGTGTTTCACCATTGAGGACGATGTTGGCTGCGGGTTTGTCATATATGGCCTTTATTATGTTGAGGAAAGTTCCCTCTATGCCTACTTTCTGCAGGGTTTTTATCATAAATGGGTGTTGAATTTTGTCAAAAGCTTTCTCTGCATCTATTGAGATGATCATATGCTTTTTCTCCTTCAATTTGTTAATATAGTTTATCACATTGATTGTTTTGCGTATATTGAAGAATCCTTGCATTCCTGGAATAAACCCCACTTGATCATGGTGTATGATCCTTTTAACGTGCTGTTGGATTCTGTTTGCTAGTATTTTGTTGAGGATTTTTGCATCTATGTTCATCAGTGATATTGGCCTGTAGTTTTCTTTCTTTGTGACATCCTTGTCTGCTTTTGGTATCAGAGTGATGGTGGCCTCGTAGAATGAGTTTGGGAGTGTTCCTCCCTCTGCTATATTTTGGAAGAGTTTGAGAAGGATAGGTATTAGCTCTTCTCTAAATGTTTGATAGAATTCGCCTGTGAAGCCCTCTGGTCCTGGGCTTTTGTTTGTTGGAAGATTTTTAATCACAGTTTCAATTTCAGTGCTTGTGATTGGTCTGTTCATATTCTCTATTTCTTCCTGGTTCAGTCTTGGAAGGTTGTGCATTTCCAAGAATTTGTCCATTTCTTCCAGGTTGTCCATTTTATTGGCATAGAGTTGCTTGCAGTAATCTCTCATGATCCTTTTTATTTCTGCAGTGTCAGTTGTTACTTTTCCTTTTTCATTTCTAATTCTATTGATTTGGGTCTTCTCCCTTTTTTTCTTGATAAGTCTGGCTAATAGTTTATCAATTTTGTTTATGTTCTCAAAGAACCAGCCTTTAGTTTTATTGATCTTTGCTATCGTTTCCTTCATTTCTTTTTCATTTATTTCTGATCTGATCTTTCTCATTTCTTTCCTTCTGCTAACGTTGGGGGTTTTTTTGTTCTTCTTTCTCTAATTGCTTTAGGAGTAAGGTTAGGTTGTTTATTTGAGATGTTTCTTAAGGTAGGATTGTATTGCTATAAACTTCCCTCTTAGAATTGCTTTTGCTGTATCCCATAGGTTTTGGGTCATTTTGTTTTCATTGTCATTTGTTTCTAGGTATTTTTTGATTTCCTCTTTGATTTCTTCAGTGATCTCTTGGTTATTAAGTAGTGTGTTGTTTAGCCTCCATGTGTTTGTATTTCTTACAGATTTTTTCCTGTAATTAATATCTAGTCTCATAGCGTTGTGGTTGGAAAAGATAGTTGATACGATTTCAATTTTCTTTAATTTACCAAGGCTTGATCTGTGACCCAAGATATGATCTATCCTGGAGAATGTTCCATGAGCACTTGAGAAGAATGTGTATTCTGTTGTTTTTGGATGGAATGTCCTATAAATATCAATTAAGTCCATCTTGTTTAATGTATCATTTAAAGCTTGTTTCCTTATTCATTTTCATTTTGGATGATCTGTTCATTGGTGAACGTGGGGTATTAAAGTCGCCTACTACGATTGTGTTACTGTCAATTTCCCCTTTTATGGCTGTTAGCATTTGCCTTATGTATTGTGGTGCTCCTGTGTTGGATGCATAAATATTTACAACTGTTATATCTTCTTCTTGGATTAATCCCTTGATCATTATGTAGTGTCCTTCTTTGCCTCTCTCTTGTAATAGTCTTTGTTTTAAAGTCTATTTTGTCTAATATGAGAATTGCTCCTCCAGCTTTCCATTTTTTTTTTAATTTTATTTTTTTTTTTTGCGGTACGTGGGCCTCTCACTGTTGTGGCCGCTCCCATTGTGGCCCTGGAGCACAGGCTCCAGAGGCGCAGGCTCAGCGGCCATGGCTCACGGGCCTAGCCGCTCCGCGGCATGTGGGATCTTCCTGGACCAGGGCATGAACCCGTGTTCCCTGCATCGGCAAGCGGACTCTCAACCACTGCGCCACCAGGGAAGCCCTCCAGCTTTCTTTTGATTTCCATTTGCATCTAATATCTTTTCACATCCCCTCACTTTCAGTCTGTATGTGTCCCTCGGTCTGAAGTGGGTCTCTTGCAGACAGCATATATGCGGGCCTTGTTTTTGTATCCATTCAGCCAATCTATGTCTTTTGGTTGGAGCATTTAATCCATTTACATTTAAGGTAATTATCGATATGTATGTTCCTATTACCATTTTCTTAATTGTTTTGGGTTTATTATTGTAGGTCTTTTCCTTCTCTTGTGTTTCCTGTCTAGAGAAGTTCCTTTAGCATTTGTTGTAAAGCTGGTTTGGAGGTGCTGAATTCTCTTAGCATTGCTTTCTGGAATGGTTATAATTTCTCTGTCAAATCTGAATGAGATCCTTGCTGGGTAGAGTAATCTTGGTTGTAGGTTTTTCTCCTTCATCACTTTAAATATGTCCTGCCACTCCCTTCTGGCTTGCAGAGTTTCTGCTGAAAGATCAGCTGTTAACCTTATGGGGGTTCCCTTATGCGTTATTTGTTGTTTTTCCCTTGCTGCTTTTAATACTTGTTCTTTGTACTTAATTTTTGATAGTTTGATTAATATGTGTCTTGGAGTGTTTCTCCTTGGATTTATCTTTTATGGGACTCTCTGTGCTTCCTGGACTTAATTAACTATTTCCTTTCCCATATTAGGGAAGTTTTCAACTATAATCTCTTTAAATATTATCTCAGTCCCTTTCTTTTTCTCTTCTTCTTCTGGAACCCCTATAATTCAAATGTTGGTGCATTTAATGTTGTCCCAGAGGTCTCTGAGACTGTCCTCAGTTCTGTTCATTCTTTTTTCTTTATTCTGTTCTGCAGTAGTTATTTCCACATTTTATCTTCCAGGTCACTTATCCGTTCTTCTGCCTCAGTTATTCTGCTATTGATCCCATCTAGAGTATTTTTAATTTCATTTATTGTGTTGTTCATCATTGCTTGTTTCATCTTTAGTTCTTCTAGGTCCTTGTTAAATGTTTCTTGCATTTTTTCTATTCTATTTCCAAGATTTTGGATCATCTTTAGTATCATTATTCTGAATTCTTTTTCAGGTAGACTGCCTATTTCCTCTTCATTTGTTAGGTCTGGTGGGTTTTTATCTTGCTCCTTCATTTGCTGTGTGTTTTTCTGTCTTCTCATTTTGCTTATCTTACTGTGTTTGGGGTGTCCTTTTTGCAGGATGCAGGTTCGTAGTTCCCGTTGTTTTTGGTGTCTGTCCCCAGTGGCTAAAGTTGGTTCAGTGGATTTTGTAGGCTTCCTGGTGGAGGGGACTAGTGCCTGTGTTCTGGTGGATGAGGCTGGATCTTGTCTTTCTGGTGGGCAGGTCCATGTCTGGTGGTGTGTTTTGGGGTGTCTGTGGCCTTATGATTTTAGGAAGCCTCTGTGCTAATGGATGGGGTTTTGTTCCTGTCTTGCTAGTTGTTTGGCATGGGGTGTCTAGCACTGGAGCTTGCTGGTCATTGAGTGAAGCTGGGTCTTGGCGTTCAGATGGAGATCTCTGGGAGATGATTTCGCCGTTTGATATTACGTGGAGCTGGGAGGTCTCTTGTGGACCAGTGTCCTGAAGTTGGCTCTCCCACCTCAGTGGCACAGCCCTGATGGCTGGCTGGATCACCAAGAGCCTGTCCTCCACACGGCTTTCGCGCCACCCTAGTCTCGAAGCTCCCGCCCCTGTTCCTCAGGCCAGGACTGCATGGGAGCAGAAAAGACCTTTAAATGGTCCCACTACGAATCTTATGATCCCATTCCATTTGTGCAAACAAACCAAAGGGGTGGTGAGGTATCTCCAACTCAAGTACCTTTTTCTACTGGTCTATCTTTCTTCAAGGAGACTCCGAGCAAGAAAGTAAGTCTTACTTTTTCACGATTTATCCCCCTCTCCATTTTTTTTTGTTGTTGTTGTTGTACTACTGCTTCAGGAAAGGGGTAGAGCAAAATTTCCCAGATGCTGTGATGCTCGAAAAGTATCTCATGTTCTATGTAGTAGAAGAAACACACACATGTGTATGTATACAGTAGTCCCCCCTCATCTGAGGTTTTAATTTCCATGATTTTAGTTACCTGTGCTCAACCATAGTCAGAAAATATTAAATGGAAAATTCCAGAAGTAAACAATTCATATGTTTTTAGTTGTGCACCATTCTGTGTAGCCTGACGTAATCTCGCATCATCTCTCTCTGCCCCACCTGGGACGTGAGTCGTTCCTTTGTCTGGCGTATCCTGCCCATTAGTCACTTAGTAACTGTTTTGGTTATCAGACTGACTATGTCAGTACACAGTGTGGTGTTCAACTAACCCTTATTTTTTTAATAATGGTCCCAAATCACAAGAGTAGTGATGCTGGCATTTTGGATCTACCACAGATGTAAAGTGCATCTTTTAAGTGAAAGATGAAAGTTCTAGACTTAATAGGGAAGGGGGGGAAAATCGTATGCTGAGGTTGCTAAGATCTATGGTAAGGAGGAATTTTCTGTGAAATTGTGAAGAAGGATAAAGAAAATAGTGCTATTTTTACCATAGCACCTCAAACTGCAAAAATTATGCGTACCGTGCGTGTTTAGTTAAGATGGAAAAGACATTACAGATTTAAGGTATTCTGAGAGAAAGATCACATTCACATAACTTTTATTACAGTATAGTTATAACTGTTCCATTTTATTATTATTGTTAATCTCTTACTGTGCCTAATTCATAAATTAAACTTTTTCACAGATATGTATGTATGTATATGAAAAAACAGTCTATATAGGATTTGGCACTATCCAAGGTTTCAGGCGTCTACAGGGGTCTGGGAACACATGCCCCGTGGATAAGGGGGGACTACTGTATATCTCGCATGAATGAAAGTTCCGAGTCAAATTTAGACATTCAAATAAACACTTTCCACAGTGTCCACTTTGGGGAGCTATACACTTAACCTAATTATTCTTGTTATAAGTACTTCAAACTGTTCCAGAAATCATCTTCTGCAACTACATTCAATACAAATCCAGGAACCAAACACAAAAAATCTATTTCATTCTTATACTTCGGTTCGACCCCAAATTCCAACTGCATAATGACTAGGCTTTCAAAACTCTTAAATACATTTCAATTCTAATGACTCAGGACAGAATGCCAGCTGCTACACAGATAAGGAAGATCAATATAAAAAATATTTGGCTTACTGTGACTTCTGAGTAAGACTTAAACTCAAAGATATATTAATTGTGCTCCTAAGAGTATGTTCTGTTCTGAACTTTATGGAAAGTATCTTCATTATCAACTAACTTTCTATTGAAGACTACACACGTGGCAATGACTTAAGACCATGTCACAATTCTTCGGTTCCACAAGGAGGGATGGGGCTTTGGGGGTTCTCAGAATGGAAGCAAAATGGCTATATCACTGCATGAAAGAGGCAAGGAGGGAATGCAGATTTATACTGGCTGAATGGAAATATTTAAACAGAGGTACTACTCTTTTTAATTCCTACATGGTTCACATATTACCAAATACTTCCATTCTTTATGCTTCTTTTGGTAAATGTTACTTTTCAGTTTCCTAAACTGAAATTGGGGCATTTCTGGCAATTCTTGGATCTTTGAAGGGCCAAGTACATTGTGAAAGCAATAAAGAACTATAAAGCTGGAGAGCACACCAAAGGTTCCCTGAACCTATCCCTACTTTCTAATGAATATTTATACCATGTGTGTTACAACAAGGTTATCACCAAGGAAACATCACTACATTTCAGACAAGCACTTCTCAGGAAGAATTCATCTCTCTGTGAACTTCTAGAGCACCTTAAAGGCACCTATGGCATATCTCACATACTGCAGCCACAGACTGTGATTATGCCTGTATGTGCTTTCTTTATTTAACTAAACTGGGGACAAAGACAATATCTAACCTCTTTTTTACTTCCCTACATATTTGGTGCAATACCTTGAGAGGGAAAGGTATTCATTTAAAGTTTACTAAATGAATGAATAAAGGAAATCAAAGCCACAGACTACATCACGAAGTTGAGCAGCCTAATGGGCCCAAAATATCAGAAATCAGTACCCCTGAAACCTTTTCTGGATAAACAATTCCATATACAGCGTGCACCTTTACTCTTATGGTGGCCAACCAGCAAGGCATCTTCTTAAAATACACAATCAAAATCTGAGAAATCTATAAATGTCCCAATTATGTGCATCACTGAGAAGGACCTAAGCCTTTCTCCACAGATCAAATGATATTTTTCTTTTAGTTTTTCTACTATGGAAGCTTCTTCTCTTAAGAGGGGAAAACAAGTAGCCATAAAGTCATGTTTATGTCAGTAAGATGAACATAGAACTTGGGGTCAGAAGCAATACACTAGTTTTTCTGAGAGGTCGCCCAGTGGGGGCCCTTCCAAGTCTACTGGCAGAAATAACGGTTACACCCAAGCCTGAGTTTCTGACATGGAATGTACATATCTTCACCCTCACAAAAGACAATCCTCCTTTAAAATGAAACTTGGGAAGCCACTTGAGGTAAACAGTGTAAAAATAATACACCATTCCTTAGAAACGTCCCTCCTCCCAGGGGGTATATAGGAACTTAGAGAGGAGAATTTACCATTTATCTAGCTGAAATATATCTATTCATAAGCCACCCTGAGTTTGCCTATATATTTTAACACTTACCAGACTGTATCTTATTGGTTTAGTAATTGTCTCTTCCCACTGGAATATGAATTTGAATGTGGAGACAGGCTTATTTTCATTTCAGCATTTCTAAGGTCTAGCACAGAGTTCAAGAACATTTGTTGAATGAAGTTCTGAATAAATCAGTGCACCTTCACAGTAAACACAAACTGACATGGTAATTTAAATAAGTAACACTATGGCCTGATACAGTTGGTAACTTCTTCCAAAATCATTTTAACCATCACCTATTTAAAATCATTCATCCATAGAGTCTTAAGAGTGGGTCTGATAATTCTGAGTTAGTTTAAAATGAGATTAGAGTTACACCCTACTGCTTATAAAACGTCTAGTACATGCTGGACACTATACTAACTCTAGTTAGTACAAATAACTCTTGCAGTTGGCATCATTATCCCAAATTTATAGATGAGGAAACTGAGCCTCTAAACAAATGGATCAAAGTGGCAGATCAAGGGCCAGAATTGGGATTAAAACTGTGGTTTACTGGGCTCCATAATCTTTCCACTGTGCTTGGCTACTAACCTTGGCTGTCAATATAATGAGATAAGAATGAACAAAAGTGAGATGAGGAGTGTAACAAATGGGCCAAAAGAGTGATAAGAATCACATTTGGTTCTTTTGTCCCAACAGGCGGGGGCGGGGGGGTAGAAAAAGCACACATGCCTCCTCCAAAATGCACACATGACCTATGATTAAGCAGTTCTATGAGGGAAAGAAGTGGATTATTAATCAAAGTAAGACTGTAGAGCAAAACACCCTGGAAAATGTTCAAAGAAAAAGTGATCAGTAAGAACTGGCCATTAAAGGAAGTGTGATTTTAAAATGTCCTTCGCGGTTGCCCTTTTACTCCAATACAGTAAGATATACACCCCAACATTCATGGACTTATTCCTATCATTTTAGAATCACACACTGGTTAAAAATTAAGAACCTGAAGAAACATTAGAGATTACCTAACCATTATACAATTGGGAAGATGGAGATCAGAGAAATTAAATAATTTCCTCAAGGTCACTGAAAAATGTATAGCTATATACAATGGTATACTACTACTCAGCCATAAAAAAGAATGGATTTTTGCCATTTGCAATAATATGGATGAACTTGGAAGATATTACGCTAAGTGAAGTAAGTCCAACAGAGAAAGACAAATACTGTATGATATCGCTTATATGTGGAATCTAAGAAAATAAAACCAACTAGTGAATATAACAAAACAGAAAGAGACTCACAGATAAAAAGAACAAACTAGTGGTCACCAGTGGGTAGAAAGAAGGAGGGAGGGGCAAGATAGGGTCAGGGGATTAAGAGGGACAAACTACTATGTATAAAATAAATAAGTTACAAGGATATATTATACAACAGAGGGAATATAGCCAATATTTTTTAGTAATTATAAATGGAACATAACCTTTAAAAATTGTGAATCACTGCTAAACAGCTGAAACATATAATATTGTGCATCATCTATGCCTCAGTTTTTTAAAAAAAGGAAAAAATGTATAGTTAGATCATTAAATTATACTCTTACATATATTATTTACAGATATTTTTACATTAAGGATGTAGTTTTTCCACTTATGGCTTTGTGATCTGGGGCTCTTTAAGGCACTTCTTTTTTGCAACTATCTTCTCTAGAAGAACACTTGGAGAATTTCTTGTTAACCCCATTTCAGAAGAGACATCCAGAGTATCTCCAAAAATTCTGTATGAAAAAGCTGAGGAGTATGTTTCCCTGTGACTGAAGCTAGCTCTAGATTTGGACCCAAAAAGGATAATTGGCAGCGGGGGGTGGGTGCAGTGCTAGTTCTCTTACATGCCAAATATACGCAGAGAAGACTTACTGGCGACATGAAGAGGCCACTTTGCTTTTTCCTAGATGACACGTATACCACAAAACTATATATATGTAAATATGATAGCAGAGACATTTTTAAAAAGACCTTTTTTAAAATTGAAAACTGTTAAATAAGAGGGTAGGATGTGTGAGTCATTTTGAATATCAGTGCTACGACCAGTCCAGTTAGTTACCAGATAGCCTGAGAGCTGCCATATGTTCCTATGGCAGGTGTGCATGAAGGGTGTGAAAAGCCACACAAAACGAAAACTTTTTTGAAGAGATTCCTGGACTAGGGATGGAAATGCAAGCTCGCCCCCTTGAGACAAGAGGAAGGAAACACAGAAAATAATCAAACTACAGGGAGAATTCAAGATTTTAACCAGAAATAGTCCAACACTGCCCTTACCACAACCTTGAAGAAACAAATATTAATATTGTTGTAAAAATAACTAAGAATGGAAATTCAGTTAATTTAATGTTTGGCTGTGTCGGGGTTTTTTAAAATAAATTTATTTATTTATCTGTTTATTTTTGGCAGCGCTGGGTCCTCGTTGCTGCACGCAGGCTTTCTCTAGTTGGCGGCGAGCGGGGACTACTGTTCATTGGGGTGCGCAGGCTTCTCATTGCAGTGGCTTCTCTTGTTGTGGAGCATGGGCTCTAGGTGCTCGCGCTTCAGTAGTCGTGGCTTGCGGGCTCTAGAGCACAGGCTCAGTAGTCGTGGCGCTGAGGTTTAGTTGCTCTGCGGCATGTGGGATCTTCCCGGACCAGGGCTCGAACCCGTGTCGCCTGCACTGGCAAGCGGATTCTTAACCACTGTGCCAACAGGGAAGCCCTATGTAGTTATTTTTTTTAAAAGGGAGCATGGTTCTGATTGGGGAGTGTGTGTTAAATGAAGAGTAGACTTTCCCAGTAACCTAATACTCAACATATGGGATTTTATAGTTGTGCTTGAACATATTTGTTCTTGAGTGTTTGGCTGCTAGGACCATGGGCATCCTGACAAGATATACCTGGCTTATTGAATTAACTCCTCCATATGGCTAATGAGCTTCTGCAATGATCATCTGGAAAAGGAACTATTACAGAAATACCTTAATGAACAGATACCCCAGGGAAGCAAGCTCCTTCCTAATGAACTTGGCCACGTGTTGAAAAGATTCACAGAGGACATGGAGTATGCTGGTTTGCAGCACTGGGTCAGGGAAGTAGGAGTCAGAATTCCTTCCTGGTCACCATGGAGCATATTCTCAAGGTGAATGGTCCCAGAAAGCTTTCTGTTCTGGACTCAAGTATTGAATGTCACCTCTACACCCAGTCATATTATTCTTTAGGAAATAAATGGCAGGTTTGGAAAATATTAGTAATTGTACATCAAAAGCAAACTCTCTGGACAAATACCATCTTGATGGTACTTAGCTACAGCTAAACAAATTATAATAAGAACATGAGACTTATTTTAAAGTGAATCAGCTTAGATCCTAAAACAGCCAAAGGAATTTCTCCAACTATCACTGAAAGCACGAGGGTATAATGCAATGGTTTTAGAATCTTAGGGTGTGTATGCATCATTCAGGGGTACTTGTTTAAAATGCAAAAACCCATCCAAGTGAACTGAATTCCCCAGAAGTATACCCTCAGGATGACTTTTCTGGAAACCACAGTATAGCAGAGACATTACGGACACAGAAATGAGGTTCTAGTCTAGCATACAGAATTAACTAGCTGTAAAATGAGGCAAGTCGCTTAACTTTCCAGAAATCATTTTTTTCCTCCTATAAAGCAAAGGTATTAGACTTCAGATAATCTTTAAGCTTCACTCAAATTCTAAGGGTCTCAGAAGTAAAACAAGCACCATGTCTCCCAACTTAAATTAACATTTGATGCTATTCCTGAAGCTTTTATAACAATGTTCAAGAAGCAGAACCTGAGGCTTGATTGTTTTAGGAACCACAATATGCCACCGGTTACTTAAATTACTTAAATTAAAAAGGATATTGGAATCTAAAGTTATAAAACTAATTAATAATAATAATGCTAAGTGGTACTTACTGCATGTCAGGCTCTAAGTACTTGATATATATTAACTCACTGAGGGGAAAAAAAGAGGACTACAAGAGGTAATCTGAGAACCTTGAAACCAGGAATGTATATAAGAAGGGATAATGTTGAATATTAAATTGTAACTAGTATTAAGGCTTTGGCAATACTTAATAACAACCATGACTACTAAATGCTGATGAGGGCTTCCCTGGTGGCGCAGTGGTTGAGAGTCTGCCTGCCAACGCAGGGGACGTGGGTTCGAGCCCCAGTCCGGGAAGATCCCACATGCCGTGGAGCGACTGGGCCCGTGAGCTATGGCCGCTGAGCCTGCGCGTCCGGAGCCTGTGCTCCGCAACGGGAGAGGCCACAACAGTGAGAGGCCTGCTTACCACAAAAAAAAAAGAAAGAAAAATGCTGATGAAATGACTAATGGGAATGGACCATATTGTGTATAAAACCTGGCCTCTGGAATTGTGAACAGTTTTCGATTCAGTGAAGAAATATCCGTTAGGACCACATATCATGTATTGAGACACCTGTAGCATTTAACACACGCATGCGTTTTCTCTGAGGATATAAGCAAGCACTATTCTTGATACTGCCTAATTCCTTTATGAACCTATGCTTTAGGTTTTCAAGACAGTAGCAAAGCGTAAGATACACAGTTTTTTCCCGTTTTACATTTGGAAGAGGATGATTCAGTGAAACAATGAGTCAATGAAGCAATGACTGGCTTCTTCCCAAGGCCAGCAAAGAGACTGACCATGTGTCTGAAAGATCGAATTAAATAATGCTAAACAAATGCCACTCCACCCTCGACTACAATCACAAGCTCAAGTAACCCTTTACAGACTGCAAACCCAGACTCCAGAAGGTTAAGGCTAGAAGACGAATAGAGTAAGGAAGCTGAGCCCTGGAGAGACTGAGTCAAAAAGCAAATTCAGGAGAAACACAGAATCGGAACTCTCCACCTTCCTATGTGCAGGTTAGTAACCAGAGCTTTCACGGCAAGATGAAACAATTTAGAAAAGAAAAAAATTCTACTTGCTTTCTCTTTCTTTTCATCCACTGAAGCACAAGTATCCTCTAGGTCAGGAGCCCACAAACTACCACCACTAGGCCACCGCTTGTTTTTGTACAGCCCGTAAAAAAACACCCTGAGTAGATTTTACATTTCTTAATGATTGAAAAAAATTCAAAAAATTAAATTACTTCATGATATGAAATTCAAATTTCTATAAAGTTTTATTGGAACACAGTCACACTCTTGTTTACAGGCAGCCTGTGGCTGCTTTCACACTATAACATCAAAGTTGATCAGTTGTTACAGAAACTGTAGTCCCACATACCCTAAAATATTTACTCTCTGTCCTTTACCAAAAACGTTTGGGAACTTCTCAATGAATATAGCATGTGGAAAGTTAAATGGGATAAAAAGAGAAAATGGGGCATTGGAAAGATCAAATTGTGTGTCCATGCTTTCTCCTTTCAATCCATAGCAAGTAAGGCAAGGCTGGCAGAGCAACAGGGAGGGGAGGTCAGTGGTCAGATTTCACGTCACTTTGAGAACGCCGTGAACACAAAACCCTCCACTGTGTAGACCTGAAAATCCTCATAAACTAAAAATTCCATTAACGTATGCTTTCTCTAACTACGCTAAGTGAAGGCAGACACAAAGCACAGATAACCCCTAGCAACAGACAAATTACATGATTCTCACATATTGATGCTCCTTAGAATATACCCACAGTCACAGAGCCTGGGGTTAAGAGGCAGGGAGGAAAGCACCCCACTGGGCAAGTCCTAGGTTAGAACCAAACTACAAGCTCCCATTCTAGCAGGCTCTGACCTTGAGCTAGCCGTGTGACTCTCTGAGGGTGTAATTCTTTTATCTGTAAAATGAGGCTTGATGACCAACCAGAGGAATATTACCTATCTCAACTCCTAAAACTGGAGGAAAAATGAGAAGAGGAAAGAGACGAGGAGAGGAGGTACTTTCTTTTAAAAATACAGTGTTTTGTTTTCTTTTTTATAGTAGTCAAGATACTGTCAGGACAGAGATATCCTCATGGGAAAGCAAAAGGTCTATGGCCAAGCATCAGGCTGCACTCCAGAACACTAATTAGCAAGACTTCAGATGGAAGACTAAGAAACAGAGGCATCTGAATTCAAGGATGTGAGTTTGTTCCTTTCCATTTTTAGGGGCTCCTGGAAACAAAGACACATGTACCCATGCAGGGTGTGTTCTCTTTTCTTTCCCCAGGGGCAAAAGCAATATTTGTCTGTATAGTGCCTGCTGTACAAGTAGCCAACCAGGCATTAGTCATGGATACTATCTGTAATAAGGGGTGGGTGAAAACAGTCAGCACCTCCCTACCACTGTACTCCAAAAAAATGAAGCTTGTTTATCACAGTCCATACACTTGAAACATTTTGGGAGGGTATAGTTCTGTTTATGTACTGGGGTAACTTTATGAAAAAATACTTAGCCCTCTGAAGAGCAAACACAGTGCACCCTCAAGTCTAGACAAGGAAGGTTCATTTTCCGACGGGCAATATGATTTAGGCCAGTAACTCGATTTTTCAGCTTCCAAAAGGTGTTCTTTTTTTTAAGACAAGTGTGGAATCTAAAGCTTAGAACCCTGTTTCTCTCAACAAGTTTAAGTTCTCTGTTTTACAAGTTAATAGCTTTAAACAAGAAGAACAATAATCTCAAGACCCTGAAGAAAACCATTTCTGAAAACTTAGTTAAGTATTAAATATAAAATTACCATATGGGTCAGCACACCCATTACTAAGTATATGAAAACATATGTCCACACAAACTTATACACAAATGTTCAGAGCAGTTATTATTCACAATAGCGAAAAAGTAGAAATAATCCAAATGCACAACATGTAGTATATCCATACAACAGGATATTACTTGGCAATAAAAAGAAATGAAATACTGATCAATGTTACAACATGGATGAACCTTGAAACATTACACTAAGTGAAAGAAACCAGTCACCGAAGGCCACATATTCTATAATTGCATTTATATGAAGTTCCGGAACGGGCAAACCCATAGAGACAGAAAGGAGATTAGTGACCGTTAGCTGAGGAGGGTGGTAGTGAACTGCTAATGAACATGGGGTTTCTTTTCAGCATGATGACAACGTTACAAAATTAGACGGCAGTGACAGTTTTAAGACTTTGTAAATATATTAAAAACTACTAAGCTGCGCACTTTACTTGAATGAGTGAATTTTACGGTTATGTGAACTATGTCTCAATAGAGCTATTATGAAAACCTAGTGAATTTTTTTTCCATCATTAAAAATGACATACTTCATATTTTAGTCAGTATTGAGCTTTAAGTTAAAATCTCATTTTTGCTATCAGTTTCTATATAAAGAAAGAAGAGTCAGGTTTAAGAAGGGTTAATAGATCCCTTTTTCTGATAATTCCCATCTTGTGACATGTTAAACGTCATGACAAATTGGAAAGTCTTGTGCTCACAGGAAAAGATTTTTCATTATTATCTCCAAGGGATCCCTGCAGGAGGGTCCATTCTAAAACTGTGCTATGCAAAAGCTTCACTGCAACATGTCCACATTTGTATATGAGGGAACAAGGGAGAAAGGGGAAAAAATCCTACTGTGAATCAAAAAAAATCCCCCAAGCAAGGCCATAAATCAGACACAACAGAGCAGCCTAAACACACTTTGTGCTCATACAGACTTACCGCCTGGGTCTTCGGGCCTTGTTTCACCTCCGGCGTAGAAGCTACGTTTCCTACAGCCACCTCTTCAGAAACTGAACTCTCCTTGGTATTACTCAGAAAATCCATTTCATCTTCAGCTTTCGTGTCTGGCATTTCTGAAGAGAACAAGGTGGTTACAAAGTACATTTGGAAAAATTGATTCCTGGGCCTTACTATTTACACAACATGCTCCAGGTTTCATGTGTTTTGTTTGCCTTTCCCTTTGTGTTAAATAGAAAGTATTATTTTGAAGCTGGTGTCATTTCTGACCCTGTGCTGAGCTAGTCCCTCATCACCTGGTTATATGGTTTTCTCCTGCTTCTGTGTGGGTTTGTAGCTAAGGTAAGATCCAGTTCAATGTCCACTGAACTTCCATCTTCACTACTGACTTTTTCATGACAATTTGATGAGTGTGGTGCTGTCTTGCACATGGAAAAGAAAACTGACAAGCTTTAAGGGAACAGATTAATAGCTAAAGCTAGTAGTCCATCCTGACCATTATCAAAGAGGCAAGAGATGTATCTGTACAGGACAAAAAGGAAAGAGCTACTGAGAATGAGATAAAGCCTTTGGGAAGAGTCTTTCTTTAAAAACATACTACATACACTCACCTACCCATCACAGCAATTGATAAGACTGAACTATTCTTAATAAATTAGTTTTTGTTTTAACTTTTATTTCTTCCCAAACCAAAACATAATTACACACTATCAACAGCAATTCCTTTTCTGAAGAAAAAGTTTTTTCATGTTTTCTTTAGAATTATGCTCAACAGACCAAACAGTAGTGGTTTTGTTACATGACTACCATATGGTCAAGCTAATACAGGAAGGAAGTGATAAAATGATGCCTGAGGCAAATTTAGGCTTCAACACTTCTTTAAAGGGGACTGATGGTTGAACAGTCAAAATTCACCTTGATAATCCAAACACAAATGGAACTATCAACTCGATTTCATTTGGAAGATTTTCTGTGGTTGTTATTAATCTAGTCACACTACTACTCTGGCAGAGAAAAATGTTCCCTACACCAGAGGGCAGAGCCTCCTTTCACCAAAGAATAAATTATTATATTGTATTATGTATTTTATAATTATATAAATAAAATATATTAAGATTTTATTCTAATAGCACACTGTGAGAGTGTATACCTTTATACACTGTGACGTATAAAGGTCTACTTTAGATTTAGGAAAGTGACATTCCTATAAATGAACAGTTGTAAGTCTCCTTTCTTTGCCCTAATTTTTTAATTACATAATCTTACTAGCAATTAAAAAAATGGGCAAACACGTTTCCTTGCCCAAAGAACCAAAATCTTTCTTACATTTCATAAAATGTGATTAAAGTTAAAAAAAAAAACAACTGACTAAGCAACCCCCTTAGAAGTATTCCTTGATCAAAACATTTCTGACTAAGATAGGGTTGTTTTTGGTTTTTGGTTTTTTTTTGGGGGGGGGCTGTTGATGATTTTTATTTTATTTATTTGGGGATGTGATTTCTGACACATCCTTACTATCCTACATCCATCAACTGAAAATATGTATCTTGGCAAGTAGCAACCAGTTCCAGCGGTAAACAGAGATTAGTGAGACCTGTGGGGTGTTGGCAGCCCCCTCGGGACTGGCCTGGCTCAGTTATGCACAACTAACTTCCCAAAGCACTGCGGCCAATGCTCCTGATGTGTAAAGGGCTACGTCCCCTTACCCTAACTGGAAGTTTTGTGTTTTCCTCATCTCAATTTCTACTTGGCTTTGTCAACAGCAGTATATAAAAACAAAAGCCAATGCCATGTGGCTCCTTCCAAATCAGCAGTTAAACTGATGTCTCCTCACTTATAAAACAGTATGGTTAAATTCATAAATGGCAGTGTAAACTTCCTAGAAAATACCCTTTGGTCTGAGATCACACTCAGGTGCTTTTTCTCCAGGGCAACGTGACCAGGGACTTTCCCCAAATCCTGGCTATTTTCTGAAAAAAGCACCAATTTCTTCATCACTGGTTACTTCTCTCTGTCCTTTGAGGCCATGAGCATGGAGCACATATGACTCCTCTGGAGAGCAGAATAAGTAACTCCACACACACACACACACACACACCGAAATCCCAAGCGCAGAGACACAGTTGAAACTTGATTTTCATCTCATTTTCCTTCCTAAAGCCTTAAAATCTTAAACATAATTTCTTAGCACCTTTACTATCTTTGTGTGCTATTAAAAATCAAAGTCTGGAAAAAAAAAATCAAAGTCGGCTTGGTTTCTATCTTTTCTCATAAGGTACTATAGACACAAACCTTACATAGTTTGTACTTGCTTGGATTAAATTCTGACTATTGAGCCAGAAAGAGAAATAATTCCAGCCCATGTGGCCAAAGACGCAGCACCCAAATGAAAACAACATAGGCAGGCATCAGCTTACAGCCACTCCCGTTCTTCTAAAATGTCAACCTGCCAGGGCCCCCAAAATAGACTTGCTGTTGTGCCTTCTTTTAAAAATTACAGACCTTCTCATTGAAATTCTGAGACCGTTAGTGATAGAAATTTGTTGGCTGCTAACAATCCAAGACACTTTAATAAAACAAAAAGTGTGAAATCACCAAAAATACTATCTCAGGTTTCTTAAACCCCTCAACTGGAAAAATAGATTATAAATGGTTAAACACCCTCTATCAGGGAAAATGACCACTGTGTTTAAATTGCTCTTTTTCTAAAGCCACTTCTCTCCTTATTCTATTTGTTCATTTCTATTCATGCCCCACCCCTCAATTCTTAACACCTACTACAGTAAAGGGGTTTTCAATAATTAGAAAGAACGGCAAGAGCAATCAAACGATAAAAACAAAACAGGCTTCTTACCTACGAGAGCCTGGGGGCAAGCAAGGAGATAGGTCCTCTGTCTATAGCTGGTAACAGGTGGTGGTCGCAAAGTCTGAATCAAACTGACCTTGAACGACTTCAGGAGTCAAAACCGAGTCCGACTCCAGTTTGAACTTCAGCCTCAACCCCCAATAAGGAGTTTTATTCAGATCGTTTCTTTCCACTGAACACCAGTGGTTTCTCTTTGCTCTCTCTGGACATGGTTACCCACAGACGGAACGGGCTGGTGCTGTGTGAGCAATCTGCTTGCTGCAGCTGCTTCACCAAGATAAGCAGACACAACGTCTGCCCTGTGACAGCAGCTCAGCAGACTAGGCTCTGGCGGAAATCCTGTATCCTATCCCCTGCCTTTCGCAGGGTCCTCAATTCCCAGACTGCTGCCCAAGAGCAACAGGCAATGGAACTGGAGGTCTGCTCCTCAGGCAGGAAAAGGAGGGAGTTCCCTTCTCACAGCCTCCACCAATGACCTAATACCACCATTTGGGATGCTGGGCCATCGGCTTACCACGATACTTAGAGCTGTTTGTGAAACCACTCTGACTAAATTTGCTCAGGACACAGACTAGGATGATAGGGCAAGAAAGGAGTTTCAGGTTTGTAAATAAAACAGCACTGTTTGTTATGGTTCTCGAGAAAAAGGACTATGCCATGTGAACAAAAACATCTGCTAAATTCCTTTATCATTTTTGAGCACCTGGGATCTAGGCACTGTTTTCCAGGTTAGGAAAGTCATGACTGCACCAGTGCGATAGAGCATTTATAGGCTTTAAGCAGTCAAGCCAGAAGTCTGGAATGCAGGGAGCAAAAACTGCCCAACCCTGAGATGACGTGCCTCTCCGGATGGTGCTGACTGGTAACTTGGCAACCTACCCGATGAACGCCAGACCTCTAAACAACAACACGACACCTATGTTTATACCAGCACATCACAGAGACTCTTAAGGGAATTTGTTTCTCGAACTGTTGATTTCGTACTCTACTTTGCTTACCTGTTGCCGGAGTTGGTCCCTGGAGAGGCGGAATAATCTTCTCTGGCTCCTCCCTTCCAGCAAAGCATCCTGCAAGGTTCCCAGAGGCTTCTCCACGACTACTGCCCATTGGCGGGGTCTCCGCAGGCTGGAAAGCACTCGCCTTCCCTGTAGAAGCACTCTCCAGCTGTTCGTGCCCTGGGCCCGCCTCGGAAGGACAGGGCAGTGACATGTGACTGATTTCCCCCTCTGTCATCAGTTCTCCCGAGGCCTTGACTCGTTCTATGACAGCATCCACTATGCGACTCGCAGCCTCCTCAATCAAGTCCGCTGTCTCAGGCAGAAGCACGGCTTTGGCAGCGACGGTGCACGGCATAGGGGCAGCATCCCTTCCCCTGCCTGGGGCCTTGTCACCACGGCTTGAGAGCTCTGTCTCTGTGGGGTGCTCTTTGGCAGCAGGCTGCGGCGGGTTGTGATGCGCTTCCTCATCCACCTGTGTCTCCTTGGAGTCGCCTGTGCTACGGCTGCCATCTGCTCCCCCCACCTTCCCCTTCTCCCAACCCAGGGACACGACCTCTGGGGGTGCGGCGCCCTGAGGGTCAGTCACACCTTTGTCCGGTAAAGCTCCCGGCAAACCCAGGATCATATTCTTCTCCTGGCTCGAAGAGACTTGCGGAATCTGGATGTCTGGAGCGTTGTGTGGTGTATCCTTTCTCCCGGTCCCAGTGGTGCCTTGCAGAGCACCGACCACGGCACCATCCAATGCTGCATTTCCACTCACCTCACAAGCAGTGGTCTTCCCCTGGGACTGAGTGTTTTTCACCTCAACATCCAGAGCAGAAGATTGCTCACAATTAAGAACCTCGAACCCATCTGGTAACAGATTTGGCAATGGAGGTGAGCTGTTCTGCTCTGTACCTGAGGCCTCCTGGCTTGAGTCTGCAGCCAGACTCGCTCCTGGTGGCACCAGGCTCTGTGCAGCCCCACCTTCAATCAGCTGTGCGACTGGTGGGGCCACTTCCTTGTTATGTTTAGTTTCTGCGTGAAGACAGGCCAAGGGTGTGCCCAGTGAATTACCGTTCCGAGGAGCTCTGTCCTCATCACAGACAGCTGAGCCAGGTTCTTCATGGAATCCCGGGGCCTCTTGTCCAGGAGGTGGTGTTCTCGGCTCTTCCTGCAACGTTCCTGAATGAAGAGTGTTGTCCTTAATGGAGGAACAGGTCACTGCTTTATCCTTGTCTTCTGGTCCCTGAGCTGCAGTGCTCTCTGGAACCACCTGATCTTTCCCTTCTTCAGTCAAAGCGGAATCAGAGGCCAAAGCGGCCTGACCCACATGGAGCAGGGAAGAGTCAGTGACCCCCTCGACGATATTCAGCACTTCAGGGTCTGCTGAGAGGCAGGGACGCTCACACTCCGCACCAGGTCCTATGGGACTGGTATTGCCCATGCTGGGCTGAAGATCTAGAGCAGAGGAGGGTGTGCACAGGCCCGCTACACTGTCTTCTGCTGGCTGCTTCTCCAGATCATTCGAGTCTCCATCTGGGCCATCTCTACAGTCTGTATGTGGTTCAAGAGTTGCTGTTCCTTTTTCATTCTGGGAGGAGGGGACAAGAGAAAGTGCGTCATCTTTGGTTACTGATTCACTGCCGGGACTGCCTGTCAGAGAGAAAGTCCTGCCTGATATCACTGCCTGGTCTGACACCCGTTCTTTCTCAGCTTTGGGGACAAGAGCATGTGGATGTGGAACTACCTCAAGCATATCTGCTAAAGGTGTTTCTAGTTTCGAATCTTTTCCTTGGCTTTCTTTATCCAAAACTTGGAGAGGACAAAAATCCACATGTTCCTGGGTGTCTCCATCAGGGTCAGGGGTGACCGTGTTAGCCTGTGGGCCTTCCAAGCAGCTGGCAGTGGGCAGTGGTTGTGTGTTGAGCAGCCCTGTGGTGGTGCCTTCAGGCTGGGTAACTATGTCATCACAGTGTTCTACAGCCAACACACCACTAGAAGTCCCCGTGTTCTGTCGACATGCAGAGGCAGCACAAAGTTTATCATCTCCAGTTGTAGAACAGATGGGTGATTTGCTGTTTTGGCTTTGAACATGAGATGAATCCGTTTCTGATTTCTGGTTTGGCATAACATCTTTTTGCGGCCTGGGAAAGGTTAAATCAGAGGGTGATAATGCCACACACATGCTGGCTAAGGGAGTGTCAAGCTCGAGACCTTCTGAAATCTCATCTTTTGCAGCAGCTAGAATTAACTGAGAGTTCTGAGCCCCTGGAGCATCAGCACTCTCTTCACGACTTCTAGAAGTTTCCGTTTCTGCAGTGCTTTCATCAATGGCAGTTTCTTCATCACTAACGACAAGTAAAGACTCAGCAGGCTTGTCAGCAACCAGGGAGCCAGAGGCAGAGACACCATTTGGAACACTGGCTTTATCCATAGGCTCGTCTGTGACTTTTAGGTCAGAGGCTCCAGCTGTGCTGATATTAGAGTCCTCAAATCTTTCCTTCATATTCTCCCCTGCTGCAAGCACATTCCTCTGGATGGTGGCCTCTGGGTTCACGAGACTGCGTTCCGTTTCCCTTGCAGTGTCTGGGACACTGGCACCTGCTGGTGATGGGACCACCAGTTCACCTCCAGAGAAAGACTGGGCCGTGCCGGGCTCCAGGGCTACGCCTCCCTGCAGGACGTGGCCTCCACTGCCTGGAGACTCCTGGTCTGTGGTCATTGCCGACGATTTTGTTCCAGTTTCTTCATTTCTGACTCCACAGGATGGAAGGCCTTCTGTGTCCTTTCCTTTGCAATCAGGTGTGCTCTGACAGCAGCTGTCAGGATCAGACGTAGTCCCAGAGTCCACGATAGGTGCTGGCTCCACCTCGTCTCCTTTGCTCTCCACGCCTGTATTTTTCTTCCTACAGGAAGAGTCTGTATTCTCTTCCTTAACCACACTTGACAAATCATAGGAACTTTCAATCTGCCCCACAGTGCTCCCATGGCAGCACTGAGAGCTCTCAGCGCCTTCAGGAGAAGCAAGCTGCTGGCTGGCTGTGGGCTCTGATGCACCGGGAAGAAACTGACCATCTGTATCTTGGTCACTGGGCAGACTTGAAGGTTCTTGTGCTGTCACCACTGAGGGCATAAGACTGTCCATCTGTGTGAGGTTTGTTTTCTAGGAGGAAATGGAAGATATTTAAAAAAAAATTGTCCGGGGGAAAAGATGTCACTGACACCTATAAGCAAAAATTCTGTTGGAGAGAACTCAGTAGCATTCCAGCCTCTCAAGTCACAGGATAAGCCAACCTAAATAAAAATAAATTCTCTCTTGTTCCTGACATTAATTTCCTCTTATAGTTGAATATCCACTAGAATGATAAAAATGGCAAGAATAATACAATATGACTATTTTCTATATTATGAACTTATTTTAGAAAACAGATAAAAACTGAGCCTCAGAAGAGCTCAGTGGCTATCTTCAAATGAGCAGCTGAGAAAGATACTTTTTATAGGGGCTTTAGAGGGGCAGAGGCTGCTTCCATCCCACCTCATATATACAAGTAAAAACAAATCCTGGCCAGTCTGGTAAACTCTCTTCAATCACAAGGCACAGACATATGCTCCCATGCCCTAAATTCTCACTGAGGAGTTACACAGCATCCTTTAATCTCCAAAATATGCTCCGTTCAATCTAGTTTAACAATTTTAGTTATGGGGTTATAATTTCAAAAAGAGTGGCATGGTCGATTCTTTCACCTCTTGATAAAAGCAGTTCCTCTGTTCCTCTAATACTGAATATTAAATAAATAAGAATATATTGAACTAGTAGTACCTAATTCTTGATTATTCTCAGATGGTACTGTGCTTTGAGGATATTATAGGTCATCTCAAAAATAGTTTTTGCAACTTGAAAAACAGATGTAACCAACTATACAGGAATGGTTAAAACAATCATGGTTAATCAACCTGATGGAAAATGCTACGCTGTTATATAAGTGTTAACTATGAAGACCACAGTGAAATAAGGAAAAGATATTTATAACATAATGTTTAAGAAAATAAACAAAACTTATAGTTAATCTAAGGTTATAATTATGCAAAAACTACAAGTACACGTATATAAGACTTAGGAAAAAATGGAGAAAAACAAACACAGCTGATCTTTAGAGTGGGTTTACCTTTATATCAAAATTTCGGGAATCCTTAAAATGATACTATTTTTTTTCAACACATAAAAACTATTTTGCTCTCTTTTTTTTTTTGGCTGCACTGCGCACCTTGCGAGATCTCAGTTCCCTGACCAGGGATTGAACCCAGGCCATGGCAATGAAAGCGCAGAATCCTAACCACCAGGCCTCCAGGGAAGTCCCAAAACTATTTTTATAACACCTGGTTTGCTCTTCGCTCATTATCTGATCTACTACAAGAATCTCACGCAAATCCACCATGCACTGTCATCTCATTCACTTACCCATTCAGTTCCTGTGTCGAGCACTTACAGTACTCCATCATCAGCCGATTCCTGTCTACTCACTGGGTCTGATGTAAAAGTTCACACATGTAAGTGTAAAACGAGTTACGCTCACTGAAGTCCTTCTAATAATAGAGTACACGAAAAATGAATTTTCACTGAAAGCGTCTGTGCTATGCTCCTTAGGGTATTCAAAGTGGCTTGCTTCCCTTCCTGCTGAGAGTGTAACTGACTCCAAAAAAATTATGAAAGCAGGTCATTAAATTTAATAAAGGGTGAACATTACAGAACAGAGATTTGCAGAAAAAAGTTGTCTTGCTTGAAAAATTTTAGATGCTCCTAACACAAGCATCTTCTCAGTTTTAATTTCTCATGGTTTCCTGTAAAATATTCCCACACCTTGTAGGTAGCTTTGGCATCTACTAAGTGCTGTTTTCAAATGGACTATCATTCACCCAGTAAGAAGAGCCCTAAAGGAAAACCTGACCTTCCGGCAGTCTCTTCAGAGGAAAATAAAATGACACCTATTCTGGAACAGATATGACTCGGAGAGGCAGAGGCAGGTACGTCTACAACCTGCTATGAAGTGTCCTGGCCTGCTGCTCTCCGAAACAAGCAAGGCCTGCTCCCAAAGCAGGCTCTGGCCTTGAGCTGACCCCAGATGACCTTAAATGAAATTACTGCCAAGCTTTTTCCAAATCAAATCAACTCTGAAATAAAATGGGTGGAAAAATTATCTAAACTTAGCCTTTCAGATGTCGTGGCCAAGAGAGATGTACTCATGTGACGTTTATATTATCCATAATAAATGCTACCAGGGAGTATGTAATGTTTTTATGTCTGGCAACAACTTTATCTTGAAGGCTTGAGTGGATTATAAAATCTTTATTGTTTTAGTGATCTTTCTACCACACAACTACCAATTTAAATATAGTAACACAGTCATCACTCATTGAAATAGCTGTGAAAAGGCTCCATTTCTGAGCATATTTGGTTCTTATTCTTCAGCAAAAATCTCAGAAACTGTTTAGCTCATTTCGTTTTATAAAGTTAAACCAACAAATTTATAGAGTTAAATAAATTTCCTTTTAAGCCAGGAAAATTTAGTTCTAGTTGTTGCATATTTCTGTATCTGCAAGGTGTATGTGTGTCTTTCGTTATTTTAAAAGCCTGGCCAAAAAAAAAAGAAAAATTCTCGCAGTCTCCTATTGGTACTACCCCAGTGCTGAGCTCTGTCTCTATAAATGCTAACATCTAATATAGCTAAAACTGCTTTACAGGTTTCACAATCTTTGAGGGAAGCACTGTTATGTTCTAATTATAGTAAGGCTCATTGGGGGAAGGGGTGAGGGCACAAAAGCCTGAAAATGGAAATTTTCTGTCTTACCATTAGCTGCTGTTGGATGTTCATAAGTTTAAAAATATGTCCAGTGCAACTGTCTCCAGGAAGTGGGGGTTCCTGGTGTGGTTCAGACTCAGAGGTTAATGTATAGACATCCAGCTCTCGGTGATGCCTCACAGAACAGTCTCCATAAGGGATTTCATAGGATAAACTGCTCCAGGAGTCTGGTTCTCCAGTATCCTCCCTGGAAGCAAGCAAACTCTGGTTAATATATATGTATATTCTATACATAATATACATGAATATATTATAATATTACTATATAATAACATATATATATATATGTGTATACAATATACATATATATGTATTCTGCCTCCCAGGCAAAGGTTTAACCCTCTAAGTCTTATGCAAAATTTTGAACCTCATTGCTCTTTGAGGCTCTGCAGCAGAAATTTGGTTTGCACAGTTCCCCAGTAATTCAGGCAAATAACTAACTGTTTCATTCTCTTCATAAGAGGTCATAAATGGGCTAAATGAAAACTGCAGGATTCCTCCCTAAGGATGTTCTTTTGATCAAGATAAAGAGAAGACTGGGATCCTAAAACAGTTAATATTATGCTCACAACCAAATAATGAGGAAATGTAAGGAGGATGGTTTTGCCCTGGTTTTCAAAAAAAGCAAGGCTTATGAAGTGTTTCTCTTAAAATGGGTTATACCATATGCTAAATGCAGTTGCTCATATTGGGAAGGGAAGAACTAATCAATCCAATCCGTGCAAGGGCACTCCAATTTTTGTTAAAGATAGGTGGAGGAAGCACTCTCAAAATTCTCGAAGTCAACTATATAGAGGAAAACTATCAATATTATAATGCCTTATCATACTATACTTGTCAATATAATTATCAAATCCTATTTTGAATGAAGCACTTGGTTCCAAGAACTTTAAGCTATAACTTTAAATTTAAAAGACAAACAACTTTGCTCAACTCACATCATTATAGATACACCTCATATTCAAATAAAGCCGACAAATGCCCAGTATGTAAAAAAGCATTTCTGGGATAGGCCTCAAAACATGAATTCTCTTTACGTGGTTCTAATGAACCAGTACACTGATATGGTATCCCAGAGATTCTGGAAGAAGGTGGAAGGTAGTGTTTGAGATCATTATCATGTTTTAAAATAAAAAATAAAACTAAAGAATTAAGAACTAATAGACATGCCATCCACTGACAAATATGAGAGGGAAACATTACTTCAACTCTCTCTCCAGTGTTCTGTCTACTAAATCATACCTGTCAGTTCTTAACAATTCACCAGAGAATAACTGGAATTTGAAAGCTAAAAATATGCTATAGTGGAAAACCTGTAACAAACTGGAGAGTCATACACTGGCTGAAGGTAACAATTAAGGCTGCTCCAAAAGAAAACTATTATAATTTCCATACTCAAGAGTGACTCCCAAACAGTTGCTTAAAATGAACTTAGCATATGCTATGCTAAATGTTTCATGCATTTACCAAGCTGCTCTACACTGAGCAAAGTGACCTCAAATAGAAAAGTACCTAAACGATACTCACTTAAAAGTTCAACTGAATGACTCAAGAAGTCAATCAGCTCCACCAAGTGAGGGGGAGGCAACGTCTCTGTAAATTCAACTTTGGAGCTTGGGTTGACATTGTCACTAACTCTGCTTAACTGTCTGACAAGGCATTACTGGCATATCTGCTTACTCAGATTACCACTTATAGCCATGCTCCAATTTAAAAAAAAAAAAAGGTATTTGAAAACAAACTTGATTTATACACCACCACTGAGTGTGAACCAAATACAACAAGCTAGGAGGGAACTGTTTGCCAAGGCAGAGGCAATTAAATAGTGATACAGTCCATTCCCAGCAAGATGGAGTTTTCTACCAACCTTGCCACTATTAATTCTCAAACTGCTTCTTTTCTAATATCTAAACCTTGGGAAATTGCCTTCTGTAACCACAAACTATTTATCTCCTACCTCTCCCATGCTCTCCCCTTCCAGAAGAATGTGCTTTTGTTGCCACAAGTGCTAACCCTTCAATCTCCCAATTCATCGTCCCTGTGGATTTTTGTTGCTTCCTAGCCCACCTAGAAACCAAAGACTAGTTAATGCAATTATTCTCCCACTGGCTTGCATGAATATCTGCTGCTATTGACACTCTTCAAACCCATCGTGCCTGTAGGTCTGGGTAAACCCCACCATTCAGCAAGTATTTGTGCCAGTATTCTTGGTGCTGGTGATACAAACGAAAATCCTTGTCCTGTTGAAGCATATATACTTAGCAAGGGAGACAAAAGCAATCAAGATAAATAAAACACCTAGAATTCTGGAAGACAGCAAGTGTGGTGGAGAAAATAAACCAGAGATGAGGGCTGCAATTTGAAATGTGGTGGGTCAGGGAAGGCCTCACCGAGGTGACATTTAAGCCAATGCACTGTCTGCTCTGTATTCAACACTGTATAAAACCTTGGCTGGATCCACTTGGCAAAGTTCTATGACTAAGAATGTTTACTGCAACATTAGGTGTAATAGTACTAAAGACTGGAAACACCCTAACCGAGTCAGTAACTAGAGGGATGTTTGGTAAATTAAAGAACAGATCTACAGACTATTATGGAGCCATTAAATATAACTGAAAAAACAGTTCAATAACATTGAAATCTATATTCAGTGGAATAAGCAAAATAAAAAGAGCAAAAAATATAAGTATAGACAGTAAACTGCACAATAAAAATAGTGTCAAGGTGGCTGGGTTATAGGTTTTCTTCTTCTCTGGGATTTTAATTAATGTCTTGAATAATTTTTTTAAGTTCCTATTCAGCCAGGCCTCGCTGCTGCTCTGTAATGCTTCTTACTCATGTGTGTTAATCCATCCCCACGGGGGTTACCAAAATGTTCTATAATTTCCTCAAAGGCCTAACATTAACCTTGTCTACTTCATTCTCAGGTGACCTTTTCTCCCATCTTAGTGAAAAGCTTGAGGCCATCTAACATGAACTAAACCCATCTTCAATCCACCCAAAAATGCCTGTGCCCGTCTCCTCTAACTTCAGGGCACCTCTCTATGCAGTGGGTTTGCTCTGTTCCACACCCCCGTCCTTAGGTAACTGGCTCAGTAATCACTCCCTGGATGCCTATAGTTTTCCACCTGCTTCTGGACTAGCTCCTTCCCCATCCACCTGCAAGTACCATGAAAACCTCACCAGTAGACACAGCAGAGGCAGGCAAAGGGATTACTGCACAGGCGCCCGCAGCAGCAGCAGCAATCTTTACTCAGCCCTGCAGACCAGCGGTTCTCTCTGAGGAATCCAGCCCCCAGGGGACATCTGACAATGTCTGGAGACATTTTTTGTTGTCACAACTTGGGGATGGGGAGGGGTCCTACAATGCACAGGACAGCTCCCTAGAAGAAAGAATCATCGGGCCCAAACTGCCAGTGGTGCTGGTGTTGAGAAATCCTGCTGTAAACCCCCGAACCCCTTTCTGTCTGCCCTCCTCTTCCTTCCCTTCTACCTCCTTACCAGCCATTTGAACAATTAAAGGCTTTGCGCCTACTCCCTCCCACTGCTACTAAAATTCTGTCTCGGGTTCCACTGACAAAACAAATCTCCAAATCCAATGGCTTTTCTTTGTCTCCACTGTCCTTGAGTTTTGTAGCATCTTAAAATGGTGACCTGATTCTTCTTTTGACATTTATTCTCACTTGACATTCATAAAGAATCATCCTATTCACCCACTGCTTTCTCTGGCTTTTTCTTCTTCTTCTCACATCTTAGATGTGAACAGATGTCAACTTCCTGAACTTGGTCTTCTATTAAATGGTAGGCACTGTGCTAGATGCCAGGGCTACAAGGTTAAATATGATACCTTTCTCAAGAATAATGTAAACACACAGCCTAAGGTCAAACATGAATTACTATTAGATAGCCATAGTTTGGCCTACTGGTGTTACTGTCACCTCCATGGAAACGAAAAGCAGAAACAATCTCATGGGAGTTTTACCCTTATGAGTGTGGCATTTTATGCACTAAATATACCATATTTCATCAAAATTACAATGCTATTACTTGTAAAAGCAACATCATTTTCTGTATTACTAAGAAGGAAAAGAACTGTTGTGAGTTAAATTATGACACAAGTTAGAAAAATTTACATCTTAAAAGAGATAATACAGGGAATTCCCTGGCAGTCCAGGGGTTAGGACTCCTCGCTTTCACTGCCGAGGGCGCAGGTTCGAACCTTGGTTGGGGAACTGAGATACTGCAAGCTGCGTGGTGTGGCCAAAGGAAAAAAAAAAAGAGAGAGAGAGATAACAGAGTATAAATACAGTCAACTGTCCCTCTGAATACTGGTATGGGTGATACAAACAGTTCAAATGAACAAACAGTTCCAACATCAACTGCTTAACTTCATTCGCCTGTGAGTCCCAAGCCTGCAACAAACGGACAGCAGATACAAGTGAAAAGGGCAGCTCAGAGGCTTTAGACAGACTTAAACACCTAAGACACTAGTTTTCAAACTTTTAAGTAGCTGAACAGTTTCAAATAAAGCCACATGCAGAAACAGAGTTGCTCTGGTGATAGGGGCAGTAGAGGGAAGGAAAGGCAAAGCCCAGCCCTCCCTCCAGCCACCATCCCTCCTAGGTGGGTTGTGAGACTGATACTAAACCCAAGGAGTAGCTAAATGTTCTTAATTCCCAAGGTACAGGCTTTCTTTATGTACAACTACCACATTTCCCACTTTAAGGTCATTCTCCTTGTTTAGTCTCCTTTGCACTTGTAGAATAACTACTCCATATTCTCCTGATTGAAGCCCTTTGTATGCTTACAGTTAGTAATTAAGTTGACCCCTCGGCTTTGTATTTCTGCCATGGAGAAGAATATGCCTGGGTATCTAAAATTTACCTTAGAAATACTCACAAAGCTTTTATGTAATCAAATCAAGTCTGGCAGGACAGAAAAGCACATCCATGAATGCACTAGAAATTCTAGTTATTTCAGCTGGTGAATTAAGAGGCACCATAGCCTCAGCTGAGGCTTTTTTAAAAAATGAGTGAAAGGGAAATCTGTAGATGAAGGAGTATAAATGCTGCGGGAAGGTTTACAGAGCTCTCCACGACCTTTCATTTTTCACCCCTATGAGGACACCACCACACTGAACAAAGAAGAGGGTATTTTTACTACCAGTTGTGGCAACTGTGCAGTATAGGCATTATTTCATTACTACGACATCAGATGGTACTGGCGTAGAATTTCTTAGATTGTTACATTCAACCACATCCCAGATCAGACTTCAAGATATAAGGACTGATATTATGATTACTGGAAACTTTCAATCATCCTGTCAGTAAGGCAATTAATATTGCTTCCAACCATTCTCAGGCACCTTGAATTTCATCTGGAGTATCCAGCACAGTTCCAAGTGCAGTCTCCCACCTCTGAGCCCTGAAAGACTTGTTCTGCACCGTAACCTTTTCTTCATTCACCTGTAACCCCCTAAGGAGGAGCAGGACCATACACCTTCTGACTTGCTGGGTCTCACTGCTCTGCTTCATCTCCTGACACATTGTAGGTACTCAAATATTTGTTGGGATTTCACTCCAGGGCAAAAGAGTAGGGATATTCTTTATAAAAATGGTTTGAGATCACTAAGAACTCACTCTCTGTGAGAGGACAGATAACCTAAAGAAGTAATTCTAGTAAGACCCAATGTAGTGGCAGTAATGACTTAAAAGGTCTAGCTGGTAAAGGAGACTAAAAAGTCATGACAACTGAATTCAGTATATGATAAAGATCAGGAGGAAAAAACATTGCTTGAAAGTATATTTTTGGCAGCTGGTGAAAAGTGAATATAAACTATATATTAGATAATCATAATATATTAATGTTATATTACTGATTTTGATAACTGCCCTGTTATAAGAACATGCTGAAATAATTAGGAATAAAGGGGCATGATGTCGGCAACAACTCTCGAAAGAGTTCAGTAAAATTCTATCCATCTATCTACACACACAGATAAAGCAAATAAAACATTAACAATTGGTGGATTTAGGTGAAGGATACACAGTGGTTCACTGTACTATTCTTCAATTTTTTTAAATTAATTAATTAATTTATCTTTGGCTGCATTGAATTTATTCATTGCTGCACGCAGGCTTTCTCTAGTTGTGGCGAGCGGGGGCTACTCTTTGTTGCGGTGCACGGGCTTCTCATTGTGGTGGCTTCTCTTGCTGTGGAGCACGGGCTCTAGGTGCGCAGGCTCAGTAGCTGTGGCACACGGGCTTAGCTGCTCCGCAGCATGTGGGACCTTGCCGGACCAGGGCTCGAACCCGTGTCCCCTGCATTGGCAGGGAGATTCTTAACCACTGTGCCACCAGGGAAGTCCCATTGTACTATTCTCACACCTTTTCTATGAGTTCAAAATTTTTCACAACAAAAAGTTAAATATAAAACATCAATTAAAAGAAAGGCATAGGGTAGTAATTCTTTCACTATTCTATGATTACTATTTACTTCAGGCAGGGAAGAAACTAATATTTGGGTATCTACTAAGAGACAGGCACCCTGATACCCCATATATTTAATCCTCATTCGAGTCTTTCAAAGAAGTGCTATTTCTAGTTCAGAGGAGGGGAAACTGAGACTCAGAAATACTAATTCATTTGCTTAAGATATAACACATACATCAGACTTTGATAAATCTGGCTTCAAATGACAAATTTTACCACTTAGGAGAAGTAAGCATTTGGGCTAGATATGTAGTCTCTTTGAGTATGTATCATAATCTGTAAAAAGACAGTAAGAGTCCCTTTAAAAGTTGCAGTGGTAATTAAAGGGGACAGGAAACAAAGTATCTAATAACGCCTGGCACACAGGAGGCAGTCAGTAAACCTTAGTACTCAAATATATAATGGAGTAACATATCTGGATCCATGTTGGACTGACCCCAAAGCCTGTACTCTCCCCCCACACACACACCCCTAATGCTGCACTGCTTCCAGTGGAAAGGGCTGGTCTTTAATAGAAGCTCATCAGGTGCCACAGCAGGAAGCACTGAGGGTCATCTGAAGGCAGGATGGAGCAAAGAGGCCTTTAGGGGAAACATTTCTTCACGAATTAAAAGAATGTCCACTCCAGGCAGAACATTTTTCAACACACAAGCATTCTCCAATGAAAAGTTCTAAAGTCTGCCCTCTTCTGAGTTTCTCACAGAATGAGCAAATCAACCACAGTCATTCTCCGGTGTCTGGTGAGACTCTGACAAAGTGCAGGACAAATCGCAGAGCCCACATTCTACCTAGCTATTTTCAAAATGAGCACATTCTACTCACTTGAAGGACAGTATCAACTTGGGCATTTATCCCTTCAATCTTTTTCACAAATGACACCCCCAAACTGTTTACCACATTTTCCATAAAACTGACACCAATCAGTACCTACCTTTTCCTAATGGGAGAAAATATTCTACTCACCATAAGAAATCACCACAAATTCATCTAATTATGTTTAATTTAGATTTCCCTAGAGGCTAAATCACCAGGCAATATGAGGGGAAAAGCATGGGTATTGAGGTCTGCGTAGAATCTCATTTATGCCATGATCTGATCTAAGAAAAATTATTTAGCTTCTATGAGCCAGAGGTTTTTTCCATCTGCTTTTTAAAAAGTGGGATAATACTAACTTTCTTACAGAGTTGTTTTAAGGATTAAAAGATATATGGATAGAGACAGCCTTACTATATATATGCCTAGTTAAGTACTCATTAAATATTGGGTTCTATTTCCTTCCACAAGCAAGGGGTACAACATAACCACTCTCTTTTACAGCTAAATTTAATTATTTAACAATGTGTCAAATACTGAGCTGTGTGTTTTACATATCACCTAATTTATTCTTTTAACTATCCTGTGAGGGAAGATACTATTACCCCAATTTGCAGATGAGGAAACTGAAACTGTGAGAAATTTAATAACTTGCCTAACAGTCTGTTAAGCCAGAATTTGGGCTGATATTCTAAACCACCACACAAAACTACCTCTGCTGCCTTTTTTTTTTTAATTTAATTTAATTTATTTTTTTATACAGCAGGTTATTATCCATTTTATATACATCAGTGTATACATGTCAATCCCAATCGCCCAATTCATCACACCACCATCCCCAACCCCCCGCAGCTTTCCCCACTTGGTGTCCATACGTTTGTTCTCTACATCTGTCTCTCAACTTCTGCCCTGCAAGCCGATTCATCTGTACCATTTTTCTAGGTTCCACATATATACGTCTCTGCTGCCTATTTTGCACTAGAAAATGCAGACCAATGAAACAAACTAAATATTTTTAACATATGGACTTTGGAGGATTAAGTTTTGGAGATGCAAGTTCTAGATTGTTGTGCATTGTGGACATGGGTATAGTTTGTGGTCCACGGCTTTTGTGGTCATTCTTCTCTGTTCCTTTTCACTCTGAGGGGCTACTTGGGCTCTCTTACTCTATGGTTCCATGACTTTTGGAATACCTTGCTCCTCTAACAGTCGAAGTTCTCTATTTTCTAGCTTCACCTTATTACACTGCTTTCAAATCCTGAAAAATAATTTTTTTTTTTTTTTTTTGGCGGTACGTGGGCCTCTCACTGTTGTGGCCTCTCCCGTTGCGGAGCACAGGCTCCGGACGCGCAGGCTCAGCGGCCATGGCTCACAGGCCCAGCCGCTCCGCGGCATGTGGGTTCTTCCTGGGCCGGGGCACGAACCTGTGTCCCCTGCATCGGCAGGCGGACTCTCAGCCACTGCGCCACCAGGGAAGCCCCCTGAAAAATAATTTTTAATACCTACCATGATACTAGTTATATTTACATCAATATCTAATATACCAACATTCACAGGGTAAGTAAAAATTAGTCAAGTTTATACTAGATTAACATCTAAATATTTATTGATGTGATCAAGCTACTTATTTGTTGACTGTTCTTACTTAATCAGATTTAAGCCACCAACCTAATTCAACAAACTCTCAGGAATTAATTTTCAGATGCAATGTTAAGTCTAATTTTCCCACTAAAGCAAAGTTCTTAATCTTAACTGCATTTTAGAATTACCTGGAGAGCTTTTAAAAATCCTCATGTCCAGATCACACCTCACACGAACTAAATAAAAATCTCTGGAGGAGGCACTGAGGTATCAATATTTTTTAAAGGTTCCCAGGAGATTCTAACGTATAATTAGAATCCCCATGTGATTCTAATGTGCAGCTAAGGTTGTAAAACACCACATTAAAGTAACCTACAGGTCCCAATTCATTTACATAAGTATAGCTAAGGCTAGCAAGACTGCAATGAATACTAGAGTTGTTAATATATCCTTTGACCTAATTATACAGTTCCCTGGAATTTATCCTATATAAATAATTTAACAGAAATAAAAATCAGTAAGTAAAAAATGAGGCTCACTGCAGCATTCATTAGTTAATTTCTGGGTTTTTTAAGATTAAAATTAACATTCAATGTTAAATGGTTTAAATACTCATGATAAACAAAATATTTTAGATCGCCTAAAAGATAATTATAAAGACCAGAGAAATAGATTAAGAGGATGAAACAGTGAAAAAGTATCAGAATACAAAACAGAATATCAGCTGCAACTATTTAAGCAATTCCATGCAATGTGGGACGTAATATCTGATAATAAAATAAACCTGTCTTCTGGTGGCAGCATTATGAATAATTTTGTTATGTAAACGTAATTGTTTAAAAAAATGCAATTCTTCCCTCCCTGTTATCTTTCTTGCTTCTGGCCTAAGTCAAAGACAGAGGCAGCTTAGTGCAGGCATTGTCGAGAGTTGCATCAAGGGAACATGGAGATATAAACCACAACACAGGGACTTCCCTGGTGGTCCAGTGGTTAAGAATCCACCTTCCGATGCAGGGGACACAGGTTCGATCCCCGGTTGGGGAACTAAGTTCCCACATGCTGCAGGGCAACTAAGCCCCCACGCCACAACTACAGAGCCCATGCACTCTGGAGCCTGCGGCCCACAACCAGAGAGCCTGTGAGCTGCAACTACTGAGTCCGCGCACTGTGGAGCCCGCGTGCCACAACTAGAGAGGCTATGCACTCTGGAGCCCACGTGCCACAGCTAGAGAACCCGTGTGCCGCAACTACTGAGCCTGTGTGTTGTGGAGCCTGCGTGCCACAACTAGAGAGCCTGTATGTCGCAACTACTGAGCCCAAGTGCCGTAACTACGAGCCCACATACCACAACTACTGAGCCCGCATGCCACAACTGGAGAGAAGCCAACGCACCACAACTAGAGAGAAGCCCATGCACTGCAATGAAAGATCCTGCGTGCTGCAACTAAGACCTGACACAGCCAAGAATAAATAAATATTTAAAAACAAAAAAAACCACAACCCAGAAGTCTCAGCTTGGACTCTGATACAGTTACATTTAATTCATCCCCAGAACAACACCAGGCACTTCAAACAGATCTTCAGCTAAGAAGCAACCCAGATGGATCAATTTCTACTCACTCAGTAATGCATCCTCTCTTTCTCAGCCCCCTCACTTCCCAGATGACTTTAGGTCAGCTAAATGATGGAGATTTCTATTTAAATATTACTGGGTTTATCCTTATATAAAGATAGATTGATCTCTCATAGAACTTATGATTCTCTGCCTATTCCATGACAGTTATTGGCTTAATACCTACTTATGTATGTCCTTTGCCTACAAAGTGCCTGATGTTACTTAATAAGAGTGAGAAACACAGGCACGTGGGAATTATTTTGAAAGGGAGAACATCACTGTTGACTAAAATTAAATTCTAGGTTGGGAAAAGAGACAGAAATGCTTACAAAATAGTCTGAAACTTGGGAAGAAAAATAGAACTGTATGAAGTAACTTCAGACAGATGACAGAAAACAAATCAGGAAGAAAAATCCAATATCCAACTATTAGAAGAGAGGTAATATGTCTTTAAAATGTTAGTTTCTTCTTCTTTAGCTTTCTCATGGAGCAAACACACAAACAAAATCAAACAGCAACCCTATATGTTTACCGATTTAAATAACTTATTCATAATAGAGGGAAAGGAACGCACATCCATTTTTTCCAATCTTATTTCTGACAAGCACTTGAAACTCAATATGATAGAAAGACTAAGAGCTAAATATGAATCCCAAACTCCAATGTAATGGTGACCATTAAAATCAGTTGAGTAACAGGCTTCCAACAGTGAAGATTCCATGATTCTATAGATAAGCTATTTGTTCTACTTATAGAAACTGATAACTTTAATACAAGTCATCACTCTGTAAACTAGCTTTTCCAGTTCAGGAAAAAGAAAAAGAATTTTTGTTCATTAATCTGGGCAGGACTCTTATCTTCAGGCATGAAGTTCATTTGACTTTATAGCAGGTTACTGTCATTAAAATTTAAGAAAAGAACCCATACTTAAGTCCAATAAGCTTCTAATGATCGTGTGTATTTTTATAAACCCCACTGCCCTTATTCAACACTTTTCATAATTCAATTGATGAAATGGATTAATCTTACTTAGAAGCAGTTAGATAAGTAAAATAAGTCAAAATAAAGACTAGTCACAGACAGATGTGACTTTTTTTCAGGTCTCCTCTAAGTTGCTACTTTTGCAGAAACCATAAAACATTGATCTACTCTCCCTGATTACAGAACTATACAATAAGTAGATTAAATGTGTCAGATGAGAACTTCTCAAACTATGAATTTCCAATTCATCACAGAAGTAAAAATTCTAAAAATTACTAGAAAAACAAAATTTACAAGATAAAAAACTTATGCCCAAAGTTTTAATAGATTCAGTAGACATATAATTACTCTGTCAAATTACTATTAAAAGTTTCTAAACACATACAGTACTCTCATTATACATTATACTGATCTCATCATGGACCAGTGACAAAGAGTTGGCAGATCAGCCCTGATCCAGGGCCTCCCTCATTTTGAACAGCAGTGTGTTATACGACAGAGATCCCTCCAGACTGCGAGGAACCATATTTTACATTCTTAACATCTAGAGACCCTGGAGAGAAGTGGCAACAGAAAGGAAAGTCATGGCATAGACTGGAATATGGAATGTGGTACCAGCTACGGACCCACTGGACAAGTTTCCTTTTGTCCCAAGGTATACTTCACATTGTCCTGGAAAAGCTGAAAACTAACTCAATAATATTCAAGAGTATTTTAAAAGTTCAATCCCAAACAGTGTTTATAATTATTATTTTTAGAAAATCAAAAGCACCTAAAAAATCCACTTTAACAGACACGTCACCAAGAACTTCTGCAATTTACTGACATGATTTCCTTTAACCAAATGTGAAATACCAGGAAACTAATCACTGTACATAATAAAAATGATACAGTTGACCCTTGAACAACACAAGTTTGAACTGCACAGGTCCCACATATACATGGATATTTTTCAATAAAGACGTATAGTACTACACAATCTGCGGCTGCTTGAATTTGAGGCTGCGCAACTGCAGATATGGATGGCCAACGATGGCACCTGAGCATCCATGGATTTTGGTATCAGTGGCAGGTCCTGGAACCAACCCCCCATGGATACTGAGGGACTACTGTACACTGTAAAGCAGTACCCAGCTTTTCAGAGCTCTTTCATTATAAATACCATTTTTAATATTCCAAGTGATAAGGCTGATGTTCTGCGTGTAGACGAAGAACAAAGTTCGGGTAAACCAACCAAGGTTTCACAGAGCTAAGGGCTGAATGAAGGTTAAAATACAATTTTTTAAATTCATTCCAAGCAATCTATTCCTAAGCAATTTAGTATAGTAACTTATGCGGATTAATGAGCTAAAAGAAAAGCTACAAGCTAAATGTTTCTTTAGATTACCCTTAAAAAAGGTACTAAGAAGTATCCTACTGAACACCTGTATCTTAACAAACTCATTTTCATATTAGCACATATTCTCTAAAATGGTATATGTATAAAAAAACCCTAGAAGATATTTACAGCATAAACATATAGAGAATTTTAACTTACTCTGTACAAGTTTAAAATGAAAATCTAAATCCTATTAAATAGGAGGGAACTGGGTTACACATGTGGCAATTACAAAAACACTATTTCTCAGTATATGAAAAGCTCTGTATGAATACTTGTTTTCAAATGTTCATATACATATTTTTCTATTGCTAAATAAAATGTTACCAAAAGTCCATTGAAAAGATGGTATGCCACTGTATTACAAATGCATTCTACCAGGAATTTGGTCTTCTCTGTTCTTAAGTTCATATTTCAAGATATTTAAAAAAAACATATTTTCAGAAAATGAATAGTCTAGGTTATGTATTTTTTCATTTATTCATTCAAACATTCAACAAACATTCATGCAGTATCTTTTATGTTCCTAGGTACAAGAAATATATTGATGAATAAATAAGACAGCCAAGCTTCCTACCATAATGGAACTTATAGTATAGAGGGGTATGATTATAGTTAGAGGTAAGTGCTTTAAAGAAAATAAAACAAGGTGTTTAGCACAGAAAATTCCCTGGAGTGGAGACAGTGGCTTCTGAAGATAGGTGTCAGGAAAATCTTTCAGGAGATAAGGCAATTGATCTGAATCATACAAAAGAGCCAGCATGTGGAGTTTACTGGGACAGAATGTATCAGGCAAAGGGTACAGCAAGTACAAAGAGCCTGAGGTAGCAACCAGCTGGCCAGTGCAGCTGGGGCCAGTGTAGCTGTGCAGTGAAAGCAAAGGAAATAAAGAGAATATTATGAAATGAGGTCTGAGAGTTGTACAGAGTTTGGATCTCATGGAGCTTTGCAGATCATGTAGGAACCAGAATTTTATTTTGAATGAGGTGAGAACATATTAGAAGGAGGAAGTCAAAGGAGAAAAAAAGCAAAGAATGAAGCCAGCAATACTAGTACAATTAGTATGGTACCAGGTGTATATTACTGACTTTTAATCCTTACAACCAATTTGAGGCAGGGGTCAGTGTATTTCCATTTTTCATGTGAGGACACTTAGGCTTAAGGAACAGCTTGCCCCAGTTCACAGTTAGTAAGTGAAAAGGCCAGAACTTGTACCCAGATCTAATTCTAAAACTTCTGTACCTCTTTACACTATCCACAGTAATACTTACCCTCTAATAGTTTCAAACTATGAGCACATATTCAAATTATGCAAATTCTAAGTCTGATATAATATTTATCAGAAGCTAATCAGGTATATTGGGTTTTCTGTTATAAATTTTATAATATCTACAGCAAATTTTCAACTGTAGAAAAACACAAATCAAGACGCCATTCCTCAGAGAGAGGATTACATCATCCAAACTGAGTATCCATAGCTGGCCCAAAACCTCAAGGTTTATGTATGTGGTACAACAAAATTCAATAAGCTCAGAATGAATTCCAACTTATTTCCCAGCATTCCGGTTGTTATGCAACAGTCAACAACCAATCAACCTCTGCCTTCTTACCTTGTCTAGCACGTTGCAACTCAAGAAGAAAGTTCAGTATGATGCTAACGTAAATGTAAAACCCTGTCAAATCAACTGCAGAGAAAAACATTTTTCCGGTACTAGTCATTCAGGCGGAAGCTCAAAGGTACTTGCTAAGATACAGCAAAAAGCCAGATCAAATGGCAGAGAATAAACAATGAAGGTCAACAATGCAACAGTCTGGAAGCTGATACTCACTTATGGCTGCCCAAGCACCACGAGTATCGCAAGCCCATCCTATTTGGGTCCTGGCTTTAACAGCAGAGGAAACCCAGCAGGCATGTTTTGCTCAGTCTACTTCTGACAGGAACTGCAGCATCTAGTTCCTTATTTGAGGGTTACAGCAATATCGTCGATGAAACCACATCACCCTAACAGTGCCAAACCTCAAGGAGTCCTACAGAATCAACCACAGCTCCACTGAGATGGAGTGGGAGAGGCTAAATGCCAGAAAAGGGGGAGGGAGGGGAGGGAGGGGAGGGAGGGGGAGGGAGGGGAGGGAGGGGAGGGAGGGGGAGGGAGGGGGAGGGAGGGGGAGGGAGGGGGAGGGAGGGGAGGGAGGGGGAGGGAGGGGAGGGAGGGGGAGGGGAATCACTGATCCACCTCAAAATGAATAGGAGGCTACTACCTTAGGCGTCAGTAGGGAACTCACTGCTAGACTAGTTATGCATTCACAAACACGCAGATTCACTAGAAATTTTGGCACTGATACTCTGTTTTTGTCCTCCCTCCTTCCTTTTTGACATAGTACTGCCACTCTGCCCTTAACAGCTAGAATGGGAAGAGCGCAAAGGAAAAAGAACACATAATTTGAACAAACTACTGTGCATCAGCAATTTGGTACAAATTCTATGCTGTTAAATAATTTATAACAAAAGTTTTATAAGGCAATGGTTAGAACACAAGCTGGAAAGTTGGACAGACTTGGTTTGACTCCTTACTGTGACGTTAACCCTGTGGGATCTTGGACTATTTACCCAAATTTCTCTGCAGCTCAATTTCCTCATCTGTAAAGTGGGAGTGACTAGGTTTGCTGTGAGGTCAAATGACCTCGAATGTAAAGTGTTACCAGCATAACGTTTGGCTCTCCCAAAGTGCTCAATAAATTGTGACTATATGGGTGAGTTTGACCAGGAAAAAATACATCAGAAACTAGATGGTGGTGCAAAGAGATGTCATATTCATGTAAAGCTGAGTGACTTTCCAATGACTCTTCATTCCTAGCTCTCCAAATAAAGGGACATGCTAAAGCTCCTAACAACTTTATAAGCATGTTCTCATTTAATCCTAACAGACCTATGAGGTTCATGCTATCATTTCCCATTTTACAGATGAGGAAACTAAGGCTCACAGATGACAAGCAATAGGGATGCACTAAAGTTCAGCTCTGCCATTTTTTTTGAATTTTTATTTTTGGCTGTGTGGACTCTCTAGTTGTGGTGCGTGGGCTTAGATGCCCGGCATGTGGGACCTTAGTTCCCCAACCAGGGACTGAACCCGCGTCCCCTGCACTGGAAGGTGGATTCTTAACCACTGGACCACCAGGGAAGTCCAGCTTTGCCATTTTTAAGGCCAAACAATTGAATGTCTACCAAACATGTATGTGATCAACGATCAAGTACATAATTTAAAGTGCACATCTCCTCATCTGCTTTTGACGCAAAAATTCTAATGACCACTTAAAGCATAAATGTGTATTTACTATAAGAGTAAAACACTACAATAATTAGTGTTTGTGAAAATTGTTAATGCTATGCACAATACAAGAGTATTTCAAATGATTAAATTAATAGAGAAATAGCTTGACAGTTAATATAATTAAGAGAGTGCAATGGCTAGATAACTTTACAAAGATCATTTACCTTTTCTGAGCCACAACTGTTTATAACAATTTAAATGACAGAAGAATTACAGAATTATAGATATTATATTATATTAAAAAAATCCTAATTCTGATTAACTTTTTGTTAACTCATTCATAACATTAAATAAACATTCACTAGAATAAATGTTTTAAGTTGTACATATCTCTTTCCATTTAAGCCAAGTGTCCTTCAAGGGAAAATTCTATTTGTAAATTAGTCATATCTTAAAAAAAAAAAAATTAAAAGCAGAATGTCAACACTGCCACCTCCAAATTTACAAGGAGAAATGGCCAAAACCATGTATAACAACTAAGACAAATCATCCTCAATCCAGATATAAATGTATGAAGAAATGTATTAGAAAAAAATGAGGTACCTCAAATATGTTTTGGTTTTGCTAACCAAATACTTCAAGGATATAACAATATACAGCCGTGCCTCAGTATCCGCAGGGGATTTGTTCCAAGACCCCCCACGTATACCTAAATCTGTGGATGCTCAAGTTCTTTATATAAAATGGCATAGTATGTAGTTATAAGTGTATATGGACACTAAACATTTGAACAAAACCTTGTCAAAATGATTGTTTTACAGTGTTAAACAAGTTCAGCAGCTCAAGTACCTTTGAGATTCAATAAATCAAGAATCCTAAGTACAAAATTCTGGAAAATTCTGAAAAAAAAAAAGTTCTGGAAAAACTCCCCTGAATTATAATCTCTATCACCCACCTGCTCAGAGGTACTAATGCTCCAGCAGAAAGTGAGTGTGCTGTTAATGAATCGAGAGCAATCTAGAAGCTGGTAATGCTGAGAAATTATTGTTCTTCCACTATAAACTTTTAAAATAAGACTATTAAATCTTAATAAACATACAGAATTACATTTTATACTATTCCATATTTATTCCTGTACGACACAACTTCATTCTACACTGGTGATATTCAGCTTTGGTCACATATTGATTTTAGCCAAAATGTTTATTCAACAACCCTTATTTTTTTCCTTGCTTAAAAATCATTTTTATTTTTGTTAATAATAAATGCAGGTAAAAATTTCAAGTCATTCTTTCTATTGGTATGCCTTGAAGGAAATTTCAAAATTGATCAAATAATGTGTAATATACTAAAGGTTTGTATTTTTTAGAGGGTAGAAGGTGCCAACTGATCCTTCATTTTTCTCACATACACCTATCAACCTATCAACGTGAACTCCAGGTTCACGTTTACTTCCACCTGGGTCTGTAGTGAAGTCAGAAATACTTTCAAAAATCACATGCTGTTGCCATAGAGAATTTGTTACCACAGGTTAAGCTGTGTAACTTCATAACTCTGAAGAAAACCTCTGAGGCCTAAATGTTACACCAAGAACAAACATAGGCTGGGGCCATTTGCGCGCATACAGCAGGGAGAAAAAAGAAGTGTACGGTAGGAACCACAAGACATATGAAATGGCTTTGTTATTCCAACCAACTTCCAATACCCACGCATCTTCTTAGAAAGCCCAAGACAGTGTAAAAGGCCATGGGTTTTGGATTTGCAACCTGGTTCAAATTACTGCTCCGTAACTAACCAGCTATGGTGATCACCTTGTGATCTGAAGATAATATGCCCACCCCCAAAGGGTCTGGGAGAGGAGAAAACGTGAGAATTTGCACAAAATGCCTAACGCAAATACAATGAATGGTAACTAGCGTAATTGTTAAATACATACAAACATTATTCTCAGAAAGTACATTTTGCAATTTTCCAGCAGGTTGCCAGATAGGGCAATCCTGAGATTAGTAGTTGAATGCTTTAAAAAAACTATGAAATGTCAAAATTCTTAAAATGCTTCAGTGAGAAATTTACCAAAAAAAGGGGGAAAAAAAGTCACTCAAAGTCAGATCTATGAATCACTGTCATTAAATTAGTTTGGTTATAAGTCTGACAATGTTACCAAACATGCCTCCTCACAAAATTCTATTAAAAGAGTTTAAAAACAACCAAACGGGGCTTCCCTGGTGGCGCAGTGGTTGAGGGTCTGCCTGCCGATGCAGGGGGTGCGGGTTCTTGCCCCGGTCCAGGAGGATCCCGTGTGCCGCAGAGCGGCTGGGCCCGTGAGCCGTGGCCGCTGGGCCTGCGCGTCTGGAGCCTGTGCTCTGCGACGGGAGAGGCCGCAGCAGTGAGAGGCCCGCGTACCGGAAAAAAAAAAAACAAAACGACAGGCTTGTGAATAATGGCAACTTACTAACTATATGGCCTTGGGCAATCTAGCCTCTCTGGGTCTATTTTCTCATCTGTAGAAAAGTACTGACTGTTATTAACTATGTCTTAGACGTTTCTGGAAAGGTTTTAAATAAGAACACATGTAAAGCACCAATGCAGCAGGTAATCCACATTCAGTAACTGTTACTGCCCTTCCTCCTCTTCCTAGTTTCCACTTAGTCCTACCACCTTATCTTTACCAAAACACAAAGATCCAGATCTTACAATGAGAAAGGAGGATGAGTGAATGGATAAATGGATGGATAGATGGGTAGGACTTAGGCCGGAGAAATATAAAGTAAAAAAAAAAAAAAAGAAAGAAAGAATTTTTGCTCTCTGGCCATTATTCTGAAGATTAAGTTTGTACATTTGTTTCATCCTTTCCCCTCCTAAGCAAAAGCAAAGGCTCCAAACTTGTTTTACACCAGATTGGGCTACTGAGGACTCACCTGTCTAGTACCTGAAGAGAACCCTAAAAAGGCAGCCACTATGTCAACAGAACATCTTGCTCAACAGGACTCGGTTCCATTGTGAAATATGTACACTTGAGTACTAGCTACTCTACCACCTGACCCTGACCCAGGTTTCAAGTGCAAATGTGTCAAAAGAAGGACTTGGGAACTACAGACACAGATTGAGAGGGGCCAATACTGCATGCTACAATAATAAACCACTGACTGAGAGCCTAGTGTTCGCCAGGCTGGGTCTGTGCTCTGCATATGCACATGGGTCATCTCAACCTAAGCAGATCGTTCACTGGACTCTGAGCCTGAGCCTGGTTTGTAGCCTTGTGATGTTGGGCAACTCACTTTACCTCTCTGGCCTCAGTTTCCCGGATTATAAAACAGGGATAATGCCACCGACCCTCTCATTACGCTGTCAGGAGAATCAAAATGTAAAAAGACAGCCTAAGGGTAACCAAAAATAGTTTTAAAACCGTATGATGGGTAATACAAATGTAAAGATTTTAGTGAGGGTCTTGTTCTCCTCAGGAAAGTAGAGGCTAGGACTAAATGGAAAGCCTATTACCCTTTCCTAATGAAGTGCTTTTCATCCAGTATCCCAGGGGCCTTTTCCCAAGTCTCTTTCCTTCTGTCAAATTTTTGTAGACGGAAGAATATGGGTCTTGGAATTCCACAGATGTGTGTGTACTAGTAGCTCTACCATTTCTATAAAGCCTTGGCTAGTTACTTCAATTCTCTGAGCCTCCATATTTCATCTGTAAAACAGATAATACATATTTCAAAAGGTTGTAATAAGGTTAAAACGAAACATTATGTGTAATGTACCAACCATGACTTCTAGTGCATTGTAGGCATTCAACAAATAAAGATTTGTTGAACTGATACTGAAAATGAGATGAAGTATGAGGACAAATACTTTTTTCTTAATTAAATATTGACATGTCGTGAATTATTTATTTATTTATTTTTGGCTGTGTTGGGTCTTCGTTTCTGTGCGAGGGCTTTCTCTAGTTGTGGCAAGAGGGGGCCACTCTTCATCGCGGTGCGTGGGCCTCTCCCTATCGCAGCCTCTCTTGTTGAGGATCACAGGCTCCAGACGCGCAGGCTCAGTAATTGTTGTTCATGGGCCCAGTTGCTCCGCGGCATGTGGGATCTTCCCAGACCAGGGCTCGAACCTGTGTCCCCTGCATTAGCAGGCAGATTCTCAACCACTGCGCCACCAGGGAAGCCCGAGGACAAATACTTTTAAACTCACTCTTAGGGCAAATAAAATATTTTCGCACTTTTATGTCAACACTAGAGAGTTGAAATTCTTCAAAGATATACTCTTCCTGTAAGAGTAACAGCATTGTAAATGATTCCTTACCAATCTAGAGTTCCTAGTTCCATCAACATCACAGCATATATCAGAGAGCCAAACTAATTTTTTAAAGTGTTATCTATTACACAAGGGAATAATTGCAAACTCTTATTAAATAGGGATGTCCAAATGCTGCCTGAAAATACTTCAAGACTGTGTCCATACTTTCTTAATGTATGAAAAATTGATACAGGCCTAGAAGGAAAGGAAAATTAAGAGGAATAATAGATAACATTTATGTCAGTCACTGTTTTATGCCCCTCTCTCACTGATATGTTATGCATTCTTTTGTTCATTTCTCAAAGCAACCCCCTGAAGATAGTCCTCTTATTCTTCCCATGTTACAAACAAGGCACTGAGGAGGTGAAGTGGATCACCCAAGATCACATCGCTCCATAAGAGGCAGACCATGGAGTCAAAACTAGCCTGCCTCACTACAATTCTCCCAACCTTTCTACTAACTGTAATTCACTGAGAACTACAATAAACATTACAAAAAAAGATAGTGTAACCAGGGCTTTCCTGGTGGCACAGTGGTTGAGAGTCCGCCTGCCGATGCAGGGGACATGGGTTCGTGCCCCGGTTCGGGAAGATTCCACATGCCGCGGAGCGGCTGGGCCTGTGAGCCATGGCCGCTGAGCCTGCGCGTCCAGAGCCTGTGCTCTGCAACGGGAGAGGCCACAACAGTGAGAGGCCTGCGTACCTCAAAAAAAAAAATAAAATAAAAATAAATAAATAAATAAATAAATAAAATAAATAAAGTGTAACCAGATCAATCAATGGGAATATGAGTTTCACTGACCAGTGAACTATCATTTCACTGATTTTATGACTACATAGGAAACTTTCACATAGAGCCCCTTAGAGTTTAACAAGGTATCTGCATAAATCTCACTTGGTTCTAACGACCTGATGATGTCAACAGACTAGATATACTATCCATAAGGAATGAGAAACATGAGACTCAGAGTGGGTAGGTGACTTTTTGTGAGTCACACATTCTACTAAGTGAGGAAACTTAGATTTTAATTAAGTTTTTCGTCCCTAAGCAATTCCACCATACTATACCATCTTTCTTCAAGCTGCAATATTTATAACCCCTACATTTGCTCCAGGAAATAACCACGTGACAAATAAACCCTGATTTTTTTACATTGTACACACCCAGCCCTTAGTTATCATTCTAGGAAGTAGACATTATTATCCTTTTTTAAAAAAAATCAGATGAAGACATTGAAGCTTAGACAGGAAAGTTACTCAACGTGACCAAAGTAATACAGCTAAAAATGGCAGAGCTGAAATGCAAGCTTATGCTTGACTCCAAAGTTTGCACACTTTGCCATTACCAGGAACTGCCTCTCAATCTCAGCTCTAATGAGTGACCCAGGTCCTAAGGTTTCTTATTTGTCATATGTGAGCGAGATATCAGGCAGCATCTGGCTCTAACATTCTCTTGTTAGATGGCTCCAATGCAAAACTCATCTAATATCATCACTTCCTAGCATCCTAAACTAAGAGCCTGAAGACTCGGGTTCTCTCCCTACTCTGCCCATCGCTAATTAAGGGACCTTGGGCAGGGTGTTCAACCAACTCCTCTTCAAAATGTGGGAGATGACTGTGCATCTACGTAAGAGCAGAAGTAGGTGTAGGTGTTCTGGGTACTCTTCCAGGACTAAGATTTCTCAGGCAAAACTCGTAACATTTGTGTTTAAGGTGAATTTTCAGATCACAAATGCATCCATATTCATAATGTAAATCAAAATACAAGCTAAAGCAAAAGAGCTATAAGTCAACAAAATCTCTCTCTTCCCTGTCACTGAACGAAGTGAAAGTTAACAGTTTCGGGTTACAGAAAAGGGGAACTGCCAAAAATGTCCTAAATAGAGTTCCCTAAAGACATGAGTCTTATTTAGAGAAAGCTTCTTCTTCTAAGCACAGGAGAATCAATTTTCACATAGAAATGACTCAGTTTATCAAAATGGACTACCTAAATAAGCCTTAGGCACACAAACACAAAAATAACTTGGACCCTAATAAGCACAATGACCTCTCTTTCCCCCCCTCATAAAAACCAGAGTAAGCAGCAAAGAATTAAAACAACAGATTTATTTTGGGAGAGGTATAAAAGGAGTAAAATAAACTTGATACTTCAGTTAGGGCTGGAATAAATGTAAAGTCTATATACTTCTATTAATAAATGTAAAGTGTATATACTTCAATTTCATATTAACTGAAAAGAGAGGATAAGAGACAGGCCTATATGAAAATTTTCAATTTGAAAGGGGGAAGGGGTAAGAACACCCAAGTCTAAAGATTTTAGTGAACTACTAGAAAGATATCAGCATATAGTGGAGCAACTCTTAACTTTCCACAAATCTCTTTGTGAATTTCACAAAACAAACTCTTTATTCAGAAACACACGTGCATAAACTTTTACCTGTAATTTCAAAGGATGCAGATCCCATGAAGTCTACTCTTGGGTTCTTTGACTCCTAGGGGTGGAAGGTGCTCTGGACAGCCTGTTAGGAGATGTGGCTTCTGTTTCTGGCCCTGCCACCTTGTCATTCTAACCCACTCAGTTTCCTCATCTGTTAAAGATGATCTTTCCTGATTTCATGGTTGAAATTCTAGCAAAGTCTACTGATATCACAGTAAGAATGAAGGATTTAGGAAAATCACCACCCGATCTTTTTTAAAGTTGTTAATTATAACTCAGCATTTTTTTCTAGGTTGCAGAACAGTAACAGCCGGAAGAATCTAAGTTCAGAGCTAGATCTGCAGCAAGGTGCTTCTACTCTCCTACTACAGTCCTCTATTCCAAGACTTCTCAAGTTGGCTTTCCCTTACCCATTCCCCTTCAGAAGGAGCTAAGTTGCTCTCCAACATGTAACAGAGGTAGCACTATAAAGCAAGCCAAAAACTATACTCCAAGAACAAACACACTCTAGTTTCCTTAAAGCTGTGCTGTAAGAATAGTCTTGTGACATCCTTGCCCAGCATATAATGAAGCTGTTGTAATCACTATTTCCCCATTTGGATGGCAATCCTTAACCAACTCTGCTTCCCAGCAAAACCTCTGAGCTCTAAGATTGAATTTAGAGAAACTGCACTTGAACTTCACGATAGTTATACTGAGATAATTGTTTCAACTTCTGGGAAGAGGCCTGTCTTCCTAAGGCCATGAGGCAAACAAGCAGAAGGAATCAAATCACTGGCCAGGTGGGAAGTACAAAGGAATGGAACATATCACTCTCTGGAATACTGTCCTAGGAGAGCTCAAGTATCCAAAGCTCATCTGAGATGAGGTGTGCCCCTCCTGCCGTCATTGTATCTATAGCACCCATCAGAAAGCTTTCTGCAAAGAACCTTCTGTCTGGCTTGACTGGGGAAGTTATAAGCATGGCAGATAAAGAAAAACAAACAAAAAACCCCTATTTATATAACACTAAGTACCATTACACTCTGCGATCTCTTCTTGGCCCTTCCAGATAACCCCTCACACAACAGCTTAAAATGGTAAAAAAAATAAAATGCAACTAAATTAAGTCTAACATGGGCAAAATGTCTGAGAATTTGGGGATACTGACTTAATTTACAAGGATCCTTCAAAAAATAACACAGATCCAATGGGATTGATTCTTGTTTAGATTTTGTGGTGGAAAAGATAATGATGATCATAAAGCAATAAAAAATCATTAAACAAGAGAAACTATACTTGAAATTTTCTGCCTTTTATAATATTCCAATGAAAAGTGTTGGCTCTCATAATGCATTTATTTTTCTATTTATTCAAGAAAAAAGAAAAAAGAACTCTTCTAATGTTTTGACTAACAATCTTCCTTCAAAGGACTCTCTAAAGAGTCAGAATGTATAACAATTGAACTCACAAACACATAGACAGGATTTCCTACTGCACGTTTCCAGGACAGCTCAGTGGCTTTTTACTGCTACTCATATGAAGAGACCACTGCTCTCGATTTTATTTATAGAAATTACATTCAAACCAAAACTCAGTGTTCAGCATACTTTCCATAAGCAATTATTAAAGTATTTCTAGTTAACTCTTTCAAATCTTGAAGACATACCAGAAAGAAAAGTATAGTACAGAAAAAAACGTTTCCTCTGTACTAAACTGGGAAAAACTGGATACCTTGGTAATGGAGTGCTACCCCTACAGACCAGACTTATTCTGAGTTTTCAGTAAAATTTAAGAGGCATGAAGCAGTAAGGGCAGGGAAACAGAGGAGAGAAAAAAGATGGGAATATGACTTACTTGTGTTACTCTCAGAGAATGAAGTCGTGAGTGGGACCAAGCTTATAAACCTCCAGCGAAAGGCAAGGCACAGAGCTGAGGTTTTAGTTCCTGGCGAAGGCTGCAGATGCCAAGGGGGCAGGGCTACCATGAATCGGGGGTGGGGCTGGTGGTGAGAAGAAGGAAGTGGGAAGAAGGAGCACTTACTCAGTTAGAAGCCTGTGCAGCTTGTGATAACCCCGCTCCAAGGCCAAGCTCACAGGGGTCGCTCCTTCTTGGTTGTGGATGCTGAGAGCTCCGCGGCCACCTGGCTTCTGCAACAGGAACCACGTCAACCTCAGCAGCCCCAGCCGTGCAGCAAAATGCATCAATGTCTCTCGGGGGCCACCATCTGCAGATGGGGGAGAAAATGAAAATCAGTGAGGAGAATGTGAAAACCCAAAGTAAACAAACAAAGAGATGGTTCAGGTAAACACCACTGCCTCCAAGCACCTAAGATCCTCAAGTTAAGCCACAACATACAACATGAACAATTTTCTTGTGGCAGAGTAGAATCAGCTCTCAAAGACAAAATGAAGCTAGAAAAAATATAAGAAGCAAAATCTCCAATAGGAGACAGTCCTACAAAAGAGAATCCATTTCTATATTCTGATTTAATGCATTTGTTCAACAAATTTATACAGGCTGATTTTAAGGGTGACTGTACTACACATATGTTCCTTTCCTGAAAAGAAAAAGAAAGAAAGAAGTGAATGCAGTCTCATAACATGGGGATCGGGATCCAAGGAGAATAGTTATTAGGGCTTAGACAGGTATATCAAAAAGGGTATAATTACTTAAAAAAAAAATAACACCCAGAGAGCAGTTGGCTAGTTAAACACTAAAAACAGGTTCTGCTTGTTAAGTACACACAGGTCTTTTTATTCTCCCACATTAAGGGCAAATCAAATTGTTGGCACAGCCAGCTTTTTTGGTTGGTTGCTTAATGAAAGAAAGAAATGCATCTCCAGGCATAAGAAAGACTAACTCCGAGATGATATGCTAACACCTTCAGAAAGAAAAATATGTGTCTATTTCACCTGAGGTGAAGTCAAGGTCCCTTTTTGGTACAGAGTCACTTTGAAAATGGCAGAGGGGGCTTCTCTGGTGGCGCAGTGGTTGAGAATCCGCCTGCCGATGCAAGGGACACAGGTTCGAGCCCTAATCCGGGAAGATCCCACATACCGCGGAGCAACTAAGCCCGTGTGCCACAACTACTGAGCCTGTGCTCTGGAGCCCGTGGGCCACAGGTGCTGAAGCCCGCATGCCTAGAGCCCATGCTCCACAACAGGAGAAGCCACGGCGGTGAAAGGCCCAAGCACCGTGGTGAAGAGTAGCCCCCGCTCGCCACAACTAGAGAGGTGCCCATGCGCAGCAGCGAAGACCCAATGCAGCCATAAATAAATAAATAAATAAATAAATAAATAAATAAATAAATAAATTTTGAAAAAAGAAAGTGGCAGAATGAGGGAGGGCTTTGGAGTTAGACAAATCTGGGTTCAAATTTGGCATTTACCATCATGTGACTGGGCATAATCCATTTCAGTTCTGAGCTTCATTCTCTTCATCCCTAGAGTGGGGTACCACCACCTCACTCCCATGGCTGCAGTAACAAATCAGGGGGGTAGGTGACATGCTAGTCAGATGATGGCCTGTAGCAGGCACTCACTGAATAATCGCTGGGTTCCTTCCGTCCCCACCCCACTTCTCTGTCCCTCCCAACTTCCAATCACATTCTACGTTCCCTGGCAACATTCTCTGTGCCTAGGGCATCCTCTTGTGCCCAACCTGTTAAGGCGGGAGCTACAGCTACCCCAGGGCTTCAGTACACAGCCCACGATGCTGGCTTACTTAACCACAGGGACCACCACTCAGGGTCTGGAAACGGGAATGGTGCCCTGCAGTTGTGCTTGCTTTCATCTCCTCAGCTGAGCTAACATCGCTCATTCTCCGTGGCTTCCCGCAGGTCTCAACTTCCTCACTGAGCATTCTCAGACTTCTTGGACCCCAGTGTTTTCTCCTTACACTGAAGTCCCCAATGCTTCTGTACGTGAGCAGCACGGTAAGAATGAAGGCATCTTTGACCCTGCAGTTTTACATGAACTGCACTGTCTTCTAACGTCACATGTGCCTTAGTCTTATCTCCTTACTGCCGGGGTAAATTTCCTTGGAAGCAAAAACTATCTTTCATATTTTACACTTTCCCTATAGAACTCTGCACACTGACTAATTCAGGATTTATATGATGTTCAGCACAGGCTGGAAAGACATCAACACTACAGAAGAAACCACCGCACGTGTAGGTACAAATTTTAATAATCAACAACTCAGAGCAGGTGACCAGGCCAGACAGAAGGACAGAAAGAACCTTCAGAAAAGATCAAATATCACCATCTAACCTGTGCCTTACTGTTGTTCACAGGCACTCTGACATCCTTATCAAATACAAAAAAGCTAATAAGGTACTACCCAGGAACTAGGTGATTTTTCAGAGACTAGCTAAGTCCGGTCTCACTACCTGACACCTCCTTAAAGTAGTTTCCTCTACACCCCCGCCCTTTCTCATCCCCTACTTGCTCTGAGTCAGCTCAGCCTTCAAGAGTAGAGTTCCAACACCAAGAGGGGAAAGTGTGGGTGGCGGGTGGTGGTGGTGGGATGAATTGGGAGATTGGGATTGACATGTATACACTAATATGTACAAAACAGATAACTAATAAGAACCTGCTGTATAAAAAAATAAATAAAATTAAAAAGAAAAAAGATCTCACATTCTTGGTGGGGGAAAAAAAAAGAAGAGTAGAGTTCCAATAACAAGGCCATACACCTGCTCCAAGCTGGCACCCCAATTCCAGCACCTGCAGGCTCCCAAATCTCATCCTAACTTCCTTAGCAGCAGGTGCCACATGTGCTATTAGGTCACCCCCTCTCTGCAATCAACAGATAATAAGAAAAGTAATATCTGGTGAAGACTAAGTGCCACGCACTGGGCTAAACTGTTTGTATTCACTTTTATCATTCTTACAATAACCGTGTGAGGTCTCATTATCCTCATTTTGCAGATGAAGACAGGTTAATAACTTACTCACAGCAAAAATCATCAAGATTTGAAAATTCTTGTCTTGGGTCTAGAAACCATACCCTTTCCATTACTCCACCCCGTTTCTTTTTGTAAAAATCAATCATGCAAGCATTCTAATATTGTAGTTTAAAAAGTACCTTCTTGGGGCTTCCCTGGTGGCGCGGTGGTTGGGGGTCCACCTGCCGATGCAGGGGACATGGGTTCGTGCCCCGGTCCGGGAGGATCCCACATGCCGCAGAGCGGCTGCGCCTGTGAGCCATGGCCGCTGAGCCTGCGCGTCTGGAGCCTGTGCTCCGCAGCGGGAGAGGCCACAGCAGTGAGAGGCCCACGTACCGCAAAAAAAAAAAAAAAAAAAAAAAAAAGGTACCTTCTCAGGTTTTCCTCCAAAAATAATTTCTCTTACCTAACATACCTTGCATCATTGCTTTTGTTCCTTTTGTCTCGGTTTAAAATCCAGAGCACCTACAATTTAGAATCAACCTCTTTACTCTGCTTTTTCCTCTCTTGTGATCTTTGTGTTTTCCCTCTGTATTGTGAGAGCTACTCAACTTCGTTTTTCAGGTCACTAACTGCTTTTCCTATGATGTCAATTGGGTCCTTTATCCCCAATTTGAATTTAATTATGCTCTGGGATTCTGGATGTCCTTGCATCATTTAAGCCAACTCCCTTCCATCTCTGCCCTCATTGTGATGGCTTTTTTGCAGTAATTAAAGTGCCTAATCAGTTGATGTAATAAGGAAGATTATCCTGGCTAATCTGGGTAGGCCTAACAGAATCAGTTGGAAGGCTTTAAAAGCAGGGCTGAGATTTCCCCTGGAGAGAGAAGAAATCCTGCCTGAGGAGGACAGCGTCAGGCTGTGCTCGTGGAGTGCCATCCGGCTCAGGATTTCCCCTTCCTGTCTGAGGATGACAGCTTTGGCTCATGCTGGTGGGTTTGAGCTTGCCCGTGATTTTCTCTTCCCCTCCTACCCTATAAATTTTGGACTTGCTTAGCCAGCCCCCACCATTGTGCAAGCCATTCCCTGAAACATCTTAATACATATTTTCCTACTGATTCTGATACTCTGGGTGACCCTGACTGACAAAAATCATTAAACTTATTTTTCTCCTTGTTGCTTCCTTCTCCTTCCTTCCTTCCTTCCTATTTTATAATAGGTCTGACTTCTTCAATCTTTTAAAGGACAAATGGCAAACCTCTTCTAAATTTTCCTTTGGTTTCTTAACGAAAATTAGAGTCTTCCGTCTGAATATTCATGATACTTTTCCATTTCCTTTATGCTGTAGTGTTATTTCATAGGCCATATGTTGGCTGGTTAGTTTTCCTGTTTAACCTTGTTAAACTGGCAAAATCTCTCTGTGGGCCCAGCTTCCCACGGAGAAGGTAGGAGAAAATGTCTGAAGTCCTGTTTAGTATCTGCTTGTATGCTGGAAGCACCCCTCCACGCATTCCCTCAGCTCTGCAGAGAAAGGCGCTGGGCCTCACAGGCATTAGACCGTGAGAAGCAGGAGAGATGGCTGCACCTTTTCAAGTCGTCAGGTTTTCTGTCTAAGCAAAACGTTCTGAGTTCTGTGAACAAAATAGTATTCAAAGGCTACAGGTACTTTTCCTACCCCATTGATCCATGCTGCTCACAGGACTCTTCGACTGTGTATCTATGAGACTCCAAAATCACCATTCTTTCTACTATTCTGTACTACTTCTTAAATAAACCTCAAGTCCCACATGATGCAGGAATTCTCACACCCCATGGGGAAGGTAAACAGCAGGCCCATGTGAGAAACGGGCATTTGGAAAAATGACACCTGTAACCTTGTGACAGAATCAAGGTTTGAGAGGGAACAAAACCTTTTGGAGTTAAAAGTGCTGCCATTACAAGGAACCACTTGTCCTGGAGTCAATCCCTTAGACTATTAAAATATTATATATTATTAAAATATCTTTTAATATTTTATTATGTTCTTTTTTAGCAGCTACGATAGCTGAAAACATACAAAATTACTAGTGGGTGTAGCTAAGGAAACATTTTCTTGGAAAGCTATCAATCTGGAAAAGGTGTGGGAACTAAAACACTAAATGATTAAGGTTGTGGTTCTATTAACCAACATCAGATATAAAGAACTGAGAACACACAGACTGCTTTTAGTGCAGCCTGGCTTAAACCTGTCTCATCCTTCTCTCCATCCAAATTTCTCTATGTGGGGAGGGGTCCCATCCCAGAGGTGATTAGATCTTCTTTTCGTTTAGTTATACAGCACCATGACTAAATAAGAATGCAGATTTCCCCCAGGACCTCAAAGGCCCACCCTTTGTTACCTGAGAGTTATGCTGATTGCTACTGTACAAGCATCTTTCAGGGGAAAAACCATCCTAATTCACCATTTCACTAACCACAGAGGCACTGAAGAGCTGAGACAACTAAGTGAGACTTGGTAATCAGAGGGAAGATATTCCAACCCCACCATTCACCCTCCACCCAGACGAATCCATATTATTTGCCTTTAAGGCAGAACTAAGGCTGAAGTACAGTGCTTTATGTAACTAGGGATTAAAGAACTCTTGGAAGAATAAAATGGACAAATTCCCTCTTGCTGATATTTAAAGTAAGGACTGCCTGTAGAAATAAGCTTAAAAAAAAACAGTCTCATTCTGCTTCAAAGAGGTTTTTTCTTTTAAGTTCTATACTGTTTTATCCTTTTATAGAACATGTCACTTTCCCTCATCAGAGCTCACCAGTGTTTTGTCTTCAAAAGGCTACTGGACATTGGTCATGGTACATTAAAAATAAAGAGCCTGCAAAGTAGCACACACTATTGGATATATTTTCCTCCATTTTACAGATGAAGAAATTGAGAAACAGACAGATTAAGTATTCTGCACAAACTCTTGCAATGAAGACTGGATATCAACAAACTGACTCTGCAGCCTATGCTCTTTCTACTTTACAATATCAAGCCTAAGCCAAGAGTTCTTAACATCATGTTCACGCCTGCGGTTCAGGGAGACTGAATCCCCGAAACAATATGTAAATTTTTGCAGGTAGCCCCTATGTATATCTTTTCCTGAGGAGAAATCCGAGCTATTTTCAAAGGAGTCACTGACCTGAAAAAAAGTTAAAAAGCACTACATCTTAAACGATTAGAGTGGGAGGATTAACCATAAATCTTACATGACTCCTTTGTACAAGTATCAGGCTGGAACACCTGTAAACATCCTAGCTTTCAACAGCAAGTAGTCCTGTTATGTAACAACGTGCCCTGTTTAGCTGCATGATTATCCCAGGCAATAAGCTGACTTCGTACCTTCTTCCTTTAAACACCTTTAAAAAAGCATCTGATGTGCAACTCACTGCTGTAAGCAGAGTGTTCCTTTGCATTTGTCCCCCAACAGTAAGCAAAGACCTCTTAATTGATGCTATTCAGCCTTAAAATACCCACTGTTTGCAGATTCTAATCCACAATTAACTGAACAATTTCAACTGCAGAATGTGAATCCAGCACTTGAAATCACAGCCATTAGTCCCTTGCATGCATTTCACCTTGTAAAGTATACAGTTAACTTGTTCAATTTCTTTTGTTCTTTTGTTTTTAGTTTATGTACAATAAAATTCACTTTTGGGGGGTGAACAGTCCTATGAGTTTGAGCACACGCATAGATTCTTAAAACCACCACCACTAAGACACAAAACCATTTCAACACCCAAAGAACTCCCCCATGATACCCCTCTGTGGTCAGACCTTTTCCCTACTTCTAGCCCCTGGCAACTACTAACCTATTTTCTGTTCCTACAATTTTGTCCTTTCTAGAGTATCATATAAATAGAATCGTAGAGTAAATAACTTTGGAAACTGACTTCTTAGTGCAATGCATTTAAAATGCATTCAAGTTGATGCACATGTCAACAGTTTGCTCCTTTTTTATTGCTGAGTAGTATTCCACTGTATGGATGTACCACAGTTTGCATACATAGTCACCCAATGAGGGAGATCTGGGTTGTTTCTAGTTCGAGATGATTATAAATAATGCTGCTATAGGCACATTTGTGAAAAGATTTTTTTGAGTAAATATAAGTTTTCATTTCTCTAGGACAAAGAGCCAAAAGTGGGATTGCTGGGTCATACAGTAAATGTACATTTAACTTTGTAGGAGACTGCCAAACTGTTTCCTGGAGTGGCTGTATTATTTTGCATTCCCACCAGCAATGTATGAGATGTTGTTCTGCATCCTTGCCAGTGCTTGGTTGTTGTTGTTGTTTTTTTTTTTGCGGTACGTGGGCCTCTCACTGTTGTGGCCTCTCCCGTTGCGGAGCACAGGCTCCGGACGCACAGGCTGAGCGGCCATGGCTCACGGGCCCAGCTGCTCCGCGGCATGTGGGATCTTCCCGGACCGGGGCACGAATCCGTGTCCCCTGCATCGGCAGGCGGACTCTCAACCACTGTGCCACCCAGGGAAGCCCAGTGCTTGGTATTTTTAATTTTGGTCTTCCTAAAGGTGTGTAATGGCACGTTATTGTGGTTTTCAGGCATTTCCGTAAGTGTTCAAATTTGATTTAGTCTTCACTAGCACTGCTTGAACAATTTTGTACATCAGAAACTTCAGAAGCACATGGAAAGACTATAAAAACATTAAAGCTGGCGAGCGGCCTATTAAAGACAAAGATGCTAAGACCCAGAGAAGGGAAGGATATGCCTAAAGTCTCCGACCTGTGCTTTTCTAACAGTTCTTTCCAATCATGTGGCATGAACCAACTATCCAATTCCTGTACCCTCTTTCAACAGGACAAAGCAAAACCACACAAAATAAACTTTAAGCCCCACAAATAACTAATGAAATCCTTTCTGATACTGATTTATAAAGGTCAACCAGAATGATCATTCTGATCACAACACAGAAACAGCATGAGCTAGGTTTCCAAACATTAGATTTCCGAAAAGGTGCCCGTGTCCTGTATAATGGCAAATATTTTGATCTCTAGATCTCAGCAATGCAGAGGTTTCTGAGACGTTGTATTAATAAGAAAGGGACAAGGGACAAGTGTTTTTTCCCTTCATTTTAGAGTCCACGCTTTCTTTTGTATTTTACCTGGCAGGAGGGCCCCGGTCGTTACCTTGACAGGAAGCCAGTAATAGTGAGGGACATCATTCTTGCAGCTGATCACTGCCTTAATAGTTAAATTCAGTGGGTTTAAGAGAGCCCAAACTAGCAAACACCTCCTCACCATTCTTCCACGGGAGGAAGAACAGTTACTTGACAGGTCTGCGGGAGCAGGAACTGAGCGTGCCCCTGGCTCAGCGCTTCTCCTCAGGATCTGCTTGCCTGCGGGGGGGTGGGGAGGGTGACTTCTGGGTGCTCCCCTACATAACACAATAATCAAAGCTGGTGGACGCTGAAGGGCAGTCCTGTGGTTGTCCAGCTCTTTCAGAAATAAAGTAGAAAGGATATGCAACCCCTTCTGGCAAGCGGTCTGAAGTCAGCCTTTCAATCTAGCTTTTGTCAGGAAAAAGGCAAACATTTTAAACTCTGTGTAACTCCTAAATCTTTCCATGATTTGCACTCAGGAGGGAAAGATGATGTTATTTATTGGACTCCAGGTATATGTTGCTTCATTAAATACGCGTGTGTGTGTGTGTGTGTGTGTGTGTACACATACATATATATTCACAATATCTAGTAGATGTCATTTGCCACAAGAATAATTACACAGGAAATCCCCTGTCTGAATAAGAGGAACATAAATAGATACTTACTACATCAGTGTTTTTTAAAAAGTAGAGCCCTTCCTTCAATGAACTCTCATATGGAGAGCCAGTAGATAAAATAAACAAGAGTGAAAATACTCTGGTTAAAAATGTGCAGGGTTTTCCAGAGCTCAGCCTGCTCTCGTGCTGCCCCCCAATTACTTCCCAGTCTTTTCCTTTCCTCCAACTTCGTGGACTCTCTAGAGAACTTGAGAAGACAATAAGGAAAACCCTGCTTTGATAATTAAACATGAAAGAAGTATCCCAAGTTACTCTGCTACCCTCCTCATGAAAGTCAGGTCTCTTTCTACACACAGGAGATCAAGCCTGAAATCTGGGCCCATGGAAGGGCGACATGCCAACCTCTACTTTATTTTGTTTTTTTTGAATATTATTTTATTTATTTTTTATACAGCAGGTTCTTATTAGTTATCTATTTTATACATATTAGTGTATATATGTCAATCCCAATCTCCCAATTCATCCCACCACCACCACCGCCACTTTCCCCCCTTGGTGTCGATACGTTTGTTCTCTACATCTGTGTCTCTGTTTCTGCCCTGAAAACTGGTTCATCTGTACCATTTTTCTAGGTTCCACATATATGCGTTAATATACAATATCTGTTTTTCTCTTTCTGACTTGATTCACTCTGTATGACAGTCTCCAGATCCACCCACATCTCCACAAATGACCCAGTTTTGTTCCTTTTTATGGCTGAGTAATATTCCATTGTATATAAGTGCCACATCTGTTTTATCCACTCTTCTGTCAATGGGCATTTAAGTTGCTTCCATGACCTGGCTATTGTAAATAGTGCTGCAATGAACATTGGGGTGCATGTGTCTTTTTTTTTTTTTTTTTTGCGGTACGCGGGCTCTGGACGCACAGGCCCAGCGGCCATGGCTCACGGGCCCAGCCGCCACGCGGCATGCGGGATCCTCCCAGACCGGGGCACGAACCCGCGTTCCCTGCATCGGCAGGCGGACCCTCAACCACTGCGCCACCAGCAAAGCCCTGCATGTGCCTTTTTGAGTTATGGTTTTCTCTGGGTATATGCCCAGTAGTGGGATTGCTGGGTCATTTGGTAACTCTATTTTTAGTTTTTTAAGGAACCTCCATACTGTTCTCCATAGTGGCTGTATCAATTTACATTCCCACCAACAGTGCAAGAGGGTTCCCTTTTCTCCACACCTTCTCCAGCATTTGTTTGTAGATTTTCTGATGAAGCCCATTCTAACTGGTGTGAGGTGATACCTCACTGTAGTTTTGATTTGCATTTCTCTAATAATTAGTCATGTTGAGCAGCTCTTCACGTGCTTCTTGGCCATCTGTATGTCTTCTTTGGAGAAATATCTATTTAGGTCTTCTGCCCATTTTTTGATTGGCCACCCTCTACTTTAAATGAGAGCTGCCGACGACAACAGCAAGCTCTCTCTGGGGTCATTTCACTGCAAGAACAGGACTAACAGCTAAGCTGAAGAACCCAGGAGAGAGGCCACCGAGGTCACTAAGCCATAGTAACTGCAAGGTCTATTCAGCCACCGTGGCAGATGTGAAGACAATCGCCATATAAAAGCAGCCCCATCCAAAAACACAAGAATTCCAAATTCAGAGACTGTGGGTCACTGAAGTTCTTACCATGCGAAGCTGCATCTGTTCCCAACACATTCCACTCCGCTGGCAGCTTCAGGTGCCTGAACGCCAGGGAAACCTTCTCATCAAGGGAATTCACATCCGTGGACGGGGGTCCTGACCGATCCAGGAAACGGGTGAAGTTCAGAGCCTGCTGATTTCCAGCACTGGTTGCCAGGAACTGGGCTGCATCGTAGGCCTCGTCCTGGATGAACCTGAAGTCTTCTTCCGCCACCACAAACACAGGCAGGCCCTCTTTGGAAGCACAGAGCAGCACCTTCACCGTCTCGCAGCAGTCATGACCTAAGGAAACACACGCAGCAAGGAAAACAGGATTAGAGCCCTCTCCTGAAAGGAGGACACTGCGGGGAGGGGGGTTGCTTCTCGGCTCTTCCTGCATGACATACAAGCTCCCCTTCCTAAAACAAACCTCTCCTTCCTCCGAGCTCTAACAGCAATCTTCCAAACTTCTTAAAACTCCATTTCCAACTCATTTTTACAATTGCTATTTGCAAATATGAATTGGTTCCCCTACCAAAGAACAAATAACTTTGTATTCCAGCTGCCACCGTGACAGCAGCGTAGTGTTTGGTACTAAGAGTCTCTGAAAATCTCAATATACACTGAACTACAGCGGTTCAATTTGAACAAATTAAAGAATGAAAGCTGAAGGACCTTGCAAGGCCTAGCGTACAATGGGAAGTCTAACCCCTCCCGAACTGCTCTGGATCCGAAAACCCAACAGGAAAAAAGTCACTCATACAGGTTACATGGCAGGAATTGTATAGATGCCCCAGAACCTGCCTCACTTTCACTACGATACAACTGAGCAAATGAGGAAGGACTTAGAAAAGTACAAAACGACTTGATTTTATTTTACTATTATGAAGCAATTCAAAGCCTAGAAAATAACTTTTGCTCTGAGATACACGTTCTTTCCTGTAACGTAAAGAGAACTTCAATCAAATCACCCAGGTCACCCAGGGATGACACAATGCTGTGGCTAGAAACCTGGTTGAGGAGAAGCAAGCATGCCAGAGACTGCAGTGCCCACTGTCCAGAGGGGCAGAGACCTCACGAGCTGCGACATTGGCAGCAAGCTACGTGTCACCTCAAAGAGCTCTGCTCAAGTAAGACCAGGAAGGTTTAACAGCAGTGTTCCCCGTGGGGAGGCCTTCCTGGAGAATCAGACTTTCTCTGGGTTTTCAGCCTCACAGAACTAAGTATTTCCAAGATACAGAATATTAATCAAGACACGTTTTTCCTCAGCTTTCAGGCACTGATCTCAACTAGCTGGAACTATGCTCCTAACATCATCATTTCTTTCATAAGTATCTTTCTGATGAGAAAAAAGAAAAGGAAATGAAGTTGATGCTTCTGTTTGAGTTGCTCCCCCTGGTGCGCTGCCTGATAAACTGCAGGCACCTGAGGCCTGGGCTCCCCTGAGCCCACCGGCTCGCACTGACCGCTTCCCAGCAGCGGGGTGAGGAGGAGGGTCCCTGAATCTGGCTCTCCAGACCACGGGCACAGCCAACGAGGCTTCACACCTCACAGAACAAAGTAAGCTTTCTGCTGTCTTTGAAAGAGAAAACAATTGTTTTTTTCCACATATACTTTTTCCCCAGGGGCCTCCTTAAGCCTTTACTTTGTGACAAAAGAAATCTCTCCCTGCTGTGTAATCTGAGGATGGTAACAAGCATCAATACTTACTAACCAAGAACCTACCACATACCAGGCATCTGACATGTCATTTTCTCTACACAACAAATTTATGAGGTACATATTGTCCTCACATTACAGATAAGAAAACTGAGACTTCAAGAAGTAATTTGCCCAAGTTTACACACATGTGAAGAAGCAGAATCCATCATTCAAATTCAAGTCGGATGCCAAAGGTCATGGCCTATTATATCATGATGCAAAAGTTTTGTAACACATTGCTTATAAAGAGGGAGGGGTGACAGCTACATCCCTACCTGTGAGGAGCCCAACACTTGGAATGACAGGCCAGTATGACTATTAAGCAAGAGGAACGGGTCCATGAACCACCGAGATCAGTCTCCACACAAACGCATAACTCCACCAAGGTGCTCCCACTGCATTCCCAGTGGAATTCCTTCCATGAAGGCTGTGGGAAAGTGAAGCATCCTCTGGCATGCATGCGTGCACACATGTGCACGGCGGTGTGTATACACCCATGTTTGTATTTCAATTCAATAAATATGCTGAATTTATATGTCTACTATGTGAAATGAAATCAGAAAAAAGAATCTTAATCTTTCTTTGAAGGGCAGCCAGCCTAATTACATTAAGACAACAACATCAGGATAAACAAATCAACTGATTCAGGTAATAAAGGTTTGGGTGTTTTTCTGGCAGAAAGTAGTTTTTCTAAACTGTTCTGTAACATTTAACGACTAACATCTGGGGAATTCCCTGGCGGTCCAGTGGTTAGGACTCGGTGCTTTCACTGCTGGGGTCCAGGTTCAATCCTTGGTCGCGGAACTAAGATCCCGTGAGCTGTTCAGTGCAGCCAAAAATAACATGTGGACATCCACCAAGCCTAGCACACTGTAACCAGAAGCTAATCACAGTGAATCTGAGCTCTCCAGAGGTTTATAGTCTATTAGGTGGCAATCAACCAAGCTGCAGATCACTGCAAAATGGGGTGGGTTCTAAAGAAACACATACCATGCGACTCGCCAGAGAGGACCAGTGCATTTCACAGGTGAGCAAAAGAAAGGTGGCAGTCAAGAAGGACCTTTTCCATAGGCATCCTGCTCCCAACTCTCCAAACGCAGCGGTTCTTCACTGCAACCCTCAGAACTCAGATGCATAGTCCTATCCTATCCCTCCCTCCCTCTCTATCTATCACTTCTCTAATAATATCTATCTATCTATCTAATCTATCTATCTATCACTTCTCTAATAATTTCTCTGTGCCAGGCACCATCCTCAGTGATTTCCTAATAACAGTTCATTTAATTCTCATAACAACCCTAGCAGTAGGTACTATTATTATCCCCACTTGCCAGATGAGGAAATCAAGTCACAAAAATGTTAAGTAATTTGTCCAAGGTTATAAAGCTCCTAAGTGGCAGAATTAGAATCTGAACCCAAGTTTCCTTGCTCTCCTGTCTGCCCCTACACCCAAGATTCATGGAGACAAGAAGGCTTAAATGGGAAATAAAGGTACCATGGAAAAACTAACAGGAAAGGAAGGAAAACACTGTGCTCAAATCCTGACTATAAGACTCCTAAGTTGCATGACCTCGGATCATCTCTGCTTCTCCAGGCCTCAATTTCTTCATGTACAGAATAAGGGCAGCCTCTGCAGGCTCTATGGTTTCCCCAGCTGTACAAACCTGTGGGTTTTACCAGGCAGAAGATGGGGAGAGACAGAAACTTAGGAAGAGATTCCAGGAACAAGAAACAGTTTCAAAAACATAAAAATGGAAGCAGAGAGCAAGTTCAAGGGATGGAATAATTTCTGCAAAAGACAGTTTCAGGAAGATATTAACTAGGCTACACCTAGATGTTTCGTGTGAGGAGAGACCTGGGTTCAAACCTATTTTGTTACTTCCTAAGCTATGTGGCCTGAGGTAAATGACAACTTCTCTAACACTTTAAAATCTGGAGAGTATCTTAATCTCGTAAGTCAAGAGCTGTAATTTAGAAGACTCCTCTCAAATTCTGTAATACTATCACCCAAAGCAACATATACAGGCTCATTTCACTTCCAATCAAACTAGACAGACAGACAGACACAGCAATACATATTTCAGTCAGGAAAATTACTGTTGACCCTTTAACAAGATAGGTTTGAACTGCCTGGGTCCACTTATATGTGGATTTTTTTCTTCAATACTACATATATGTACTACTATATTTACGATCCATGGTTGGCTGAATCTCCGGATGCAAAACTATGGATACAGAGGGCCAACTAAGGGACTTGAGCATCTGCAGATTTTGGTATCCATGGGGGTCTTGGAACCAATCCCCTTGCAGATACTGACAGATGACTGTACTTTAAGAATGTTGTGGCTCTCATTCATGAATCTCACCAGTAATGATAGCATTTCCTATTTATTCAGGATTAAGCTCATTTTTAAATTCCTGACAGTCCTTTGAGGTAGATACGAATAAATGTCAATAAAAACTAAACTTACAGGTTTCACAATTCAACGATGAGAATGTGAATAATGTGGGATCCAAATTGAATTCTACCTTCAAAACTTAAACACACTCTGTCTTAGAAGAGATATAAACTAACCTACAATAATGACATCCACTGCCCCACCCATCCAAACAGTTATTTCTTACTCGTCTCCTTCCCCAAGCCTGTGCAGAGGTGTCTGAGACACCTGAGAGCTTGAGCCAGAAAGCGAGTCACACCACTGCTAAAAGTCAACATCATCGCTGCTCTGTAAAATCACCTCCTGTATATACACAGGGTCCAGGCCATAGTCCAGATCTTCAACTTTATCTCACACTCTCCTGCACAGGCGCACACGCACGCACGCACACGGCCAAAAGCCATGGTGAAGCAATACCACCTTAACTCAAAACTGGAAAGTGCAGGCGTACTACATCTACACAGAAATCTATCTGAAATTGCAAAAATGACTTTACTTGGCTAGGGTGGGGTGGGGAAAATCAAGAGGGAGAAACAGAAGGTGGTTTAGGGGTGTGTATGTCTGAGCACATGTGCACACACCTGTGTGTGCACATGTGCTTAGCAGCATAAGCACGCATAATTCTTTCTGCTGCTTTAGCAGAATCTCTTAGAAGGTGGATGGGTGGATGGGCAAACTATCATCTGCTCTATTTATGTAGAACTAAAACAAAACCGTGTAATAGAGAAGGTAGAATGTCAGCAAAGGCCATGAAATAGATATCTAGGAGAAGCCATCCAATTGTTAGCCCAATATTTTCCCTTTAGACATGAACTCACAATCTGAAGGAGAAACTATGAATCATCCTAAGTAAAATGTGCCATAAATCTGGAATTTGTTTGGTATGATATAGGCTTCTTTTTCCAAAGAAAAACTGAGGGTTAAAAGAGTGAAGAACTGAGGGTTTCCTGGCTCAGTCTTTATTAAACTTTCAGTAAATTGGAAGAATTACTACTGAGCTCGAGCAAAGTGCCTCCCCTACCGTCTGGAAAACCACCTCGCAAGGCTGGCAGGGCTACTGTCTCATATTCACGTTTTCTATTAGGCTCAAATGGTTCACAAGATTAGTTTTTAATCCCTATGACCTTTCAGATAAAGCATCTAGAAAAAAAAATCAACATTTTTCAAAAACAAAGGTTATGTAATATGGACCCATTAATAAAACTGAAGTCACTGCATCTGTACACATAAAATCTCTTACTACCATAAATTAGCTCTAAAGACACAACTGTTTTCAGGGGCCATTAGTCTTATGACTGCCTTTGTACACACAAAATACAGAGTATTAACGATGTCTACATCTTCAGGGCAAAAACATGGGGATGGGAAACTATATCCAATTCGACATAATAACCACAATTAACTTCTTTTTACATGAAGACAGAAGCTGCAGCATAAAGAAGAGTAACAAGGTTTGCAGCTGGTTCCGTGGTGTTTTTCCTTCCACTCAATTTCCTGGTAACAAAAAAAGAAAATAAAAATCACAAGTCCTTTTAAAAGGGGAAGTTCTGAAAATTTTACTGAGCTTCTTCTGAGGGAAATACCCACAGAGGATTGAGACAGGGGAAGAAGAGAGATGAACTGTTAAGGAACATGGCCTAAACCTCAATTCCATTTTTTAAAATTGACTTCTGAATATATGCTACAATCAGGTCCGAGCTGATTACAACAGAAGTATGAAGTAAATTTGGGGGTGGGAGAGATGGAACCCTTACTGAGTGAATTCTAAGAGGTACTGAAGTATGCTGACAACTAGCTGTAGAGTCAGAAGATACCAGGTTTAAGTCTCACCTCCACTGCAAACAGGCTGGGTCAACCTGAAAAAGTCACTCGACCTTGAAGTCTATTCGCTTGTGTACAAAAATGGGAACATCACCAACCTTCCAGGTTATTTAAAAAAAAAAAAAATCAGAGATGGCTGTACACAAAGCAGACACCTGGCATAAACAGGCATCTAAACCTGGTACTTATTATCAGTATTAGCTATTAAAATCCTCCTATTCAGGTGACTCAAGGAAAAGAGATGCCTATTACTCTATCAAGAGCTTCTGCATAAGCCCAACACAGCAAATGCTGCCCCTGACACTGCAGAACTGAAGAAACAATGGGAAGGAGGAAGAATCCGAATAAACAACACACAACCAGGAGCACCTAGATGGGAAACAAAAATGTAACTGCTGATGGTCCTCTTAAAAGCATCTAATCCAAACGTCTTTAAGCTCACACATCAGGAGGTGTGTGCTCCTGAGGTTGGAGAGCTTTTCCGCAGGCTCCTTATCACTACATGAAGCACCCATATCCATGGAAACGAAACAGTGCTGCAGATAAACAGAACTGCTGAAGCATGACCCAAGAATTACTTCATTTCCTATTAGGCTAAAAGTGGCACACATCCCATCCGGGCCTCCTCTTTGGAGAAGGAAACAATTGGGACTTTGTTTCACCAGCTATCCAAAAAGGAACCCTGCAAGTGCTTGCTGGGCCAACCAAGTCCAGGCCCACTCAGTCATTTCCTACCAGAAGGCTGCATTTGTAGCCAAGGTGGAAAATATAAAAATTATATCTTTTACTACTTCATTTTGGCATCAAAAGTATTTAAAAATTTGGTGTCTTTTTCTTCCCTTTGAAGTAGCTATACAGGGTTGAAGGAAATTTTCAGTCTTCAGACCCACACTCTAACAGGAATAGGATTATGTGCAGAAGTATGTACCTACTGCTAGTTTTCGGTGGTCTAATGGTAGATGTGCAAATTTGGGATAGGTATCAAAGATACATCTGGGGGGAGAAAGGGGCTAATTAACACTAAAAATGTGATGTGCTATATAATCCAGCTTATTACTCTAAGGCAGTGCTTTTCAACCTTTTATTCATTGTCATCCCCCAAGGAGGCTTTTTAAACATTTCTATTTGCCACAACCATCCTATGAAACTTTAATACCACAGATATACCATATATTTGTATATGTGCATCTGTGCTCTCTATATGAAGAGTTAAGTTTTTTTTAACTCCGCTAAGAACCAATTCTCACCCCCTTGGGGGGATATTGGCCCCAGTGCAACATGTGTGCTCCATTCTAGTGCTGTGTTCATAGTTCCAAGGTGATGAAGTATCCACACAGGCATCAATTACAACAGGACAGCAGACAGCAGATACACTTCCCTTCAACTAGTCCTCAGTTTGTTTTTCCAGGATAGCCACTATATATACTGACTAGCACTGGGACAGTAATTTAAGCCTTTTAAGATATAAAATCATGTCTGTCTAGAGACAGCCTTGTAGTAGGAGTATTTTAGGATAGTAATTTAGGATAACTGATTACTTTGGCAGAGAGAGAGGGCACCAGGATTCTCTGATTGTGCCAGTTAAAAGCCTAGAACTTCTTTTCAAATGTGTTATTCAATTTGGCAACCTCTGGACGTCCACTGATAGAAACAGAGTCTTGGTTCACAAGAACTGAGAGACACACAACTTAACTGCAGGACTACTTGTTGAGACCTGGGGCTGTAAGCACTGGTTTTTAATTAAGCCACAAAAGACTTCTGATCATGGTAAATGTATTTTTTCCTTTCTTTTTAATAACAAATCTACTTCATATAGTACCTTCCCTTTGATTAAGTGAGAAAGAAAAGAAAGATACGAAACAGCAGAGTCAAATTCTGGGTCAGTGAATGCTTGCAGTTTTCCTGTCAAACAAGATCCCTTGCTGTGAAGTCTAAAAGTAAGTAACAGACATGCTGAAAAAAAAAGATTTAATTTTATGATAGATTCTGCACCAAAGCCTTTCACAAAAGTAGTATGAGCATCCACTAAACATCCTGTCTCATTTTCCATTCTGCAATTACTGTCTGCTTGGTCGAAATTCACATTTAAGTAATAAAAATGAATCCATGACAGTACCTCGCATCTCCCAAGAATTACCTTCCAAGGATACTCTGATTTCTTTATATTACTTACCAGTCCTATAGTCTTTTAAAGAAAACATGTTGGCTTCATCCCTCAAGGAAAATCACTGTTTTGTTAAAATGGGATTTGGGGTTGGATTTGTTTTATATGAAGAGAAAAGAATGGAGATATTTTACTTTCATTTATTACAAACGCCAACACCTTTTGTCTGTAGAGATATATTTTCATTTCAGGATGTATTTCACAGCAAATTATATTCTTAAACCAGCCAATTCATAGGTATTTTGAATGTGGTATTTTATTATAACGCTTGTTTGTCTTTGTTTAGTGTTCATTAGCACAAAGATAGTTTATTTTCAAAAGAGAGGACATTATTTCCAAAGTCTTCAATATGTTTTTATTAAAAAATTACTATATTCAATATGTTAAAAATAACATGTGCACTTTTAAAACATTCAAACAATTTAAAGGCAGATAAAGCCTCCAAAGGCTCCAACTAACTGTCCCCTAAGATGCTACTACTCTTAACATAATTTCATTTTTAAAGAAGGAGGATTGTATCACGTCTACAGCCTTTCTGTAGTGTTAAGGTAAGAGAAGATCACTTTACAATTTCTTTATAACTAAACATACATACACAATTCATTGTAAGCTTCTCATCAGAAAACAAGCAAAAGAGTGAGAAAATGTGAAAAAAGGAAAAAAATAGACTGTAATCTCAGTATCTGAAGTCAAAGAGGTTTTTTTCCAGGAGACTATTAAGAAATGTCTCATCTCCCTACCCCCCCAAATTATAAAAGGTTATAGACTAACATCAAGGAGTAGCTGTCTGTGAAGGTCAATCAATCATCTGGTTTTAGTGAAAACTAAAATAGTACAAAACACTGACAGTGAAACACGCAGAGAAAGAACTCAAAGAAAAATCTGAGCCAGCAATCTGGATGAAGCATGACATTCAAAGCAAGATCAAGACACAAAGCCCTTTTTCTGCCCATTGTCGGCAAAATGGCTAGGACCTGAGGAGCTAGCCCCACACAGGAGCAGAAAGGGCGCAGGTATATCCCTCCCGGTCGCAGCTGCTGCAAACAGACCGTGCACGTTTACCCAGTAACTGGGATGCACAAAGCAATACAGACTTTCCACGAAGAATCTTGACTAATCTGACACTGCCCTCCACAGACAGGAAATTTGAGGCTATCAATATGGCTAACCGATGCACTGAAATCATCAGAGGTGGCTCTGGAAAGAGAACACAGACCCCTGACCCAGGCCAAGAATTCAACTCAAGAAGCCACACTTGCAGTTTTCAAAAGAAAGGGTGTGTGTGTGTGTGTGTGTGTGTGTGTGTACACATGCACGTACATATGCACAACCTTTCTAGAAGGGTGCTTCTGAGAACCAGGATGAGTTTCAACACGATAGAAACTCAGTCCCATCAAGTGGTAGGAATTCACAGAAAAAGCCTTCTTAGCATATACCGGTGAACATAACAGACACAAATCCTTGCCCTCGGGAAGCTGACACTGCAGTAGAGGCAAGTAGAAAATAAATAATATATATAATGTGTCCAAAGTTGATAAGTGCAGTGGAGAAAAGTAAAGCAGGGAAGGGGAACAGGGAGCATGGAGAGGAGGCAGTTGTATATTTTTACAAGGTGGACAGGAAAGGCCTCACTGAGGTGATATCTGAGTAAAGACCTCAAGGAAAGTACAGAACAAGCCAAAGAAATCTCCCAAAGCAGATTTAAGGCAGTTTAATTCTAGATGAAACTATTAACTCCATGATATAAACAAGCAATTCAAAACTAACTTAACCCCCGAAAGTCTCCCTATCTCTACCCACCCCTCCACAACAATTACTGGGCCAATCTGGACAGCAGCTGAAGAAGACAAGTGAACAGAAAAATGACACGTGTGACGACCAGAGCAGCAAGATCCACTCAGGAATCTCCTTTGTTTCAACAGTTAACAGAGGTTCTACTTCACCAAGGAGGGAGGCTCACTGGGACCCGTGCACGTATCACAGTCTCACATGCTGCCTTACTCTTTGTTCAGCCTGCTTGAACAAGAGGGCCTTTTAGGGACTCTAATCCTTTGTCACCTCTCTCGTGATTAGGGGCCTCAGGCAGCAGGCTGACTGAATTCAGGTGAGTAGCAGAACATTCAGGCCAATTGGGGGCAAAGGGGACAAGTTGTAAGAATATGGTAAATAGTTAAGATCATAATTTGAGGGGAGGAGAGCTGATTAGTGAAAAATTAGGAGAAACCAGGTACTGTGATTCCAGGCCCCAAGCAAATGGGTCAGGAATGATTACTGAGGATTCAGATCAAATTAGAGGGAAAGAGCAGAATACAATGCCCATTCTGGTTCGCTGGAGTCAACAGGTCTAGGGCACTCAGAGTCAGTCAGTACCAAAGGACACCCAGAGATGGGTGGGGCTGGAAAAGAGGGGGGCCTGAAACAGACTGAAGAAGTGTTAGACCAAAGGCAAGAGAAGAAATGGGAACTAAAGCTCCAAAACAGTAGGCTGGGGACAGTGTACAAGGATGTGGTACAAACCCAGAGCTCTTGGCTGTCATCCAAGTACCGTGGGTCTGTGAACCCAAGGAGAGTAACTGCTTGCAGTCCACACTAATTTAAGTACCTCGTCATTGAAGGTATACGAGCCACCAGGCACATCCCTCTCCACCAGGAGGCTGGACTCTGCTGGTACCTGTGACTGAGGACGGCAGTGAGGGCACAGGGCTATGTCCTTGTAATAGCCGGCCTTCCTCAAACATTCTCATGTCTACTTGCACGCTTTCTCGCTCTCTCTCTCTATATATACGCACACACAAACACATACACACACATACACATACACAAACTTAAACTGTTAAAGCACCTCTAAATCAGGAAAAGAATAAGTCTATAAAAATTACCTCCATTCCCTTCCTAATAAGAGCCCAGTCAGGGACTGACTGATTCTACCTAGCTGAGGGTCTGTTTCTCACAGTCACCCACACATAAGAAATGTTTAGCAGTGGTGACACTGGATGGCACCTGCTGGAGCAGACGTCAAGTTCCAGATCAGCCTCTCTGACATGATATACTTCACAGGAAACAAGACTAGAGCTTTAAGTTACAAAGAAGGATACTTAATACTCTTTAGGGAAAACGTCAGTACCTATGCTGAACTCCTAGCTAAATTTCCTATCCCTAAAAGTTTGGGGGGAATATACATAGAAATTGCCAAGAATCTTTAAATCCTGTATTTTCAAAATCACTTTTGTCGAGTAGGAGGATAAATACAGCTTTCAACTGTCATAATCTCAGTTCTTGAATGCGGTTTAACTTCCAGGATCTGGTAGGCATCAGACATGAAGATAATGTATGGAAAATAGCACAGCAGCAACCAAAAACTGACAATCTGATCTAATACCAGCAAGACCAGATACTGAAAGTGCTTGATAAACTAATACTTTTTTTACACCATCTATTTCAACAAAGTGGAATCAGAGTTACATAAAATCACTGGTTACAGGAAATGTTTCAATAAGAACTAAATCCATTTTATTCTCTAAAGGCAAAGGGTTCAACTGTCAACTGTCAACATTTTTAGGGGTTCCCCCTAAATGTGCCCTCTTTTGTATTCTGATGAAAATTAACCAATTATTAACTTTGAAGCAAGGTCAATTAAAGAAAGAAGAAGCTCATTTCCAAACACGAATCAATACACCTTCAGATACCTGGGGTCAGTCAAAAGACAGTCAAAGTTATCAGCCGCTTCTGGTGGAAACAGCAATGACTTAATGACTTTATAAAGAATTTTTTAAAGTAAACATTTTCCTTTTAATTCTGTTAAATGGATAAATGCAATAGTGATTAAGTATTCATTTCACCATGAACTATAATCTGTTAATTTGGGGAAGTTTTGGCTTTTACAGAAGGTTTTTAGTCTTTCCCTCAGGGATACTGAGGAATGTGTTACTAATTGTATTTTACCTTTGCTTTTGCCACAGTGATATTCAGAATCAAATATGCAGTCACACCATAGTAACCACATGAACTTTTATCTTTCAAATGTGTTTTAGTTTTCTTCCACATTCCAATAAATTAATATTTTTGCTGATCTTAATTACTGTCTTTCAATTTATGACACCATTTTATTTCAATTATTTCTAGTTAGGCTCAGATTTTTGTGCAACAAGCAAGAAATAAAATACTTTAAAGTGTATTTAAAACAAAGATCTAACAATAGTTCTATCACCCTGATTACTCTATACCAGAACACAGAATAAATAAAGGCTAGTAAAGATTCCACTCAAATACTTACCAGGAGCAATGGTCTCCAGCGTATCAGAACTGACCTTCCGAGTACTTGTACAGTGATGGAGGGTGGAACCCGAAAATACCAAGTAAAACACTACATCATCCTCAACTTTGTCCTCTTCAGAGAGCAGTACAGTAACAACACAATCGCCCTAGGAAAAGGGAAGAGAGAGCAAGTTTGCATTAGTAAGGTTCCTCTTGGGAGCTTATCTTTAGAAAACATCTAATTTAAGGGGAAATCAAATGTATCATCTAAACTGTGCCCATTCTAGTGAGTTTATACAAATATAAACACTGATTGAGCCCCTATGTGCCAGGAAGTATTCTAGGCATTGAGAATACAAAACAATCTGAAAATAAGATCTCTGTCCTCTTGAAGCTTACATTTTAGTGGAGATGGTTAGACAAATAAGTAAACCAACAAGATAATGGTACATTCACTTGGAAAAAAATTTTTTAAAGAATGTAAAATAGCTCCCTAAAAAAGCTCTGTAAAAATTCCAGGAAAATCTAAAAATAAGGTAGAGAGGATGGAGGAAGTATATTAAACAGTTACATCCTTATACTCAGAATGCCCCTTAACCTCTGTGTTCCATTTGCAGCAATAACTCTCTAAATTCTACATCCCACAGAATCACTGCCAAGTCCACCCATTCTCCATCAAACATGGAGAGCCTCTAACAGAGCTGGCCTGGAAGTGGTAGAGTGCAAAGAGCTTGGGCTCCAGACAAATCTGGGTTTAAATTCCATCTACAAAGACTTTACTTAAATCCTCTAAGTCTCAGGTTCCTTGACTATATAAATGGAGATAATACCTTCTCTTCTTACAGCTAATATGTGAGAATTCTTGAAGCATATTCACCACTCAGCCTGGGATAATATTCTTAATCTATGAGGATGGGAGGGGCGCTTTTCCAACAATTTGTGTTTCCTGACCATCTGGAATCGCTACTCTTCTTTATCCACCCCTCCCTTAAGCCCACGGAATCAGACATAAATCTTGTGCCAGTAACTCTGCCCGTGACTCTGCAACTATTTAGAAGTTAAGACATCTTCGTCCTTTATTTGCAAATATTCTTCTAGCAATTTTATACATTTTTAAAAATTGAGGTCACTGGCTAAATTAAATTTATTCTATGAAATACAGTCCTAATTACCATTCTCCCAATCATAAACATTATATAATTCATGTGGTAACCATAAACAAAAGATTTTAAAGCACTGAGGTTTAGTACTGTGTAAACCTTAATGATGCATTATGGAAAATCCAATTTAGAGAAAGCCAGGCCATTTTAACATTAAATAGGGGAGAGAATTCCCATTACTTAAAACATTTTTTTCCTTTCCACTTTAGCAGTAATAAAGCCTATTAGAGAACCATGGCTCCCTGTGGCCACAACTTAATGGCCAGCAGCAGAAAGGAGCAGCAGGTAGTGTTTCACTAAATAATAAAAACCAAAAATCATGAAGTCAAACTTGGGATCAAGTCTAGTAACAGAAATGCTCCAGCAGGTTGATTCTGAAGACCAAATTCAAAGTATTTCCTATAGCCCTGTCTCTTTCTTATTTTTCCCCAGTACTCTGTGTAGCGCCCTGTATACAGCAGGGGTTCCAATCTGTTGTAAGAAGTCAGAAAGAACTACAAATAAGCTGTAACTTACTAGGACTGCTGAACTCGAAAGCTCCAAAGCACCCTAACACAGGAATAGCACAGTCGGTACAACAGAATTATCACTGACTTCAGACACTATTTAGAATTATACTTTTGGACTTGTATATAAGTCCCTATCTTGGGGACTGTATTAATAGTACTGAAATCACCTTTATGTACTTATTAATAAGTAAAAAAATATATATTATTTCCACTAAGATTTCTAACCTGGAAATCTAAGAATAGATCATCCTTTTCTAGATCAAGGATTCTCTCTCTACATTAGACCTACCATCTTGCTGAGAGACTCTCCATGCCCCAAGATATTAGTTGTGTCTGGGGCCTTCCTTTAACTGGGGACAGTAACTTGATTGGGGGAAAAAAATGAAATCGGGAAGAGAAAAGCATCTGAGGGATGGGAGAGAGTGACTTATAGTGTGGGGCAAACAAGGCCTTGGAAACAGGGAAGATGTTAGGTGGAGATTAGAGGAATGAGATAGGGAGTTTTGTGGGAGGAATGATAGAAGAAGGGATAGCACTGATCTCTTAGATAGCAAGACAGTGTCAGTCATGAGGCTCCTGAAGGTGGGAAGTCAGCAGCAAGATAACTGCAGTGGCATGCTGGAGTGGGCCTGTACAGGCTTGCGAGAGCGCATCATATTTTCAGGATTTCTACAAGCCAGGTGTTAAACACGGCCATTATTAAAAAGTAAATGAGGGCTTCCCTGGTGGCGCAGTGGTTGAGAGTCTGCCTGCCGATGCAGGGGACACGGGTTCGTGCCCTGGTCCGGGAAGATCCCACATGCCGCGGAGCGGCTGGGCCCGTGAGCCACGGCCACTAAGCCTGCGCGTCTGAAGCCTGTGCTCCGCAACAGGAGAGGCCACAACAGTGAGAGGCCCGCATACCGCAAAAAAAAAAATAAATAAAAAGTAAATGATATAAGCTTACAATTAAATAAATTAAAAAGAGATGTAATAAATACTCGAAACATCACATTTTAATCTTTTGCCACATCTTACTATTATCTACGCTCTTGAGGTTTACATCTGTTGTATCTGTTATAATGATGTGCTACTGCACATCTTTTCCCAACACACCTCTTGCCAATTCTGTGTTCAGTGATGTAGCACTGATACCTTGAAGTCAACGATTATGGGTATATTTACACCACTGAAATTGGCAAATGCTACAAATCAGGGTTTGGTTTGTTTTTTTCTTTTTAACCATCACATCATTGAGAACAGGTCAGTAGAAGGGAAGAGGGGGAAAGTAAGAGAATTTTCTTAGGGAGGCCCAATCAAGAGAGCTCACTGCTTACACGGAGTAAGAGTGGAGGAGTAAGAGAAAACCCTAGGCAAGTACAAAGCATCTCAGGTATAGACAACAATGCTGCCATGGCTCTGTTCCCAAGAGTTGAACAGAATCACCACCTTAATTTGTTTTCTAACTTTCAGACTTGGCTTATAACTTGTTACCACACCACAGTAGTTAAGAGGATGGTCTGTGCCTGAATCACAGTATGGCACATCACTTTGTAGCTGTTTAACATGGGGTATACTAAATTCTCTGCCATAAGAGAGCAACAATCACACCTACCTCATAAGGTTGTTTTAAGAATTAAATGATTGATAAAAGCAAAGCACCTACAGCAGTGCACTGGCACATAATAAATGTTCAATAAATGATAGTTATAATGTACTGTACAGCATGATGACTACAGTTAACTAGTTAACAATACTGTATTGTTCATGTGAAAGTTGCTAAGAGAATAAATATTAAATGTTCTCATCACAAGAAAAAAATCTGTAACTGTATGTGATGGATGTTAACTAAACTTACTGTGGTAATCATTTTGCAATATATCAAATCATTATGTTGTATACCTCAAACTCATACAATGTTATATGTTAATTATATCTCAATAAAAAAAAATAAATGATAGCTATTATTATTTACCAGAATGTAAGCCCCATGAGAACATGTTTTACTGAGATATTCCCTTTGTCTAGAATAATAAGTAGCAGGTGCTCAAAACACATATTGGAAAAGAAAGAAAAGGAGACGCCAAAACTTTAATAGTAGTTATTCCTAGGTAGTAATTGAGGCCAATTTTAATTTACTTTGTGCTTTGGTTTTCCAATTTTTAAAAATAAAGATGGATTATTTTAAAAATAAAAAACTTACTTTTAAAAATAATCTGCTCACTTATAAATTACAAAGGGAAAGATAGAAACCTGGCACACACCATATGAATCAGGTGATCAAAAAAGTTAACAACACAAATAATGAAATGAACTAACATCACATGTCTTCTGATCCCACCCACTGAGGACACAGCATCACTTAGTGTTCCTAATAAAAATGCATAACCTCAACCTAGTCAGAAGAAAACATCAGACAAACCCAAACTGAGAGGCCTTCTATAAAAATTAAAAAACAAACACACACAAAAAAACTGGCCTGTGCTCTTCCAGAATGTCACTAATGAAAAACAAAGAAAGACTGAAGTACTATTCCAGATTAAGGAGACTGAAAAGACTTTCCAACTAAATGCGATACACGATCCTGGGCTGGATCCTGAACAATAAAAACAAATTGCTATTAAGGACATTAACGGGACAAGTGTCCAGATTTGAATGAGGTTTACACATTTAACACCGTACCAATGTTAAAATTTTCCTGGTTTTGGTAGCTGTGCTGTGGTTGTGTAAGAGAATATCCTTGTTCTTAAGAAATACACAATGAAGTATTTGGGGTAAAGGAGCACGTCTACAAGTTACTCTCAAATGATTCAGGGTAAAAAATGAGAGATAATGATTAAGCAAATGAGGCAGAATGTTAACAGTTGGTGAATCTGGGTTTAGGGTATATGGGATTTCTAACTTTTCTGTAAATTTGAAATTATTTTAAAATAAGAAGTTTCCAAGAAAAAAATTTTCAAATAATTTATATGATCAGATATTCAAAGTTAAAAGGTGCAAAATTAAGTTACATTTCTGAGGCTAATTTTTATATCTTGCAGACATAAATATTTAGTACAGATATTCTTGCAGGATCCCAGAATGATGAAGTTATAACAATAACTAGCTTTTATTCAAGAATCTTAAAGGAGGCTTATAGGTCTTCCCAAATCAATTTCCCAGTTTGCCAAAATGACAAGATTTATACCCAACAATCATAAGGGAAAAGTGAAACAAAGAAAGTAAGTAATATTAAGTAAATACTGAGCATTACTCCAAAGTATTATCTTTCCATGAGGTGGTAAATATTATAGTACCAAAAGAATAACTCCAAAGTGAGTCCTTGTATAATTCAGATACTATACGCATCCATGCAATTAGCTTCATTCTCCCCTTTAAATACAAGAGTACTGGCAACTGACATATCATTTTGCATAATCATTTCCTAAAGCAACCAAAGATTGACAGTCAGCTACAGCTTTTCCACTGTCTGAAATGCAAAGTCTATCCTCTGGAAACGCAGGGCAGCTAGTTTTTAATTTCATTAAAGCCTCACACCACAGAGGGACACCCAGTAGCAATGAGCATACCTAATGCTCAGATCTTGGTCACTGATAGCATTCTCCACTAAAACGAACCAAGGCTGCTCAAAGAAATGGCTGTTTCCAGGTCTAGGTCAGGGTATGTACAAGATGAGACTGAAACATCTTGTTTTGATAGAAAATAAGGAAATTGACAGAAAATAAGGGAACATCTTGTTTTGACAGAAAGAAAAAAAAGGATGGGGACATGCTGCCATGCTGCACATTGACGTAGCTTCCTCTGGCCAAATCTGGGACCAATTTTAGACCAAATTGTCAATTAAGAACAGTAATGAATTATAAACAATAAAAAAAGGACGTCATGAATCTATATTAACAATAGACAGAAAGAAGAAAAGCGAGAACTCTTATGTATGGTGGAATGATGAAGCCTGACAGTCCAAGTGGGAAAAGTGCTGAAGTAGTAAAACTATCATTTTGCAATCATAATGGTAGAAATTGATTCCAGCAAAAATTTTCAATGAATGCTCAACTTAGGGGGAAATTCTGATGAGTTAACAAGATATGTATACTGTCTTAAACATTGTCTCCCCCCAGACTTCTAACAAGTTACAAGGAAGAAAAAAAGCAGTATTTATTCAGGGAATAAATCTACCAAAACCTTGACCAGATAATCAAAATAAACATCCTCAGTAGAGATAAATGAATACTGTGTGCCTCCATATGTGATACCCTGAGAAGGACATAAAATTACCTATGCATTACTCTGACCAGGAACACAAAACCTCAATCTAACCACAAGGAAGCACGAGACAAATAAAAAATGAGAAATGTTCGATTAAAAAGGAGAGGGGTACTGTGTTCTTCAAAATGGTCAAGGCCATAAAAGATAAAGAGAGGCTGTGGACATGTCCCATATTAAAGAAGGCTAAAAGAGGCATGACAACTAAAAACCAGTAATTAACCCTACTGTGATTTATAAGAGAGCAGCTCCAGTCTTAGAAAATTCAGACTGAAGCACTTCAGGGATAAAAGGCCAGGATATACGCACCTTACTGACAGATAGTAAAGGAAACACTGTAGATGTATCTAGGTTTTTAGCTAGAGAGTGCAAATGATAAATCAAATGGGGTAAAATGTTAACAGGTGTAATCCTGAGTAACTAATATCTGGGTATTCTTTGTACTGTTTTTTACCACTTTTTATAAATTTGAAATTATTTCCACATATAAAGTTTTAAGAACATAAAGATAAGGAAAAAAATGTTTAATTCAAAAGGCTTTAAAGGACTTACGGACTGGGGACATGTTATGCTCTATCATCACAGGTGTGGACAAAGCTCTACACCAACAGCAAACTTTGCTTATAAAGTTCCGTTGGCACTCCATCCCAGGCTGGGAGCATGGAGCCTGTCCTCACCCCTGTACAACTGTCTCTTACCCAACAATAGAGGAAAAATAACTAATACAACGCAGCAACCATTTTAATCACAAATTAGTATTCTATAAACAATAAACACGACAGGAGATTGGTGACAGGAGAAAGGGACACAAGCTCACTACAACCATTTTCTGCAGGTCGGAGGCAGAACCAGCTGCTTTGCAAACACTGCAGGGTGAGTATCTTTACCCCTGCTTTGGAGATGAGAAAACTGTTAACCCAGAAGATTTTTAATGTCTTGTCTAAGAACAAAGCTAGAAAGGGCTAAAGCTGGGATTCAAATCCAAGTAGGATTCCAAAGTCTATTCGTTCCACAATTCTGACACTAAGGTTAAGTGCAGGAGACAGAGTTAAGTGGCAGAAAGGAGAAATGTGCAAAGAGGCAATTATCAGTAGAAGAAACACATGTTCAATAGCCAGCAAGTGACAGACACCAAAAGGTCTATAGGTAGAACAGGGGTACTGTATTCTTCAAAATGGTCCAGGTCATAAAAGAGAAAGAGAGGCTGTGGACACGTCCCGTATTAGGTAGGAAGAAGGAAGAGGGTGCCGAAAACAAGGGACACAGAAGTATCCGGAGGTGCTGAAGGAGAGAGCAGGCAGGAGACACGCTTACATTTGGGGTAAACTCAAACCTAGGCACACTGGCTGCTTGGACCCAAGGATGTGTGACAGAGCCAGAGTGTGTTTAAGTGTACACTCAGCCCACTACATCGTACATACTTATCATCACAATCTGAGGCTTATGGAAAGCAAGAACTGTGTCTTTTGGGGCACTTCACACAATGCCTATGTAGCAACAGGAAGCTTTTCAATAACTATATGAACGAACAAAGGTAGCAGAGATCAGTTTACGTAGCATATTAATGGCAAGCCAAAAGATTCATACTTGAACCTGTGTGTAGGCAAGAAAAAAAACACAGCCTTGTGTGGTATGTACTGGGAGAAAATTGGAGGTCAAGGAGTGGAGGGTGACATGCTAAAAGCAGCAAATGTTCTAGAAAGGTTTATCTCACAGCAGTATCCTAAGAAGGAAAAAGAGACTAGAGGCAAGGAAACCATCTGGGGAAAATATTACAAAAACATAGTGTGAGGAAGCAAAATGGGCTTAAACTGCTATAGTACCAAGATGATCTAAAAAGAAATAAATGTGAGAAAGGCATGTGGTTGAAAATAATTTGATGAAATATGATAACTGACAATGGGGGCTGAACAAAGATAGGAAGAGAGTAAACATTAAGCAACATTAACAGAAAAGGGAGTATCTCTCTAAGGAAAAAAGGGAGGGGGTATGGGAATGATTTGTGAGAAAGAGAATAATAAGCTCTAAATGTCAAGTTTCATCTACCAACAGGATGGGAAATTGTAGATATTATACATCCAAGAGGTAGTTAGCAGGACAGGCTGTCAGAAAAGGTCTGGGCTGGTGAGGCAGATCTGAGAGTCAACCTGCACTAAGAAGCCCTGACCATCAATGAAGTCTCCACGGTAAGAGAGCCAAGGACCAGACCCCGGGTTCCTTCAGGGGAGGGCAGGGAGAAACAAACCAAGCAGGGAAAGGCCAGCCAGATAAAAGGAGAAATCAGGGAACAGAGGATCAGTGATGCTAAAAGAGGCAAGGATTAAAGGACTTGCAGTTTTAAAAGGAATGATTTTTAAGCAATCCTCAGAACACACAAGGGAGAGATCCAGAAAAGCAGCAAACTACAGAACTGTTTCATTTTTCTCCAGCCTTAAATGGGTCTTTTCACAACATACTATTCATCTACCTATTCCCATGCCTCAACCCCAGAAATAGGATACTTTGGACCCAAAAGGAACTCAAACTCAAATGCCATCAAGAAAGATTATGAGACTTACCATATTTCCCTTTGCTAATGGCAGCCACAATTGAGCCCTCTTTAGCCAAAAACTTAAAATACTTAGATTTTCTCATTTTGAGTATTCCAGAGAGCTCATAACTAAAATAAACATCATTTCCTAGATTCATGATGCAGTTAATTTCCCACCATCTAAAATATTTCAAATTCCTCTTTATTTTAACCATCTTGTTAACAATACCCTCAGTAACTACAAAAAGTCTTTGGGGATGATATGATATAGGCAAAATATAATTGTTGATCTTACTAATCAGGTAGAAAGCTGGACTGAATTAATTAAAGTTAAAGGATTTTCCAATGACTTATTGCTATCACATATAATAGGACTGCTAACCATTAGTATTGGGGCTATTTTGAAAATATGAATATTATACTAAACACTAATGTTATATGTAAATGAGCCTTAAAATATTTGAAAATATTTTATTACTTTAAACACTTCCTTTAGTTTATTTTACTTTATTATTTCATAATTTTTACTGCTAGTATAAAATTTTTATTTTAGTCCATCCATCAAGTAGATAAGTTAAATAGTTGAAAGATATTTAATAGCCCAATATTAGTGTGTTCTTTACCTTCCTTTCTGTTCTGTTCCCATTAGCAAGGCCTTAAGTTATTCATCCATTCATGCTAAACAAGCACGAAGTGCCTCTATTTAATATAGTTTGTCTCTGCTATGAACTGGTACTAGAATTATAAATACTTCCTGTTGCCTGCCCTCCAGAGGACTACACAGACATGCATATAGACAGAATGCCACCGGGTAAGTGCTATAATTAGCATAAACACCCAGCGTCTCTAGGTGCAGAGGAGGAGATGGGTGCCCAAACTCTGCCTTGTGGGGTATACTAGGAAGGCCTCTGGGGAGAAATGGCTGTGCCCAGTGCTGCTCATGGCTCAGGACAGATCATCGCAGGCAGAAAGATACCTTCTGAAAGCTTAGCCATTTACAGTGAAGGTGGGGAAGAGACTACGTAGTTCATCTTTGACTATCTAGTTGATCTATGTACACTCAACATCTCTTCAAAGGGCCTGACGTACAGCAAGGGCTCAGTGTTTGCTGGGCTGAACCAAAAACATTTCATCCTTTTAAAAAACAAAACATAAAATGCTACAAATAAGCCAAACACTAAGTTTGTCTTGCTTATCACCTCCTTCACTTAACTAAAGATTGGTTGAGCATTTGGGTAGGATACTACAGTAGATACCGAGCATATGAAGACAAGACAATTTCTGCTCTCTTGGAGTTCATAGTTTTTCAAGGGAGAAAGAGACACATAAAGCAGTAATTCAGCCACAATAATTTTGCTGGAAAAGCAAGGTTCAGGTACTGTAGGAATTAGAGGAAGCACTGGACACAAGACTGAGCAAAAGTCAGGGGAGGGAGGCTTCCCACAGGGTCATCTCAAACACAGGCCACTGGAAGGAGCCAGAGGAACAAGAACTCCCTCTGAAAGAGATGGTGGTTGCAGTGAGTGGACAGGGGTGTGGGAGGAGGTGAAAGAGGCTACAAACTAAATGAATCCAAAAATCATTCAGGAAACAGCTGCCAGATCAGAGGGGTTTTAAACACTGGATGTAATGAAGCTTAAAAAAAAGAAAAAATATATATATATAATATTAGCAAACCTCAAAGAAATAGCAATCTTGTATTTCTATCTTTGTGAGCACCCCAAACTGCAGTTCCTTGGCCTTCTTTACACTGGGATTCATTCAAAAGGAGAATTACCACAAACTTTAATTACAGAAGGACACAAGAGTTACATTTGTGCCGCCTAATTTACTGGAGTGTTCTAGGTAGGGAAATAATAGGCAAGTTTTTAAGGCACAGTCATGGCAAAGTAGTACCCTGAGTGCCTTTAAGATGAGAACTAACATAAATCATGATGTTGTTGCCATCAGGCTAAAAACAGAAGACTTACCAGAAAGAAAAAAAAAAATCCCAAACCCAAATCACTGGATAGGGCTGTTCGGTTCTGTTGGCTTTTTAATATTTCCCCAAAGTAACTTGTATGGTTCTCACAGTGGCTTCCATTTTCTGGGCAACTAACACCATCACAAAGCACTAGCACACACACACAGGTGTGTATGTGTGTGTGTGTGTATGTGCGTGCACAAATGTGCCCACACATACACAAGTCAATATTATTTAGCATCCACTATTTCTTCAACGTAACATGTTACTCACTAACAGAGTATCTGCCACCACAAAGGGTAGTGAAGTAGGAAAAAACACTGACACGGGAGTAAGGTCAGAATCACTTAATAGCTAAGTATAGTTGGTTGTTTTATAGACCTGATAAATAACCACTTGAAACTCATTTTGTTTGTCAGCAAAATGGGTTTATTCATTACAATATTTATTGATCATCAAACATGTGTCAAACACTGCTAAGAATTAGGGAATAAACATGAAAGAGACAAGGCTTCTGGCCTCATAGAGCTTATGTTTTAGCAGGAAAGACAACCAAATTATAAAAAATAACATCAGGGGGAAAGTTCTATTAAAAAGAATAAGACAGCGTGAGGGATTAAGGTGTGTCTGAAGTGGGCGTGAGAGGCTGCTTCAGGTAGGCTGGTGAGGAAAGGCTACTACGGGCTAATTCACATTTGAGCAGAAACCTGAATGAAGAAGCAAGTTACAAGTGTTCGAGGCCGAGAGAACAGCAACTGGAAGACAAGTATAAACTTGGCATGTATACAGAACAAAGGTCAGCCTGGAAGAGCAAGTGAATAACACTGGATAGGTGATGAGGATGGAGTTTGGATTTTTTCCCAAGTGTGATGCTAAGCCACTGGAAGGTTCTGAAAAGAGTGACATAATCTGATTCATGTTTTAAAAGAATCATTGTCGTTCCCTCTCCTTGGAAAGACTTCATCCTTTGTCTGCCTAGTCCACGCCTACACACTTTGAACAACCATGGCCCGTTTGAGGAGTAACACGCTATGGCTTGAGCACAGAGAACAATAAGCTGGAAACGGGTTCACAAAGAAATGCCAAGGATTCCGGTCTTTATACTAGTGCAAGGGGAGCCATGGAAGGCTTAACAACATTACTTCCCCCGTGTACTTTCTACACATTGTTGAAAGATCAAATAAGAAAATCATAAACTTTTATATAACATTAATGATTATTCTTCAAATGTCCCCTTATCAGTGAGGTCTTCCCTGACCATCCTAAATGAAATATGGAACTCCCCGGCCCCAACTCTCCTTAGCTTGCCCTGTGTTTTTTCCCCATAGCAATTTTTACTCTCTGACGCATATATTTACATTTATGTGTGTACATGAGTTTATATATACACACTCAGTGTATATTTTACATACACAAAATTCTAAGAGTATATATTTATTTACATATTGCCCTGATTCCCTCTTCTCCTCCCAACTATCATGTAAGCTTCACGAGGTCAGGGAGCACATTTGCTTTACTCAATGCAATATCATGGCCTAAAAGTATAGCTGGTTGTTTTAAGTGCTCAATAAATGTTGGATGAATGAATGAATGGATTCCTAACTGGACTTTCTTCCTGTGAACAATCTGCGTCTCTCTCCTCAACCCATTTAAACACTTAAGATGACGAGATGAGAAATTAAAAGACCGTAAATCTAATGCTCTGGCTATGCCAAATTTTTAGCTCAGTGGTCCTTAAACAGTCACGTAAAATATAACTAAGGCTCAAAGGGGCCAGTGATGAGAAGAGAACAAAACAGCATCGTCCCTGTTTTTTTACCCTAGGGACTCTACCCATCTCTCTCTTATGTGGAAAAATATTCAGATACGCTTCCACTCCCCTCAGAAGAAAGGCCACTCTCCAGACTGGCCAGCAAAGCCCTTTTCATAACACTTTCCTTGAAAGATGTCTCAAAGCACCTCAAGTAACATGAACAAAGTCAACTGTGAAATTTATTAATTTGGGGCATAAACTAAATTCATTCCATATAAGCAGATTTTGGTTGATTTTAATGTTAGAAAACAAGTAACCATTTTATTTGACATTTGAAGTTAGTTTTTATTTCAACCAGGCTTATCTTTTGCCGATACAGATATGGGTCAGTGAAATCCCTATAACCTGCGTTCACTTTTAATCAAATATGTCTATATTCCAGCCAAAGAGCATTCCCCTTCTCAATGCAAAACCATTATTTTAAATACTACTACTAATTATGATCAAAGTTCATACTGTCTTCCAGCCTCATAATTTTTCAACACTAAAATATACACAAATACTTAAAGATTTCCAAGCACCACCTATTTGGTCCATTAAAATAAAACCAGCAGATGGCGCTCAATGAGT